>NC_143078.1:16048529-16365735 GCF_052426305.1 Pelodiscus sinensis | reverse complement strand
ACCCCCCACATGCAGACCCGCTACTGCCCCTCAGTCCTGTCCCTGCTATCTCAGCTCTGGGCTTCCCCAAGCTTTGCCAGTGCCCCTCAGTTCTTCCTGACCCCTTGTGATGGATAGGAGGAGGCTGGCCAGCACCCAGTGACTAAGGGGTTAAACTCAGGTAGCTAGCAAGGTTGTTGGTAGGGAGCCAGGAAGAACCAATGGGGATAGAATGCTGAAATCTGAATTGTGCATGATACCCTGTCTGCTTTCTTTGGGTGGGAGAGTTACACCAGGAGTTGGGAGACAGTGAATGAATTAAACCCAGGCTGGACTACCGTGCCTCCAAGGAATTTGGGGCACGGAAGTGGACTGAACCAAGAAGGGATCGTGAGTAAATAAAGGGGAAAGGGAATCTAGTGATGAGCAGGGTAATTTTTCTTTATTTTGTGGGTTGGTTTGAACTGCTCTTTGTGAATCTGTGCCTCCCTTCCCCCATTCACCATCTAAGAATTGTTCCCAGAGATTGTCTCTGTGCTTTCATTTGTTTTCCTTGGTTGCTCTGTACCATCTAGCTACCAAGTGTGCTTTATCAAGTATGTCTTTTGGTTTGTAATAAAAATCACTTTTTAAGGTGATGATTTGATTCTTGTGTCCTGGAAGGGGACAGCAGGTCTGTCTGTATGCCTCAGCTAAGAAGTCAGCTGCAGTTTGGTTTTCTCTTCTCTTGTTCTTCAAGCTCTCTCGTGGTAAAAGAGCTTGGGGCACCCTTGGGGGAGAATTCAAGTGTTTCCTCCCTGGTTTTAAGGTAAATCACTTGATGGTCAAAAGCTTCAGAGAGGTAGCCAACTTAGTCTGTCACAGGAAAAACTTAAAAACCAACAGTTGGTCTGGTAGCACCTTAAAGACTAACAAAACATGTAGATGGGATCATGAGCTTTGGTGGGCACAGCCCACTTCTTCAGATGACGGGAGTATTAGAAGTCCAGATCCAAGAATAAATAAGGGGGGGAGGAAAGGGGAGGAACTCAGCTACCCCCCAAAGTAAGTAAATCTGGGTACGTCTACACTAGCCCCCTAGTTCGAACTAGGGTGGCTAACATAGGCATTCGAAGTTGCAAATGAAGCCTGGGATTTAAATATCCCGGGCTTCATTTGCATCTTCCCGGGCGCCACCATTTTTAAAAGTCCCTTAGTCTGAACTCCGTGCCCGTGGCTACATGCGGCTCGGAGCAGGTAGTTCAAATTAGGATCTCTAATTCGAACTACCGTTACACCCTCGTGTGTCGGGGGCTCTGAAAGGGTTAATTGGAGGGTGGGTCTGACCCAGTTCCGGGTGAGGTCAGCTGGGGAAGCGCTGGGTGGTTCCTGTGCAGAGAGCGAGCTGAAGTACCCCCAGCGCGCTGGCTGTGTATGTGGGGCTGAAGGAGCCCTAGTGCGCTGGCTGTGGGTGTGGGGCTGGAGAACCCCTAGCGTGCTGGCTGTGGGTGTGGGGCGAGGGCCCTAGTGCGCTGGCTGTGGGTGTGGGGTTGGGGAGCCCTAGCGCGCTGGCTGTGGGTGTGGGGTTGGGGGAACCCTAGTGCGCTGGCTGTGGGTGTGGGGCAAGGGCCCTAGCGCGCTGGCTGTGGGTGTGGGGTGAGGGCCCTAGCGCGCTGGCTGTGGGTGTGGGGCGAGGGCCCTAGCGTGCTGGCTGTGGGTGTGGGGCGAGGGCCCTAGCGCGCTGGCTGTGGGTGTGGGGTGAGGGCCCTAGCGCGCTGGCTGTGGGTGTGGGGGAGGGCCCTAGCGCGCTGGCTGTGGGTGTGGGGCGAGGGCCCTAGCGCGCTGCCTGTGGGTGTGTGGCGAGGGCCCTAGCGCGCTGGCTGTGGGTGTGGGGCGAGGGCCCTAGCGCGCTGGCTGTGGGTGTGGGGCGAGGCCCCTAGCGCGCTGGCTGTGGGTGTGGGGCAGGGCCCTAGCGCGCTGGCTGTGGGTGTGGGGCAGGGCCCTAGCGCGCTGGCTGTGGGTGTGGGGCAG
Organism: Pelodiscus sinensis; assembly: GCF_052426305.1. Taxonomy (NCBI): domain Eukaryota; kingdom Metazoa; phylum Chordata; order Testudines; family Trionychidae; genus Pelodiscus; species Pelodiscus sinensis. The sequence continues at coordinate 16,363,746 of NC_143078.1, read as the reverse complement.
GGCCCTAGCGCGCTGGCTGTGCGTGTGGGGCAGGGCCCTAGCGCACTGGCTGTGGGTGTGGGGCGAGGGCCCTAGCGCGCTGGCTGTGGGTGTGGGGCAGGGCCCTAGCGCGCTGGCTGTGGGTGTGGGGCAGGGCCCTAGCGCGCTGGCTGTGGGTGCAGGACGAGGGCCCTAGTGCGCTGGCTGTGGGTGTGGGGCCAGGGCCCTAGCGTGCTGGCTGTGGGTGTGGGGCGAGGACCCTAGCGCGCTGGCTGTGGGTGTGGGGCAGGGCCCTAGCGCGCTGGCTGTGGGTGTGGGGCGAGGGCCCTAGCGCGCTGGCTGTGGGTGTGGGGCCAGGGCCCTAGCGCGCTGGCTGTGGGTGCGGGGCGAGGGCCCTAGCGCGCTGGCTGTGGGTGTGGGGCAAGGGCCCTAGCGCGCTGGCTGTGGGTGTGGGGCAGGGCCCTAGCGCGCTGGCTGTGGGTGTGGGGCAAGGGCCCTAGCGCGCTGGCTGTGGGTATGGGGTGAGGGCCCTAGCGCGCTGGCTGTGGGTGTGGGGCGAGGGCCCTAGCGTGCTGGCTGTGGGTGTGGGGCGAGGGCCCTAGCGCGCTGGCTGTGGGTGTGGGGTGAGGGCCCTAGCGCGCTGGCTGTGGGTGTGGGGCGAGGGCCCTAGCGCGCTGGCTGTGGGTGTGGGGCGAGGGCCCTAGCGCGCTGCCTGTGGGTGTGTGGCGAGGGCCCTAGCGTGCTGGCTGTGGGTGTGGGGCAGGGCCCTAGCGCGCTGGCTGTGGGTGCAGGACGAGGGCCCTAGCGCGCTGGCTGTGGGTGTGGGGCGAGGGCCCTAGCGTGCTGGCTGTGGGTGTGGGGCAAGGGCCCTAGCGTGCTGGCTGTGGGTGTGGGGCGAGGGCCCTAGCGCGCTGGCTGTGGGTGTGGGGCAGGGCCCTAGCGCGCTGGCTGTGGGTGTGGGGCTGGGCCCTAGTGCGCTGGCTGTGGGTGTGGGGTTGGGGGAGCCCTAGCGCGCTGGCTGTGGGTGTGGGGTTGGGGGAACCCTAGTGCGCTGGCTCTGGGTGTGGGGCGAGGGCCCTAGCGCGTTAGCTGTGGGTGTGGGGCGAGGGCCCTAGTGCGCTGGCTGTGGGTGTGGGGGGAGGGCCCTAGCGCGCTGGCTGTGGGTGCAGGACGAGGGCCCTAGCGCGCTGGCTGTGGGTGTGGGGCGAGGGCCCTAGCGCGCTGGCTGTGGGTGTGGGGCGAGGGCCCTAGCGCGCTGGTTGTGGGTGTGGGGCGAGGGCCCTAGCGCGCTGGCTGTGGGTGTGGGGCGAGGGCCCTAGTGCGCTGGCTGTGGGTGCAGGACGAGGGCCCTAGCGCGCTGGCTGTGGGTGTGGGGCGAGGGCCCTAGCGCGCTGGCTGTGGGTGTGGGGCGAGGGCCCTAGCGCGCTGGCTGTGGGTGTCGGGCAGGGCCCTAGCGCGCTGGCTGTGGGTGTGGGGCGAGGGCCCTAGCGTGCTGGCTGTGGGTGTGGGGCAGGGCCCTAGCGCGCTGGCTGTGGGTGTGGGGCAGGGCCCTAGCGCGCTGGCTGTGCGTGTGGGGCAGGGCCCTAGCGCACTGGCTGTGGGTGTGGGGCGAGGGCCCTAGCGCGCTGGCTGTGGGTGTGGGGCAGGGCCCTAGCGCGCTGGCTGTGGGTGTGAGGCAGGGCCCTAGCGCGCTGGCTGTGGGTGCAGGACGAGGGCCCTAGTGCGCTGGCTGTGGGTGTGGGGCCAGGGCCCTAGCGTGCTGGCTGTGGGTGCGGGGCGAGGACCCTAGCGCGCTGGCTGTGGGTGTGGGGCAGGGCCCTAGCGCGCTGGCTGTGGGTGTGGGGCGAGGGCCCTAGCGCGCTGGCTGTGGGTGTGGGGCCAGGGCCCTAGCGCGCTGGCTGTGGGTGCGGGGCGAGGGCCCTAGCGCGCTGGCTGTGGGTGCGGGGCGAGGGCCCTAGCGCGCTGGCTGTGGGTGTGGGGCAAGGGCCCTAGCGCGCTGGCTGTGGGTGTGGGGCAGGGCCCTAGCGCGCTGGCTGTGGGTGTGGGGCAAGGGCCCTAGCGCGCTGGCTGTGGGTGTGGGGGGAGGGCCCTAGCGCGCTGGCTGTGGGTGTGGGGCGAGGGCCCTAGCGCGCTGCCTGTGGGTGTGTGGCGAGGGCCCTAGCGCGCTGGCTGTGGGTGTGGGGCGAGGGCCCTAGCGCGCTGCCTGTGGGTGTGTGGCGAGGGCCCTAGCGCGCTTGCTGTGGGTGTGGGGCAGGGCCCTAGCGCGCTGGCTGTGGGTGCAGGACGAGGGCCCTAGCGCGCTGGCTGTGGGTGTGGGGCGAGGGCCCTAGCGCGCTGGCTGTGGGTGTGGGGCAGGGCCCTAGCGCGCTGGCTATGGGTGTGGGGCAGGGCCCTAGCGCGCTGGCTGTGGGTGTGGGGCGAGGGCCCTAGCGCGCTGGCTGTGGGTGTGGGGCAGGGCCCTAGCGCGCTGGCTGTGGGTGTGGGGCAGGGCCCTAGCGCGCTGGCTGTGGGTGTGGGGCGAGGGTCCTAGCGCGCTGGCTGTGGGTGTGGGGCAGGGCCCTAGTGCGCTGGCTGTGGGTGTGGGGCAGGGCCCTAGCGCGCTGGCTGTGGGTGTGGGGCAGGGCCCTAGCGCGCTGGCTGTGGGTGTGGGGCAGGGCCCTAGCGCGCTGGCTGTGGGTGCAGGGCGAGGGCCCTAGCGCGCTGGCTGTGGGTGTGGGGCAGGGCCCTAGCGCGCTGGCTGTGGGTGTGGGGCAGGGCCCTAGCGCGCTGGCTGTGGGTGTGGGGCGAGGGCCCTAGCGCGCTGGCTGTGGGTGTGGGGCAGGGCCCTAGCGCGCTGGCTGCAGGCAAAGGTGGGCTTGACACAGAACTTCCCCACAGATCAGACGGGCAGAGACCCACAGCCCCCTGCTCTTCACGCCCAGCCCTGCCCCCCAGGGTGCCCTGGGCTCCCCACCTAGGCCCAGTCGTGCTGACGTCCCTCAGTCACACCCTGCAGCTGCCGTGCGCCCAGTGCTTGGCCCCCAGCGTCCCGGTCCCGCAGCACTGCCGGGCGCCCCTCTGTCCCCACGGGCCGGGGGAGTGGGGCAGGGCGAGCGCAGGGGCTGGTGGCCCCCAGGCCAGGGCCACTCATGGCGTGTGCGTCTCCCCGCAGGACGTGGCCACCATGCAGTTCTGTGCCAACAAGCTGGACAAGAAGGATTTCTTCGGGAAGTCCGACCCCTTCCTGGTGTTCTACCGGAGCAACGAGGACGGGACGTACGTGCAGCCCCGCTAGCTGGGCCTGCGGGGGGGGGAGGGGGGGGCCCTCTCCTGGCTTCCTGGGCCTGCGGGGGGGAGGGGGGGGCCCTCTCCTGGCTAGCTGGGCCTGCGGGGGGACGGGCTGGGGGGCCCTCTCCTGGCTAGCTGGGCCTGCGGGGGAGGGGAAGGGGGGGCCCTCTCCTGGCTAGCTGGGCCTGCGGGGGAGGGGAAGGGGGGCCCCTCTCCTGGCTAGCTGGGCCTGCAGGGGAAGGGAAGGGGGGCCCCTCTCCTGGCTAGCTGGTCCTGCGGGGGAGGGGAAAGGGGGCCCCTCTCCTGGCTAGCTGGTCCTGCGGGGGAGGGGAAAGGGGGCCCCTCTCCTGGCTAGCTGGTCCTGCGGGGGAGGGGAAAGGGGCCCCTCTCCTGGCTAGCTGGTCCTGCGGGGGAGGGGAAAGGGGCCCCTCTCCTGGCTAGCTGGGCCTGCGGGGGAGGGGAATGGGGGCCCCTCTCCTGGCTAGCTGGTCCTGCGGGGGAGGGGAAAGGGGCCCCTCTCCTGGCTAGCTGGGCCTGCGGGGGAGGGGAAAGGGGCCCCTCTCCTGGCTAGCTGGGCCTGCGGGGGAGGGGAATGGGGGCCCCTCTCCTGGCTAGCTGGGCCTGCGGGGGAGGGGAATGGGGGCCCCTCTCCTGGCTAGCTGGTCCTGCGGGGGAGGGGAAAGGGGGCCCCTCTCCTGGCTAGCTGGGCCTGCGGGGGAGGGGAAAGGGGCCCCTCTCCTGGCTAGCTGGTCCTGCGGGGGAGGGGAAAGGGGCCCCTCTCCTGGCTAGCTGGGCCTGCGGGGGAGGGGAATGGGGGCCCCTCTCCTGGCTAGCTGGTCCTGCGGGGGAGGGGAAAGGGGCCCCTCTCCTGGCTAGCTGGGCCTGCGGGGGAGGGGAAAGGGGCCCCTCTCCTGGCTAGCTGGGCCTGCGGGGGAGGGGAATGGGGGCCCCTCTCCTGGCTAGCTGGGCCTGCGGGGGAGGGGAATGGGGGCCCCTCTCCTGGCTAGCTGGTCCTGCGGGGGAGGGGAAAGGGGCCCCTCTCCTGGCTAGCTGGGCCTGCGGGGGAGGGGAAAGGGGCCCCTCTCCTGGCTAGCTGGGCCTGCGGGGGAGGGGAATGGGGGCCCCTCTCCTGGCTAGCTGGGCCTGCGGGGGAGGGGAATGGGGGGCCCCTCTCCTGGCTAGCTGGGCCTGCAGGGGAGGGGAAGGGGGGGCCCTCTCCTGGCTAGCTGGGCCTGCAGGGGAAGGGAAGGGGGGCCCCTCTCCTGGCCAGCTGGGCCTGCGGGGGAGGGGAAAGGGGCCCCTCTCCTGGCTAGCTGGGCCTGCGGGGGAGGGGAATGGGGGCCCCTCTCCTGGCTAGCTGGGCCTGCGGGGGAGGGGAAAGGGGCCCCTCTCCTGGCTAGCTGGGCTTGCCACCCCGCTGAGGGCAGCCCTGGCGGAACCAGGCCCGGGGAGGGGGTTGCTGCGGTTGCTACCGTGGTCGCTGCTCAGTGGGAAGGCCTGGGCCCTTCAGGCCTGACCTAGCAGCCGGGAGCCGCCCCATTGGGCCTCACTGTGCCGTGAGGAGTCAGGGACAGGCAGCCTTGCTCTGGCTGGGCCAAAGGCTAATGGCAGAACCCCCCTGGATTTCTTGCTGCACCTCAAGAATCTCCAGCAGGGCCCCTCAAGGTCGGCCACCCCCTGCTATCGTGCCTGGGTCCAGGAGTGCTCAGGGGTGTGAGCGCCCCGTGGAAACACCCGCTCGGTTACCAGCCCAGAGAAACCTGTGGGATGCGACATGCATCCGCCCTGTCCCACCTGCCATTGCCACCCACGTGACAGCTGATCTGCTCCGGGCACAGGATCCCTAGGCAGTGCTGGGGGGAGCTCACCTGCCCTTGGCCGCACACTGCAAGGCGTCGTGAGAAATGAGTTCTCCCTTCTTCAGTCCCTGGCTTGAACCCGGCAGCTGAGAGCAGAACGCGGCTGCAATTCCCGCGGGGATGGGAACGCTTAATGAGCCGTGTGCCAAGCAGAACGGAGACATTCATCCCATTGATCTCTGTAAATCAAAGCCAAACAGGGCCAGGGAGCGCTGCCGTTCACTCGGAGCACACGCCGCAGGCGCACGACTACCCCGACTGCCGCCCTTCAGCGTGCTGATCGGCGTATTGCATGGGGCCTCAGAGCTACGTCCCATTTAGCCTGGGCCTGTGGATGTCTGGGCGGCTCACCTCCGGGGTGGCTGCTGCCTGGCACAGAGGGACCTGCCCTCCCTGAGAGCTCCCCAGAGGGTAGGGCCAGAGCGTGAGGTTGCGGAGTCTGAGCAGTGCCTAGAGGCTACAGTGAGGGGCACCCGGCACCCACAGCTTCCAGTGATTTGGTACAAGTCAAGAGTGCTCTGCACCTCTCTGGATCAGCCCCGAGAGGCTGGCTGGCCCCTGTAGGCTGGTCTCCTTTCTCAGCCCTAGATGCTGTCTGTGTGTTTGGGCTGAAGCCCAGGGATGCAGGAGCAAGATGAGTCTGGCCCTGCTGTGGCCTGTGCAGCGAGGATGCGGGGACGCTCATCTGGGCTGCGGATGCACTGCAGAGCCCGCTCGAGCCGTGAGGAGCCTCCCTGGCCTTTGGCTCAGGCCCTGGACAAGGCCACAGGCTCTGCGGGAATTGGCCTGCCACCATCACTTTGGTGGTAGTGTTTGCAAGGCTCCCAGGCTAAGGAGCTGGGTTGAACGGCCCCCCATGGTCAGAGAGATCCCCAGGAAAGTGCCCGGTTCTCAGGGTCAGCTCATGGCTTGATTGGATAACCACCCACCCTCCCTGTCCCGCAGCTTCACCATCTGCCATAAAACAGAAGTGGTGAAGAACACACTCAACCCCGTGTGGCAGGCCTTCTCCATCCCCGTGCGAGCCCTCTGCAATGGAGACTATGACAGGTAGGAGCCCTTGTCCCCCCGGCCCCACCCTGCTGGCTTTGGCCTGGGGGGTGATGGGACTGTGCACGTCCTGGATCATCAAAGGGGGCCTCTGGCCCCAGGGTGTGTCCGCAGCTTCCCCCTCCACAGTGACTGCCAGGCCAGAGGGGTAGTGTCAGTGCTGCTCTGTCCCCTCTTCCATAGTCTTGCCGACAGCTGCAGTAGCTGCAGGGCTTCAGACAAGCCCAGATCCCCTTCAGCATGTTCACAGATAGGTCACCTGTTTGCATGAGGAGCCACAACCCACCTGGACTAGAGGCTGCCTTGAATTGTAGCTGTTAGAGATAAAAAACACACACAAGGGGCTTTTAGTCTGTCTCCATGCCGCCATCCAGCCCGCGTGGATTGTTCCTGTCAGATGTAGTGTCCCGTGCAGGCTTGTTGGAAGTCACTGGGGCTCTCTCTACCTATCCTAGCTAATAGCTGCTAATGGACCTATCCTCCATGAACAGATCGAGCTCTTTTTTGGAGCATGCTAAAGTCCTGGTCTTCACAGCATCCTCCGGCAAGGAGTTCCATAGGTTAATGTGCATTGTATGAAGACACATTTCTTGTTGTTTGTTTGAAACCTGCTGCTTATTAATTTCACTGGCTGACCCCTAGTGCTTGTGTTAGGAGAAGGAGAACATAAGAACATAAGAACGGCCGTACTGGGTCAGACCAAAGGTCCATCTAGCCCAGTAGCCTGTCTACCGACAGTGGCCAGCACCAGGTGCCCCAGAGAGGGTGGACCGAAGACAATGATCAAGCGATTTGTCTCCTACCATCCCTCTCCAGCCTCTGACAAACAGAGGCCAAGGACACCATTTTATCCCCTGGCTAATAGCCTTTTATGGACCTAACCTCCATGAATTTATCCAGCTTCTCTTTAAACTCTATTATAGTCCTAGCCTTCACAGCCTCCTCTGGCAAGGAGTTCCACAGGTTAAAAAAAGCATTTCCTTAGTCACTGTCTCCACATCAGTCGCGATGTCATAGCCCTCGTAGTTGCCTCTTTTCCAAGCTGAAAAGACCCAGTCTCATTAATGTCTCCTCATATTATTAATCTTTCCTTGCCTCCGGAAGAGACGCCTCCATAGTCTGACAGAGCAAAGTGCTACACTCTGCATAAGGGGCACTGGGAAGAGAAGACTTTCCTGCCCACGCTAGCGCCAGTACATGAGATCTTGGAGCTCTAAAGGGATATTTCACCGTGTCAGCATAGCAAGGCACTTCAAAGGGGCTCTCCCTGTCTGAAATCCTCCCGCACCGCATGCTCCGCTCTAGATTGGTCTGCCCCTGGCTGATCTCAGCAGTGCTGGAGTGAGGGACGGGGCCGTCATCCCCAGAGACAGCTGCCTCCTCGCAGCAGCAGTGTGCTCAGTGATTGATTGATGAGGCAGTGGGCGGCAGGGACGCAAGTGGACAGGCCCCGGAGGTGGCTTCTTTGCTTTCCTCAGAAACGCTGCTAGTGCCTCTATTTCGGTCAGTCGCCATTCCAGGGAGCAGAGAGCCTGGCTGGGTGACAGGTGACAGACAAGAGCACTGATCAGGCTAATGAGGGCACCTTCATGCTGACACTCTGCACACAAAGATGCCAATTAGGGAGAGAATGAAGTCTAATAGGTACCATTAATCAAGGCAACATACTCTGCACTCAGCCTGGGGTATTCAGGAAGCATAATGCTGCATGCACTGCATGGCTCTCTGTTGGGGCAGGAGTTAAAGCCAGTGTTAATTACAGTCTTCCCTGTGCAAACACTAATCGTTACCTCTGATTAAATGCTCTGCCCCATCGCCCCTGTACATTTCCAGGACTGGCCTAAGGCAGCTGTTTCTGCAAAGTGTGAGCTGTCTGGTGCAAGAGCTGTGTAATGGAAGTTGGTGTCACACCCTGAAGGAGGGTGGCCGATTGCCTTCTCTGCCACCGACTCACTGGGCAACTCTGGCCAAGTCACTTAAGCCCTTTGCACCTTAGGTCCCCTATTAGCGTGGAATATTGTTTGCATTGTCTAGGTAGATTGTAAATGCCACAGAGGAAATCCATCTATCGCCATCTGTGTGTGCAGCCCCCAGTGCAATGGAGCTCTGCTCTCAGCTGCTCAAATAAGAAAATGATAAATTGAGCAGATATTAAATGGCAAAAATTCCTCTTCTCCTGAGTGCAAACAAGGCTGGTTTTAGTCACTGGCACCCTTGGTCTGCCCCAGTGTAAATCGCTGGAGGGTTCACTAACCTCTGGGAAAGGTCTGCTGTGTCCATAGCTCCCCTCCCTCTTCCATTCCCCCGGCAGCAGGGATCGCCAGCACCTTGCACTGCTCCCCTGCAGGGAGTGATCACCTGCCAGGATTTCTCTCTCTGCGGGATGTGGGAGGTTTTACCATGGAACCACATTTAATAACAAAATATAGCTTCTATGATGAGGTAACAGGCTCGGTGGACATGGGGAAGTCAGTAGATGTGACATACCTTGACTTTAGCAAGGCTTTTGATACGGTCTTCCACAGTATTCTTGCCAGCAAGTTAAGGGATTGTGGATTGGATAAATGGATGGTAAGATGGATAGAAAGATGGCTAGAAGGTCGGGCCCAGCAGGTAGTGATCAACGGCTCAATGTCAGGATGGCAGTTGGTTTCTAGCGGAGTGCCCCAAGGTTTGGTTCTAAGACCGGTTTTGTTCAATATCTTTATTAATGACCTGGATGAGGGGATGGATTGCACCCTCAGCAAGTTTACAGATGACACTAAGCTAAGGGGAGAGGTAGATATGCTTGAGGGCAGAGATAGGGTCCAGAGTGACTTAGACAAATTGGAGGATTGGGCCACAAGAAATCTGATGAGGTTCAACAAGGACAAGTGCAGAGTCCTGCCCTTGGGATGGAAGAATCCCAAGTATTGTTACAGGCTGGGAACCAACCAGCTAAGTAGTAGTTCTGAAGAAAAGTACCTGGGGGTTACAGTGGATGAGAAGCTGGGTATGAGTCAACAGTGAGTCCTTGTAGCCAAGAAGGCTAATGGAATATTAGATTGCATTAAGAGGAGCATTGCCAGCAGATCCAGAGATGTCATTATTCCCCTTTATTTGGCTCTGGTGAGGCCACATCTGGAGTATTGTGTCCAGTTCTGGGTCCTCCCACTACAAAAAGGATGTGGACGCATTGGAGAGGGTCCAGCGGAGGGCGACCAAAATGATGAGGGGGCTGGAGCATATGACCTGTGACTAGAGGCTGAGGGATTTGGATCTGTTTAGTCTGCAGAAGCGAAGAGTGAGGGGGGATTTGAGAGCAGCCTTCAACTTCCTGAAGGGAGGTTCCAAAGAGGCTGGAGAGAGGCTGTTCTCAGTGGTGACAGATGGCAGAACAAGGAGCAATGGTCTCAAGTTGTGGTGGGAGAGGTTGGATATTAGGTTGGATATTAGGAAAAACTATTTCACTAGGAGGGTGGTGAAGCACTGGAATGGGTTCCCTATGGAAGTAGTGGAATCTCCATCCCTGGAGGTGTTTAAGTCTCGGCTTGACAAAGCCCTGGCCGGGTTGATTTAGTTGGAATTGGTCCTGCCTAGAGCAGGGGGCTGGACTTGATGACCTTCTGAGGTCTCTTCCAGCTCTACGATTCTATGATTAGTGAGAGCAGCAAAAAAAGAGTCAGGGATGGGACTCACAGGACACATTCTTCTGTGGCACAGCCTCTCTGTTTCCATTTGTTTGCACACCTCAGAGCGCTTTTGAAACATGAATGAAGTCTCATTTCCTCCTTTCCACAGCACATTTTGTTGCGTTCGTTGTAAAGGATGGGTAAACTGAGCCACAGTGAACCTCAGACCTATTTTTCAAAAGCATCCACTTCTCCTTAGCATAGGTGCAGCATGCGTCTGGTAGCATGTGACCAGGATTCATCACTGAATTTGATCAGCTGGTTGGATCATCAGCTTTCCCAGCCTGGGCCAGAAACTGAGGGAAAGAAACATCTGCAACTCTGGGTGTCTGGGTGAGACACCTGGAATCTGATTTTCAGAGGCCTGCAGCTATCCCTTGACTGCTGTAGGAGGTGATGTGTCGCACACGCACGTCCCTTCCGTGTCGCACGTCCCTTCCGTGTCGCACGTCCCTTCCGTGTCGCACATCCCTTCCATGTCACAGGTCCCCTCCGTGTCGCACATCCCTTCTGTGTTGCACGTCCCCTCCGTGTCACACGTCCCTTCTGTATCGAACATCCCTTCTGTCGCACGTCCCCTCCGTGTCGCACATCCTTTCTGTGTCGCACATCCCCTCTGTGTCGCACGTCCCCTCCATGTCATATGTCCCTTCTGTGTTTTACTTCCCCTCCGTGTCACACATCCCTTCCGTGTTACACATCCACTCCATGTCTCATGTCCCCTCTATGTTGCACATCCCGTGTCGCATGTCTCTTCCATGTCACACATCCCCCTCTGTGTCACACGTCCCTTCTGTGTCACACGTCCCTTCTGTGTTGCATGTCCACTCCGTGTCACACTTCCCCTCTGTGTTGGATGCTCCCTCCCTTTCACACGTCCCCTCCATGTCGCACATCCCCTCCGTGCTGCATGCCCCCTCCGTGTTGTATGTCCCCTCCGTGTTGTATGTCCCCTCTGTGTTGTATGTCCCCTCTGTGTTGTATGTCCCCTCCGTGCCACACGTCCCCTCCATGTCGCACATCCCCTCCGTGCTGCATGCCCCCTCCGTGCTGCATGCCCCCTCTGTGTTGTATGTCCCCTCCATATCATGTGTCCCCTCCGTGCCACACATCCCCTCCATGCTTCACATCCTCTCTGTCACAAATCCCCTTCACACTGGTGCACATAAGAAAATTCATCTGCCCCGGGGTAGGAAAAATGAGAGAGGACATTACCCAGAGTCCCTTTTTCCCTTTCTGCCACCCCCACTGTGACCCCAAGGCAAAAGAAGCTCTGTCTCCACACCATGACCCCAGGGCTACAGCAGGGAGTGAGAGCTCCAGTCCCAGGGCCACAGTGGGGGGTCCAGGTGCTGAGGTTTCCCGTGCATTCTGCAGCTTCTTCCAGGAGAGGGTCGGGGGCTGGTAGGCTTTCCCCTCAGTGCTGCTGCTGGGGACAGGGTCGGGGCCACTGGGGGGCTTCCCAGAAATCAGAGCAACTGAAATCCTGTTGCTGCTCCATGTAGCAGAGCCCAGAGAGCCCCAAAGTGTCCCAGCCAGAGCAGCCTGCAAACGACAAGCCAAAGGCCCTCCGAATGCCCCTGTGATCTGGGGAGACTGTCACTGGGGAGGGCACGTTTTCTGATGCCACTTGCCTGCCAGATGAGCCCACTGGCCAGTAAATCACAGCCCTGCCTGAGGCTGTTACGGGAGTGAATGGCCACCGGCATACCAATTAGAGACCAAATTCTGTGGGCAGGCCCAAGCGAAGTCATTGTGAGGGGTGAGCTTGACTTTGCAGAACATAGTGGACACATTCTCCAAGAGCAGGCAGGAGGAAGGATGTTAACTAACGACGAATTTACTAGTCGAGCAGTCGATGGAATTTCCACTGGTCGATAGGCTCTTACGCGTTCTGCCGTTGAAATGTACAAGAGCCCCGCTGGAGTTCCCTGCTGGAGCTCTTGTACATTTCAAAGGAGGAATGCGGAACTCTGTGTGCAGCCCGGGGCCGGCGGGAAGTCCCACTGACTCCGGGCTCCACGAGGGTGCTTCCCCTTTGAAATGAAACTCCTGGGGGCTCTTGTGCATTTCAAAGCAGAAGTGCCCTCATGGAGCCTGAGGTCAGTAGGGTCCTCAGAGTCACCCACTGACCCTGGGCTCTCTGCTGCGCTACCACTTTGAAATGCCGTGCTGGAGTCCAGGGTCAGCTGGCGAGTCTCCAGCTGATCCCGGGTTCTGTGGAAATGCTGCGCAGATTCCAGGGTTAGCTATGGACTCCCCAGCTGACCCCGGGCTCTGTGCGCTTTGAAATACCCCTGGAGCCCAGGATCAGCTGAGGACTCTCCAGCTGACTCCAGGTTCTGCGGAAATACCACAGAGAGCCTGGGGTCAGCTAGGGAGTCCCCTGGGCTCCATGTGGCACTGCCGCTTTGAAATGCTGCGGTGGCGTTTCAAAGGGGCAGTGCCACGCAGAGCCCAGGATCAGCAGTGCAGTGCTGCCCCTTTGAAGTACCTTCTCTTCCCTGCCCCACCCCCTTTGCTGCCTCTGTCTGATAGAAGCAGCAAGAGGGGGGAATCGACTAGTCCTTGACATCCTTATGCAGGAGAGCCACGTTCCCTCTGGCACGGCACACAGGTTCTGAACCAAACAGGAAAGAGAACCTCTTGTTGTCAGGCTCCTCCATATTTTTCACATTGTAAATCCCCCTTTCTCACACGTGGGATTCCAGGCAAGCTAGTAACCCCCTTGGGGAGCAGTTCCTTTGGGCAGGTCTGTTTGACACCCCAGCCTAGTACTCCGCAGCTGCCCTTTCCAGGCATCATGAGGCCAGTGAAAAAGCCAGGATAATTGACAAAGGGCTGGATATAAAAACCGGTGCAGGGTTCCTAGGCTTCAGTTCAGACTTTGAAACTGGCAGAAAGGCAAAACCTTCCTTGTCTAGCAAGCATCTCAAGCTAGATACCAAACAGCAGCTGGCTGGCATGTAGCTGCAGACCCATCTTCGCTGAGCCGCGACCATGGCCATATGACCATCTGCCCCAGAACAGAAGAACTTAAATTAAGCCAGGTCTGCACGAGGAGTTTAGGTTGAATTTAGCTGCATTAGGTTGATTTTCTAAATAATGAGTCCACAGTACCAAGCCTGTTCTGTTGACATTAAGGCGATTACAGTTGATTTTGGTACTTTTGCTTTTATGAGAAGAAATGCTAAACTCAATTTTGCAGGAGTATAGACCTTGCGTTAGGAAAGTCAACATGCTTGGCCGCCGGAAGGCATCCCACGGTGCCGCACTGTGAGCGCTCTGGCCAGGACTTGCAACTCTGCTGCTCTCCCAGTGAACAGGAAAAGCCTTGGGAAAATTTGAATTTCATTTCCTGTGTGGGCAGTGGTGAGCATGCCTCAAAGCAGGGAGGCACCTGGCCATGAATTCAAGTTCCCTGAGCTCCATGAGTTCCAGTACCCAGCTTCGCAGACATGTACCAGCATGGAGCATGCAGGAGATCCTGGACCTCATTGGTGTGCAGAGAGAATCTGTTCTTGCGGAGCTATGCGCCAGCAAAAGAAATGCGGACAATTGTGCCAGGATTGCCAAGGGCATAAGAACGGCCAGACTGGGTCAGATCAACGGTCCATCCAGCCCAGAGTCCGGTCTGCCGACTGTGGCCAATGTTAGAGAAAGGACACGCAAGGGGCGCCCAGCAGTGCCGTCCATGTTAAAATACAGGAGCTGAGGCAGTCCTACCAAAAGGCAAAGGATGGTCTGAAACATGCTGCTTCTACATCCAGCTGCATGTGAACCTGGAGGGGACCCAACCACCATCCCAAGCCAGACTGTGGATTCCTCCCAAGATGCTCTGGCACAGCCAGGGGGAAGCAGAGGAGGGGGAGAATACTCAGCAGGCAACCAGGAACTAATTTTGCCAAGAGCCAAGAACCCCTCTTCCCAGGACATCTCACTACAGTTGGGCATTGGTCCTGGGGAGGGCACTTCGGGTGAGTTCACACTTTTTATCTTGGTACAAGTGGGTTAAGGAAAATGGGTGTGAGCTGGTGAGCTGTGGTGGTCTCTGTGCCCACACACGTGGGGCCTGGAACTGCTTGTTAACGTATCTGGAGATGAAACGGGAACCCTCCCTGCACATCTCCATGAAGGCCTCATGGAGGAACTCACAAGGTCTCTGGGGAGTCCGTCTGGCATGGTAGCCGCCTTCCCACCCCACCCCAGCAGTAAGTGGTCTGCTGTCATTGTGGCACAAAGCGTTGCAGCGTAAGGCCCAGGTTTCTGGCTGCATCAGCTCCCCATCACTGTGTGATTCAGAGATTGATATCTCGCATGGCAGCCTGGATGAAGGAGGGGAAACTATTAGCTGCTGCCTCTGCTTCTTACCTCCACTTGCCCATCCCCAGTGAGACATGGCTTCCCCGCTGTCTCCCCACCCCCTTCCCTCATTCCCTTGTGCCCACAGGCTCCTGCAGGATGGGAAAGTAGCACTTGTGCCAGACACAGAGGGCAACCACAGGAGCCACCAGCCTGCCCAGCCGACACAACCAGACCCTGGATCCCCCCCACCTGCATGTCCCTTACCATGCCTGCCAACACACAGAGTCCAGCTGTCCCCCTAAGAACTCTGCTGTCTACCTACTGCATAGTCGCCACTTCAAAGCCTGAGTGTGGCCTTGCACAGAACACATCTCCATGGTCTGGAGAGAGGCCTTCACTGGACGTTAGCAGATCGGATTTTATGCTCTGCAGTGTATCTCCAGACAAGTCTGCCCTTCACTTTTTGTTACAGTAGGAAGAGCAGGGAGCTTGCTGCGCACTCCCCTTGCTCCTCCAGCTGTCTGTTGGGCGCCAATCCACAGACCAAACTGGACAAGGAACTAAATGTTCAAGGAGCAGATGCAATCCACCCACATGGATGGGGAGTGACTAGGGGAGTGGAAGAACACGGCCCTGGAGGAGATGTGCATTGACAGCGCACAGGGCCTGGACGATGATAAGCTAGGAGAAACGGCTATTGTCCATGGTGGATGCAAGGGATCGCATAGCAGCCAGGGATATGTGTTTGTCTGTCACCCCCCCGCAGCTGGGGAACCCCAGCGTGGCAAAGCTCTGCACCATGTCCTCTGTGTTTCCAGAACCACCGCCCTCTGCAGCAGGAAGGAGTCGGTGGCCTTGGCCGCTTGGATCACGACAGCCCCAGCAGTGGATTTCCTCACTCTCAGTTGATTGCCAGTTGATTCAGTAGCTGTCTGGCTATTGTGTACTACTGGGTTTGGATTGTCAAGGGGTCAATGCGAGAAGATGTCACCGTAACCTCTGGAGTTATGATTTTTCTATGCCTGACCCATGCCATATTACTGGGATCAAGAAATAGAGATCAGTCTTTTCCTGACACACACACATTCAGCATAGGGCTGTCACCCGGCCATGCTCACCCACACAGGCTGAAGAGGGGGGACCTTCCTGTGGAAGAGGTGGGGCAGGAGTGGGGCTTTGGGGGAAGAGGTGGGATAGGGGCAGGGAGATTACACTGGCTTCTTTTGCAAAGCACTTGCCGGCTGTTGGAGAAGGAGGGATCGTTATCCCTTATCTCTGCAGCCAGAGAGCCATGCCAGCCTGGCATGTATCACTGCTCCCCTTGGCAGCCTTGCAGGCCTGATTGCAAATGAGACGCTTCACAAAACAGGAGGCTCTGGCCCATTGAGGCCTACAGTGCTGGGCAGATCGGCACCTGCTGAGGATCTGGCCCATTGGCTCCAGTGACACTGTGGCTGATTTATACCAGTTGGGATCTGGCCAGTGGCTTCCAAGGAGCTATGGCTGATTTAGAGCAGTGAAGGATCTGGCCCATTGATTCCAGTGGAGTGATGCTAATTTATGGCAGCTGGGGCTCGGTGCCTAATACGTTACTGCTACAGTACCCTAGTGTTCAGTCCCGGGTGCACAGCAGTGGTGGATGCTCCTCGGCAGACCAGTCTCCACTGCACAAAGCTGTGCTGAGAAAAAGCTTCTCCAGCCAGCGTTTAGGGGCTACCCCGTTCACCCTGCCAATGTGCATCCTGTTCCTCTTGCAGGAATGCAGGGTTTGCCATGCGGGGTGGGACCCAGGGACCACCCAGTCCCACTCCCTGGCTGCTCAGACAAAGGCAAAAGGTCCCCTTTACAGAGGTGCATGGAGCCATGTGCTCACGGGGCAGGCTTGTGCTCACTCCTGGTACTTAGAGGGTAGCTCAAGCTGTGACTAGCAGGGTGCAAAACCCTTCAAACCAGTTGATTATTTTGTCCATAAGTGTATGGGACCGGATCTAAGGCATCTGAGGGTGCGGAGAGAGCAGGCTGATGTGACTGCAGAGCCATTGGCCAGTATCTTTGTGGTGGTCAGCAGGAAATCCCAGAAAGGCAAATGTGGCACCTATCTTTAAAACCCGGAGGAAGAAGAATCTGGAGAACTAAAGACCAATCAGCCCCTCCTCAGTCCCTGGAAACATCACGGAGCAGGGCCTGAAGGAATCCATTTTGAAAAACTTGGAGTGTGATCAGGAACAGTCAACACGGATTCACCAAGAGCCAGGCATGTGTGACCAGCCTGATTGCCTTCTAGGGTGACACAACTGACTCCGTGGATATGGAAAAAGTGTGGACATGATAGACCTTGAGGCTACATCTACACTGGCATGATTTTCCGGAAATGCTTAAAACGGAACAGTTTTCCATTATAAGTATTTCCGGAAAAAGCGCGTCTACATTGGCAGGATGCTTTTCCGGAAAAGCGTCCGTGCCAATGTAGATGCGCTTTTCCGCAAAAAAGCCCCGATCGTCATTTTCGCGATCAGGGTTTTTTTTGCGGAAAACACTTCTGTGCTGTCTACACTGGCCCTTTTCTGGAATAGTTTTCCAGAAAAAGGACTTTTGCCCGAACGGGAGCAGCATAGTATTTCCGGAAAAGCGGCTGATTTCTTACAGTAGATCGTCAGTGCTTTTCCAGAAATTCAAGGGGCCAGTGTAGACAGCTGGCAAGTTATTCCGGAAAAGCGGCTGATTTTCCGGAATAAGTGGCCAGTGTAGACACAGCCTGACTACAGCAAAGCTTTTGATATGGTTTCCCATAATATTCTTGCCAACAAGTTAAGGAAGTATGGCTTGGATGAATGGACTATAAGGTGAATAGAAAACTGACTAGATAGTCGGGTTCAATGGGTAGTGATCAATGTTTCAATATCTCGTTGGCAGCTGGTACAAGCAGAATGCCCCAGGGAAGACAGGGTTAGGGTGCAGACCGACCTAAACAAATTGGAGAATTCAGCCAAAAAAATTCCGATGAGGTTCAACAAGGATAAGTGCAGGATGGAAGAATCTCAAGCATTGCTTCAGGCCGGGGGCTGACTGGCTAGGCAGAAGTTGAGCAGAAAGGGGTCTGAGGGTTACAGTGGATGAGAAGCTGGATATAAGTTAACTGTGTGCCCTTGTAGCCAAGAAGATTATTGGACTGTATTAATAGGAGCATTTCCAGCAGATTGAGGGAAATCATTATTCCCCGTGTTCAGCTCTGGTGAGACCACGTCTGGATTATTGTGTCCAGTTTTGGGCCCCCCGCTACAAAAAAGTTGTGCACACATCAGAGAGAGTCCAGCGGAGGGCAACCAAAATGATTCGGGGCTGGAGCACATGACTTACGAGGAGAGACTGAGAGATTTGGGTTTGTTTAGTTGGCAGAAGAGAAGAGTGAGGGGGGATTTGAGAGCAGCCTTCAACTACCTGAAAGATGGTTCCAAAGAGGATTAATGTTCTCAATGGCAGCAGTTGACAGAATGAGGAGCAATGGGGGAGGTCTAGATTGGCTATCGAGAAACCTGTTTCCCTGGGAGGCTGGTGGAGTGCTGGGCTGGGTTCCCTAGGGAGGGGGTGGAATCTCCATCCGTAGAGGTTTTCAAGGTCTGGCTTGACAAAGCCCTGGCTGGGATGATTTATAGTTGGGGTTGGTCCTGCTTTTCGCAGGGTTTGGACTAGCTGACCTCCTGAGGTTTCTTCCAACCCTAATCTTCTATGATCTCACCAGGCTAACTGTGTGAAAAGCAGTGCATGAATCCTCAGCTTGCACCCCAGTTTCATTACTGGGGGAGCTGTTTCTATTATTCTTCATGCTGTGCTATCACTCTGCCTCTCCTTGGAATCTGTCCCCCTCCTTCTCCCACTTGTGAAAAATATTTGCAGGCAATGGCTGTAAGAAAGTAACCGCTGTATTAAAAGCGATGACTATTAAGGATGTGATGTGCCTGGATCTGTTGCTCCGGACTGGTGGACACATGGACACAGCAGCTGACCAACGCTGCTCCCACCCACCCCCAGGGCTAAGGACCCACTGGCTGTCATGTCCTCCTCCCACACCCCAAGACACACACACAGATCCCCAGCATCTCAGCCATCCGCCAGACACACCTGTCACGCACTCTGCCAGAGTTCCAGGTGGGGCGATGCTGATTAATTAACTTAGGAGTGTGGCTGATGGCTTTAGGAGCTGAACTGTGGTGGGAAAGTGAAGACGAAGGAACCTCCCAGCTCCCTGGAGCTAAGGCTGAGGGCAGGTCTCATTCTTAACAGCCTGTGGAATGGGCTCCAGCTGGTTTAAGAGCCTCTTGAAGACAGTCTGTTAGGGAAGGCTCTGTCCAACCAATTACAGCCCACAGCACTTTAGCTCGTTAGGAAATGGCTTGTTAAGGTGTTGTGGATCTGTAGCAAGAGAACAATAGAGCAAGGAAGGTATTGCCATCAGCTGCAGTAGAGCTGTAGTTAGACATGTATGCCATGTATCCCATGCTGGGTCATACGAGATGATCATATGAGCAATGCAGCATAGAAGTGATCAATGTGTCATACGCCTGAGACTACAGAATATGATTTGTCATATAATATGATGCTGTGATAGAGACAACATGTACATGGCATAACATGCCTTATGATACTCTGATATGAAAAATCCATCATCTACATGAGAGTCATGAGCTACATGATAAGTGTGACATATGCATATGGCACGACATATACATGACAGATGGGACATAGATATGGTGTGTCATATGATGATAGATGCTCAGTGTGACACATACATGTTTCAGCATGATACATGCACCGTGCAGGAACTCCAGAGTGATGCTGGAGATTTAGACATCGTGTGTTGTTGGAGGAGGATTTTTTGCATCTTTCCTCCACACAATCCAATGCCCTATAATTAATGCATAAGTAAATAATGCCACGAAGGGGTGTATGTGTGGGAGGGACATGTGTCTCCTTGTTTTGTACCCAGCGTAGTCTTCCATCTGTCTCTTCCTCTATCGGTAGCCATCCTGCTCACTCGCCGAGTTGGGTGGGAATCGTTCACTTCCTTTGCTTTGGGACCCTGGATGTTTTTCTCCAGAGGTCACCAGGGACACATCCCTCTGCATTGCTCATGCCCTCTTCTTGTTTCTGTCCACAGAGGGAACTGCAAACAGGTGACAGGAAGGGGGTGCGCCTGGTGCGCAGCTCTGGCAAGAACTGGCAGAGCTGCAGCGAAAGCCAGCAGGGAGCTATTGAAAGAGCCATGGGGCCTGGAGTGTGATAGGACAGTACCTGTGAGAAACGGTACCAACTTTTGCCCCGACTACCAGGGAAATAGTTCAAAGCCAGGCCCAAGCCTTGTCCCTTACCTCAGCTGCTCCTCCAAAGGGCAGCTCAGCCCACACACTAGGACCTTTAAGGATCTCCCTTAAAGCTGGGTGGATAAAGAGCCTGCTGCCTCAGAGAGATAGAAGAAGCCATTTAGGGCCTGATGTACAAAGGAATTTGGACACCTGACAGTGCAGAGAGCTGAGCTGCTTTCTCCTTGGCATACGCTTCCATCCTTTGTAAATCTGGCCCTTGCCTTCATCTCAGCCAGTCTCTGATGCAGCTCCCCCCGAGAAATTCCCTGTTCATCATCCTCTCCCACCTTCGGCTTCCAGCCAGTCACAAAGGCTGATAGACCGACTTGTCCAGTGTCTAGGTCTAGGTGCTACTGTAGAGGCGAGAGGCCCTTGCTGGATCCGCAGTGCTGACAGCGGCTTGGGGCATGGTACTGCTGTTACGGCCAGCACTAGAGACAGCAAACCTTTGGGGCTGATGTCCATGCATGTCGTTAAACCCAATGTCAAGGCCGCTTTGGCGTCACTGATCTTGGCAGATGGCTTCATGCCCAAGCCCAGAGGGGAGTTTAGCAGTGGAAGGGCAGTGGGCTCTGTGCGTGGCGTTTGGAGACTCTGGGAGCGTGCTAATGCTTTCAGCTCAGCCCAGGAGGGTCCAAAGTGACACCTCTTGCTCTGAGCGCAGCTCCTGGCTCAGGCCACAAAGGGTCTCCCACAGCTCCAGAGAGTCCCTGATCACCAGGTCTGGGGCATCCTGGAGGGGCCTGGCCCAGTCTCTCCTACTAAAGCTGTTCCACAGATGTAGGTGATTGACTCTCCACACAGCATGAGGCTGCCTCTGGAGCCAGGTGCCTTAGGACTCTTGCCTTGCTGTGAGCACAGCTACTGGCTTGGGCCCTAAGGGCACATCTATGGTGCATTTCCAAAGCTGCAGATGCTGGCTCCTGCTAGGGGGCCACAAATGGCCAGACTGGAACTGAGGCTCGGGCTGTCCTGCCCACCCTCCTCCCCAGCTTCCAGAAAATGCAGCATGAGGCGCACCTGATGGCAGAACGGGCAGGGAATTCTGCAGGGGCCTGGTGCCGCTGGCTCTGGACTTACACGGCCGTGCATGTGCTTAGCAGCTGAAATCCAGACACCCTAGGGACTTTTAGCCATAGAAAAGTCACCTCAGAACCTGAGGCACCTCCAGGGCTGTGGGGAGCTGAGCAGTGGGTTTGTTAAAGCTTCAGCAGGAAAATATTCAACATAGGGGCCTGCGGTGCAGTTAGACACTTACATCCCTCTGTGAGTCGAGCCTGGGGCAATGGGGCAGCAGCTGTGCCCTGTCTCCTGCGGGGTGAGGGGGACCCAGGGACGGCTGTGAAGGCGGGGCCAGCCAAGGACTGCAGCCCAATAGATTTCCAATGTTGTCCTGGTAAGAATGTGAGAATTAATGGCAGGAGACCCAGCTCTTGGGACTTTTGAACCTGGGCCCATCTCTAATGGAGACGATGGCTCATTCATCAGCGAATCCAATGGGCAGAGCAGGAAGGATTGGACGTCAGGGCCCCTGCTTCCATTCCAGGGTCTGTCACTGATTTGCTGGGTAGCTTTCAGGAAATCACAGCACCGCTCTGTGCCTCAGTTTCCCCTGTAAAGAGAGGGTGCTAATATTCACCTAGCTGTGGCTGAATGTTTGCTAAGCACCCAGTGAGCCCCCCCCTCCCTCCGAGGCTGGCCAGGCTGTCACTGTTCTCACCACTCCTTTCCCTCAGTCTGCATCCTGTGCATCCATAGTCAGCAGCGGCTAGACTCCATTCCCGCTAAGCAGGGAACTGATGATTGCAAAGCCCAGCTGCGTCAGGGCCCAAAGCGATCACTAGCCATGGGCCCGTTACTCCACACCTGTCTGCTGCGGCTCTCTGAAGTACTGGTTCTGGGATCTCCACTACCCTGGCCCAGGGCCGCTCTGCCTGGAGCTCGCAGGTCACTCCGCTGCTCACCGGCCAGCACCCCCGCCCCTGGGGAAGGCCTGGCCAGGACAGCGATGGCTCTGGGAACAATCCTAGCCCCTCTGGGGCCCTGCTGGGCCAGTCTCCACACACTTAACTCGTTCGCCTGCTTCCAAGCACGTCCAAACAAATTATTAAAATGATTTTTAATTATCCTCCTGACTCCTGCGCTGGGGCTTTAATTAGTTTGTTTTGACTGTTGCGTGGGTCTTCCCCCCACCACCATATTTTTGGAGGTGTATTTTTAGCTTGAGTTGCCACGGAAACCTAGACACCAAGGCCAAGCCAGTCACAGATGGAGACAACACACGCAATCCACCCCCTCACTTTGTTTCCCTGATGGAGAGCACACTTGGAGTATTAACCCTTTCCCCGCCCACTGGGCACAGCCATTGGCTTCAAACCAATGTCTGGCCCCATCGGCTGGCCTGGCTGTGCAGTGCGGAGACACACTAGGTGCAGGCCCAGGAGGTACCCAGGAAATCCCGCTTCACGAGGAATAACGGGGCTGCCGACAAAGGGCTTTGATGTCGACAGGGGGAACGTCCAGACTAGCGGCGAGCCGACAAACAGCTGATCAGCTGTTTGTCGGCTCAGCGCAGCAGCCATGTAAATGTAAATGAAGCCGCGATCATTTAAATCGCGGCTTCATTTGACTTTGCCTATGTGTCTAATCTACATGCCTCTGCCGACAGAGGCATGTAGTCTAGACACAGCCCTATAGAGAGGGCTTGGGAGGCATCCGTGAGGAAAAGGCTGATGGGGAGCAACACATAGCACAGACCGGCGGCGGGATAAAGAACCGGCAGGCCGTAGACCGGGTACGTGGAATGTGTTTAGGGAGACCCAGCAGGCGGTGGAGAAGACCAGGTTGTTCCAGGCTGCACAAGCGTAGACTCCTGAGCAGCCTGGGGGAAGAGCCAGAGAAGATGATGCTAGCCCAGGTGCCGCGTGTGGGGCAGAGGGATTACGGCATTTACCCTTTAGTGAAATTGTCCCACCCTGGCTCTAGCAGTAACTGCAGCTCTGTGTCTTGCAGGACCATCAAGGTGGAGGTGTACGACTGGGACCGGGATGGCAGGTAAGGGGAACTCACTCGATCCGTGCAGCCTCCAGGGCAAACCTCAGCTCTGCCGGAGCAGGCTATGTGCTGAGGCCAGTGAAGGTTTGGCAGTGACTCCACTTGGGGGAGGATGAGGACCAGGACCACGGTGCTGCAGCCATTACTCGTTCTTTTTGCAGAGATGCTTTGTCAGTGACCCCTTGCCGCAACAGGAAAAGCGGGGAGAGTGAGAAAAAGACAGCGAGGAGGGGGAAGGATCTTGAGGGAACAGGACAATGGTGGTTTCCCCCAGGACCTCCCCATCTGGCCAGGACCCTGCCCCCACTTAGCAGTATGGGAAGGTGGTCCTTGTCCCTTGACACCTGTGTACGCCCCAAAGGTGACAGTCCATCTCCAGAACATTTCTCAGAGAGCTTCTCTTTCCATGCACAGCCACGACTTCATTGGGGAGTTCACAACCAGCTACCGGGAGCTGGCCCGTGGGCAAAGCCAATTCAACATCTACGAGGTGAGTGACAGAGGGGGCACCCATCTAGAGGGCAAGCCAAGCTCTGGGCAGCCAGGCCTCTGCAGTTCTGGGCCACGTCCCTTCCATTAGTCATGTGCGCACCAGCGTTGAAAGGCAGTGTAAATCGGGAGTGACTCCTGAGCTAGATCTTCAGCTGATGCAATCTGGGAGATCTCCAGTGCCAATCGGTGTGCTGTCACGCGCTGGCTGCTCGCCTCGGAAGGCCTGGATTCCCTGCATGCTTACATCACAAGGGAAATGAGTCGGGTGGCCTCCCCTCGCTTGAGAACATTTGGCTAGAGGGAAAGGGCAGTCTTTGTGCTCTCTGTTTGTACAGCACCTAGCGCACTGGGGTTGTCGGCAATACGATCATTACAAATACTAATTGCAGTACCAAACAGTCCCTGCCTAGGGCATGGCCAAGACCAGTGTAGCAGCAGAGGTTGCCAGGGAGTGGGGAAGGGCGTCAAAGTTGTGTAGGGACCTGGGGATGGGAATAGTGGTGGACTGAGGTTAACCAGCAGAACTGGGTGTAAAGGCATTGGCAGAGCAGAAGGTAGGGGTGGGTCAATGCTGGAACAGAGGGAGGTAGGTGCTCAGGACTCAGGGCATTGGCAGGAAACTGCTCAGAAATCGAGATGATTCAAGGCTCCCTGAGCATGGAAATTACTGTATAAAATGTAATTATTAGACATGCCCCGCCAGTAATAAATAATACCAATGCGTCGGTGCTGTACGGGGATTTTACCATGGATACAAGCCCTGTAAGTTACTCTGGGCTGCCCTCATGTTTATGTTAGTCATGGCTTCTTGGCTGTGACATCTGCTCAACCCTTCCCGAAGGTGGGGGCAGTCGGAGCGTGCAGGAGTGCAGTGGGAAAGGAGAGGGGTGTGGAGACTAGACATTGTGGGACAGATGCTCAGCTGGCATAGAGTGAAGTCAATGGGACTGTGCTGATTTACACCCTCCAGGGGCTGGAGCCCAGAAATGCCACTCGGAGCTAGCTGAGGACTGGCCAGTCACAGCCTGGCAGCACAAGCGATGTCACATGGCCAGAACAGAGCGGTGTTCCCCGGTGCACTTGGGGTTAGCAGTGCTGCAACCTGTGTGGGGCCTGGCCAGTGTTCACGGAGCCACGCTGGCAGGCGGGACGGGGGACCTGAGACTATTTCATGTCAGCTGGGCCAGGGCCGCGCCGTGCCCGGGTGTAAGTGGAGCCGCAGAGCTCAGGGCAGATAATAGCAAGTCTCCACGCTCGGAGTCAGCATCGCTCATTGGCTGAGAGCCTCCATCCTTCAAACTCCCGTGCAGATGGCAGAGCCCGGGTGCCACAGGGAGCAAACCTGAGCAGTGCCCCCATAGCTTTGAAGCCCCTGCATTCGGAGGCTGGGTTTCCTTCCCTCTCCCAAAGCGCTTTGTGCGCTCCTGTGGCAGCTCCCTTTTCATATCATCTGATGTGACGTTTCTAGGGCAGCTTTCAGAATGGCCGCCCTGGCTCTGACGTGTTCCCGGTGTCCCAGCGTGTCCCTTTGCAGGCTTCCACGGCTCCCCCAAGCAAGCGCAGGGAGCAAGAGTGAGGGAAGGAGGGGGAGACGGGTGTATAATTTGTTTAAAGCATCAACGTCTTTTGTTCCAGACACAGTCCCATGTCCGTATCAAAACGGATCGTCCTGCAGGGCAGGGGAAAGTGATTTCAGATTAGCTCCTTCTGGAGACAAGAGCAAAACCATAAATGTGCGGCTGGAGAGGCCACGTTCCTGGCCACCACTGAGAGCTGCAGGGCTAGGAGGAGACCAGGACTTGCAGGAGAGGGCCAGATGAGCAGTAAAATCTGGAGATCTGGGCACTTCCCTCACCCCAGGCATGGAAGGACCTGGGCCCTTATGGAGCAGCCGGGCTGTAGAAAGTAGCACGGGCATTTGTGTCCTGCCGAATTTGGACATTTGAGGGGTGGACTTTCTGGCCAAGCCCTTTCAAAGTGGCCAGTGGTTTTGGGTGCCCAGCTTGTGATGTCTTAAAGGGACCTGGTGTCAAAGTGCCCACCACCAGCTGCTGAAAGTCAGGCCCCTGGAAGGTGTTTCCAAGTCGGGTGCTCAAAAATGGAGGGACCCCAAATCACAAGCACTTGGCCTCTGGGTCTAGCAGTAGGGACAGTGCCAGTCTGGCCTTGAAGAAGGCTGGCCCAGTGGGGAGGTTGCTAGCTGGAGACCGGCTTCACAGCCCTTTCCCCTCTATGGAATCTGTGTGGGATGCTGGGCAAGTCACATCCTTCTGGGCCTTAGTTCCCCGCCTGTAAAATGGGTTTGACAGTCCTGCCCTACCTCACAAGTAAACAGAGGTAAGGCTGTGAGGAGCTCAGCCCCTGTGATAGAGGGGCCATGTGCGCTCTTAGAGAGTGGAATTCCTCTCTGCGGAGCCAGCATGGGGCCTGTGCACCATTTACAGCCCCCATAAACCCTGCTGGGAGGAGTTTAAGTGGTGCCAATGCTTGAGCTGAACCTTGGGGGAGGGGGAGGGGGAGGGACTGCTCCCCCAGGGCTTGATCCTCAGCTGCTGTAGAACAGCAACGCTCAGCTGAGCTCAATGGAGGCAACACCAATTCATGCCATTGTGAATGGCAGGCCTAGATCTTTGCATAGAGCTGAATTTTTTGCTTTAGGCTTTTCTGCCCCCACCTTATCCCTGCTGTATAAAGATTGGAGACGAGAGGGGTTGTTTTTACTTCGCTGGAGAGAAGGTATTTTTTGAAAGGGGTGGGGTATAGCTCAGACTAAAAATAAAAATACTTTGGAGACTTACCCTGATATCAGAAAAATCAAAAAGGGAGCGTGATGCCAAAAAGTTTGGGAACCACTCGCATAAGCAGGCTTCACGTCATACCCCAGAATATTCAGCCTCTTCCATTTCCTCCGTCCGTCAGGTGGTGAATCCCAAAAAGAAAATGAAGAAAAAGAAATACCTTAACTCGGGAACAGTAAGTGATGTTCTTTTTCTTTGGAACTTAAGATGTTCAGAAAGGCAGATGAGTGTCCATGGATGGCAAATTGCCCAACGGCAGGCTGCCACACAGAACCAACTAATCAGAGGCATTCTTTCCTCCAACAACTTTGTTCCCCCATGTTATGCTTTGATGTGGAAGGTCAGAATTTCCTGCCACGTCACCAGAAACGTGGAACCACTCAGTCACCAAGCAGCTTCTTGAGAACAGGTTCCTGTTCTGATTGTATATGCCAAGGAGGCCTGAGTGCAGGCAGATCTTAGATGAGCCAATTGTGATTCCCGCTGAGCCACCAACCCATGAATGGACCCTTCAGGCATACAAGGTTCAAAACGGGGTGTTGGGGAGGATCGGTGGTGACAACCAGACATTGAAATTGCAAAAGATTTTGGCTGAAAACTGCCTAGTTAGAGTTTTGGGCACCTCATGCCTCCATCCTCTTCTATGGGCCAGGCTTCCTGGTTGGAATACATCTCCCATGATGCACCACAGTCTGCACTCTTAGGCTATGTCTAGACTGCAAGCCTCTTTCGAAAGAGAGCGTCTAGACCGCATGCGGAATTTCGAAAAAGCAAGCCGCTTTTTCGAAAGAAAGCACCCAGTGAGTCTGGATGCTCTCTTTCTAAAAAGCCTGTTTGCTTTCAAGAACGCCTTCTTTCGAAAGAGCACTTTTGAAAGAAGGCGTTCTTCCTCGTGGAATTAGGTTTACCACCGTCGAAAGAAAAGCCGCGTTCTTTCGATTTAATTTCGAAAGAACGCGGCTGCAGTCTAGACGCAGGTGAAGTTTTTTCGAAAAAAGGCTACTTTTTTCGAAAAAAACCCCTGAGTCTGGACACAGCCTTAGGGAAAGGAAGTGTTACTTGGAAGCAGAATGACCAGATGTCCCGAATTAATAGGGATGGTGCTGATATTTAGGGCTTTATCTTATATAAGCACCTATGATCCTCCACCCCTTGTCCTGATTTTTCACACTTCCTGTCTGGTCATCCTACTAGGGCGCTTCTGGCCATAGTGCATCATGGGAGATGTAGTCCAGCTGAGAAGACTGGAGCATGAAGTGACTGAACTGAACTCTCATGAAGTGCTACAGCACCACTTCAAACTCAGAATACTTCCATCTCCGAGGGGCGGGGGTTGCCAAGGAAGACAAATTTTTTCAGGGAATTCGGATATTTTCACCAAAAAACCAACTTTCCACTAAAAAATAGTTTTGACAGAAAATGTACAACCAACCCAGCACAACCCACCTTGCCAGAGAGCAGCGAGGGGAAGCTGGCTCATTCCTTGGGCTAACGAGCAATCACGAGACTCCAAGGCATCACACTAGCACCCTTCTTCAGCACTTAGCACAGCCCCAGCGATCCCTGCTGCCTTGGGCTCAGTGTAATGCATTGCCCTGTCTCTTGCTTCCAAGGTGACACTGCTCTCCTTCACTGTGGAGTCAGAGTACACCTTCCTGGACTACATTAAAGGAGGGTAAGTGGGGTGCGGGTTCCCTTCCTAAACAAATAGGCTTCTGGTGCTGAACAAGCTGGCTCCAGATGGGGACAGGACCACTGCCTGTTTCAGGGCAAGCGAACCACCCAGTAATGCTGTGTTGGCTTGTGATGATGGTGGTTTTGCTACAGGGAAATCCCATTGCAATGTCCAAAGTCAATTCAGGGCAACTTCCAGCTAACTAAGACTGCCTGAACTTCACAGCGGAAAAATAGATCTAGCCCCTGCTGCTTTCTATCCTCTCAGGCCCCCACTCCGCTAGAAAACTGAACCACTGTCGCTCTGTCTGGAGTGGCTCAGACCGAGACCAGGGTAGACTGTCAGAAAACTGGCAGACACCCCAAACTGGTGGTATGTTCTACCAAGCCAGTGATTACCATACCAGTATTACCCTGGCATCAGACAGACGTCTTCTCATCCAGACAAACTGGACTTAGATAAACTTACTCCAAAAATCACACAACGTTCAGGTTGCTTCCAGACCCAAGAGACCAGTCTTACACCAGCTCACTTTGCTCCCTAGCTCTCATACCAGAGACAATGCCTGTAGCCAATTCTGTAATAAGCTCTCTAAAGGGCTATTAGCTAGGAAAAAGAAACAAGAAAGTTATCGACTGGTTAAAGCCAGCAAACATCACCATACGAATGAGTTCGCATCTAAATCCTGAGAGTGACAGAGCTGTGGGAATGGCCTGTCCATTCAAAGTGTCTTTCAGGCGGACCCAGAGGGAACCACTGGGGATCTTGACCTTAGTTTAGATCTCTGACCCTGTCCGAGCAAAGTGAGAGATGGAAAATGTTCCTGTGGCTGTTTTATCTCCTTTGCTCAGCTGCCAAGTCCACGGGACAGCTCCTTGCACAAGGCAGGGGCCGTGGGTGAACTGTTAGGCTGGGGAGGCTAGCCCACAGCCCACCCCTTCCGTCTGAGGCCACGCCCCTTCTGCACCCAGGGAGCCCAGCCCCTCTCATTGTGACTGCTGGCCCGTGCCCTTGCAGTGGCTAGCACCCCCTTTGCCCTCGAAGTGCAGGATTATTGGGAAGCCAGGCACAGGAGAGCTGGAAGGTGTAGCCTTCCCCTGCCTCTGCTACCCGCCACCCATGGCCACTAACCAGAGTGAATTGCCATGTTCCTGTGATGGCCCATTGGGTTTCAATAGCAGGTAACAGACAGTTTCTGTGCCCGGATTCACAAGGTGAGTGCGAACATTTCCAAGGCCATGAAACACAGGGCCCACGTTTTCCTGTGCATGGAATACAGCAGTGTGCTGTGACCAGTGCATGGGGCAGCGAACAAGCTTTTCATAGTCAAACCCTAAATACATCCGTGGAAGACTAATGCCTGTTTGGAGCAAAAACATGTTTTGCCTGCAACCTGGGCAACCCCTGGCAATTCTGGCCTGCCTGGCACACCCTGCCTAGCTAGGGATCCCCCTGAGGAGCTGTTCACCTTAGGAATCCCGTCCGCACTAGGAGAGCCGCTGTTGGAGGGGCCAGTTGTGATAATAAGCCGGCAGCAGCAGATTGTTTTCCTTGAGTCAGTGATGTCTGTGATACCTTGAAAGTTCGGGAGGCAGTGGAAGTTGCAGAGCGATCAGCATGGACTTGCCACCCAATGGCCTAGAGCCCCCCTCCCCACACACACAATGGGAAGCCGGCTCCTGCATCCCTCGGAGGGCACTTGAAGTGGGGGGGGGGGGATTTCCCCTCTCCTAGAGCGGTGGGGGAGGAGGGGCTCACTCAGGAAGAGGCTGCAAGGGGAGCCCAGTAGGGGGTGTTCCTAGCCGCATGGGCAAGGGGAGGCTGGGGGTTGGGAATTTCCCTGAACTGCTCTGGCAATGCAGGGCTCAGCTCAGATCCTTCCCACCAGCTCAGCAAGGGACACGGCACGGGGCGGGGGCTACAGCGCTGGCTGGGCCATGCAGGGGCAAAAGCCGGGGACAGGAGCGCTGCGTGTGCTCGGGGCAGCCAGCGAGCTCGGGGCTCGATCTCACTGCCCATTGGCCTCTCGGGCAAGCTGCCGCCGGGCTTGCAAACCTTGCTCAGCAGGGGGCTGGAAAGTGACGCTCCCTTTGCTCTGCCTTTCAGATTCCTTTGCACGTGCAGGCTGGGGGGTCTGCACCTGGGGGAGCCTCCTCCTTGCAAAAGGCAGCGAGGGACGGTGGTTGGGGGTGCGCCGGGTTATGTGCAAAATCTGGTGCGTTTGGTAGGAGCCGGTCCCAGCACAGCAGGCTTGTCCGGGGCCGGGGAGCTTGCAGAGATGCAAGGGGGGGGCCTCGGAGATGCAGCAGGCGGGAGGGGACTGACCGCTGCGCTTGCGGACTGGCCCGGGCCGGTGGAGCCGCAGGCCCTGGGCTTTCCCCAGCCGGGGTACTCGGGACCACAGCGCACCCCCACCCTGCACCCTGGGCTGGGCCCGACCCGCTCTCATGCTCCAGCGCCCAAGGGTTCTGCTTGGAGCAGGGAGTGGGGCCAGCAGGCCGCCTGGGTCTCTTCCCGCTCGCCTCTTCTACGCCCGCAAGGCTGGAGCGGCAGCGTGGGGCAGGAGGGGGCTCCCCCCGAAATTGCAGCGCAGTGCTGTGCTGTCGGGAGGCAATGGGAGCAGTAGGGGAGGGCGAGGCCAAGTCAGTCCCCCCCATACCCAACCTCCCCGTGTCCCAGTCCCCCTCACTCGCACACCCCCCTGCCGAGACCCCGCACTCCCAGCTTGCTCCTACACCCTCCCTCCTGGCCAGACACCCCACTCTGCCTCCCACCCAGAGCTCGCCCCTCCCTGCACCCCCATCCCTCTCCCACTCGCTGGCAGCCCCGCCCCGCATGCTGAACCTCTCATTTTTGTCCCACCCCAGAGACTAAAGGGGTCCACAAAATCCACCAACTCCAGAACCCCCGAAAAGTAAATCTGGCCTATGGGAAGCCCCGAACCTCAGTCCTCCCTGCCCCTGCCCCTGCCCCTGCCCCTTCCTCTGTGGGGGACTAAGGTGTCTCAGTTGGGGGCCGCATCAGTGAGGGTTGGGGAGCTTGGGGGGTTTTTTGCTTCTCACTTGTATGGTCCCCGACTGATTTTTCTGTATGTCAGTGGCCCAGACTCAAAAAAGGTTCCCTTCCCTGCCATGAATACAGAGCCCATTGAAACCATTTGTGTTGGGAATTTTACTTGATTTCAAATGAAGTTTGATAAACTAACACGAGAAGGCTAAAGCGCTTAATCTGTGTAATAATTGACATGAAACTGTTCTCCCTCGCTGCAGCACTAGCAAAATGGCTCAGGGGTAATTAGGTAATTCACAGTGAGTTTCCGTTAGCAACTGGTGGTCCGCAGAATGGTTTACAGTGAGCCAGGTGGTCCCCAGGCCAAAAAGTTGGAGAACCGCTGGCCTAGAGAATTCTGGGAGGGGATTCTGGCTGGCAGACTCTACCCTCAGGATTTGGATCCAGCCCCTAAGTTCAGATACGGGTATTGGTTTGGGTCACTCCCCTGCCGAGAGCCAGCATGAGGGCTAAGCTCTGTCGAACGCCTCAGATTCACCACCGAAGAGTAAAGGTGTCAGTTCCTCCCTGCAGCGGCACCACAACCCCATGCTGGAGCGTGTCCCTGTTAACACCTGTGAGAAACATGCTAGTAAGTGGGGGCTGGGAGCGGGAGGAGTTTAGTGACGAGGGAGCAGGAGGGATTAATTGCTGAGGGACAAATTAAAAGCGTGAACTCCCAGCAGCCAATGGGGGAATAGCACAAACTTCATTTCGACACAACAGCCTGGGTTACAGTGCCATAAAAGGGAATTGGGCCCCCGGAGGAAGAGGGGGTCACAGAGCGGCGGGATGAGATTAAAAGAGGAAATGTTTCTGCAAAATATCAGGAATAGTTAATTAACAGTGACTGTTTGGGCCGACCCCTCCCCTCGTGGTGTAAATCAGCAGAGCCTCAGTGAAGTCCCCAGAGCTGCGCCCTTTAACACTAACTGGGCTCTGTTCCTTTATGAGACTGTAAGTAGCAGGGCCATCTTCTGCTAAGCTTCTGTGTGTGTCTGCGTTAACAGATGTCACACGCACGCTGCAGAGAGCGGCTCGAGAGGACGTGAGCACCTCACTACAGTGACGGGCACACGCAACCTGTTGTTAGCCAGTTAGGGAAATATCCGGAAGCAGCCCTCTCCCCCCAGCTCCCTGCTCAGCCGTGTAGCAGTGTGTTGCTAGCACTGCTGAGACCCCACTTTTGGGCACAGTGGGGGTATAGAGACTGTGGTGTGACAGCCAGGACTCTTGGGATCCAGCTCGAGAGGGGGGTAGGTCTGTGCTGCTGGCTCATTGCAGGGCCTCGTATTCAGAGCAGCGGTAGCTGTCAGCCCCCGCGTAAGAGAGGGAAGGTGGGTGCGGTGATATGGACCAGTGACTGTTGGTGGGAGAGGCGCTTGTACCTGTCCCTATGAGCTTGGGCAAGTCACAGCCCCTCTCCGCTGCCGAGGGTGCGGAGACTGTGCTGAAGAGGGTCTTGTGTGAAGTGGGTTTCCTTTCTCCTCTGCACCTCCCCCCTCCCTGGGATTCTCAGCGCAGGACAAGGAGATCCCTACATGGCTCGGTGGGGTGATATCGGACAGACATGGGTGACATCTGCCACAGCCATGAACATCTTCTGCCCCCAAGAGTGGCACTCTTTGGTCCCGTTAGCCATCATCCCTGCAACCGGGGAGATCACTGGATTGGTGATTCTCGACACCGGCCTGTGTGGGCTCTGCTCTGACTAGAGGGGCCCAGAGTTGTTCTGATGAGGTGGCTGATCACATTACACTCACAGAGATCCGGGGGAGAGAGGGCTGGTGGGGCTGCCCTGTGCAAACTGCTGCAGTCCATCCAGTAGAAAGCATTTCTCTGGAATAGCTTTGGGGGGGGAGAGAAGTGGGCTGTGTCTAGACTGGCAAGTTTTTCTGGAAAATCAGCAGCTTGAATTTCCGGAAAAGCACTGACGATCTCATGTAAAATCATCAGTGCTTTTCCGGAAAAACTATGCTGCTCCCGTTTGGGCAAAAGTCTCTTTCCGAAAGACTTTTGGCCAAAAGGGCCAGTGTAGACAGCACAGGACTGTTTTCTGCAAAAAAGCCCCGATGGCGAAAATGGCGATCGGGGCTTTTTTGCGGAAAAGCGCGTCTAGATTGGCCATGGACGCTTTTCCGGAAAAAGTGCTTTTGCAGAAAAGCATCTGCCAATCTAGACGTGCTTTTCCGAAAATGCTTTTAACGGAAAACTTTTCTGTTAAAAGCATTTTCGGAAATTCATGCCAGTGTAGACGTAGCCGTGGTGTGTGAAAGGAGAGGGTTAGGACAAGCTGTGCAAGGAAGTACAGTGTAAGAAGGGGGTATAGGCCAAGTTATGGGAAGGAATGGGGGTTAGTCTGAGCTGTGGGAAGGTAGAGGTGTGTCAGAAGGAGGTATAGGTCCTGTGGTGTGAGGGAATGGGAGTGTGGGGCAGGCTGTGTAGGAAATGGGGGTGTGGGGCAGGCTGTGTAGGGAATGGGAGTGTGGGGCAGGCTGTGTAGGGAATGGGGGTGTGGGGCAGGCTGTGGGAGGGAATGGGGGTTCATGTGTGTACACTCGGTGGTGAAGGGGGTCATGGCACTGTGGGTAAGTCCACGCAGTAAATGGAAGAGTTCCCCTTTCCATCACTCATGCCAGTCAGACTCTGAGAGGCTCTATGTAGAGAAGTGTGCAGGGGGGGGAGCTCTCAGACATTGCTGTGCTCTCCAGGGACTGGCAAGATGAGCCCGGGCTGAGGGTCCCGACTCCTCCTCGGGGCTCTGGAGTTTCCGAGCAGACGAAGCTAGGAAGGCACTGTGAAGAGCCGACGACCTCTTCCTCCCACAAAGCCAACACAGAATTAAATCCCAACACTTCTCTGCAGAGCCAGACACGTTCCCTTGGCTCCAAGTTGGCATCAAGACGGCCTACCAAGAACGGAGAGCCACGTTTCCTGGAGTTCCGGGACAGCCTGGCAGCTTCTGCAAAAGAACCAACATGTTCTGTCCTTGAGCTGTGGAAATCTGTTACCAGTCCGTGTTGCCTCTGCCCAATCCCCCAGCTTCTACTCACTCCCTCTTGCCGCAGTCCACTCCAGAAAGACTCACAGACCCATCTCCTGCTGCAATCACATAGAATTTCTCCTCCATCTCTATGCATTCAATGTGGGGCGCTTCTCCCCACAGTGTCATGGTATCTTGAACCAGATTCTTCTCTGTCACCAGCGTGTCTGAGGCCAGAAGGCTGGATTGTCAGGCTGTGCACATCAGCGTAGCTCCACTTACTTCACTGCACCAGCTGAGGATCTTGCCTGGAATTTGGTCAATACTTTTCATCTAGCTTGTCAAAACCATTCCAGAGACATGAAATGATCACAGCCTGAAATGTCCCAAGCTTCTTCCTCGGGAAGTAATCCTGCAGCCAGCTCTGATTAGGAAATGTACTCGTCCCCTTACTCCCGGTTACAGCCCGCCCTTGCACTACCCTAGGTATCAGAATAGCTCCAGGGAAACATAGGAACAGAGGTTGTGTCAGAACACAGCAAATACCACGCTAAATTTGCCCATTCACCATGGCTTCCAGCTTAGCTCTCTATGGTGCAAGGACACTTTGGATTTCTGGGCTATTTCTTTAGCTGGTATTGGAGCCATGTGTATGAAAGTGGGAAGAAGGCGCACAGGCTGCAGGAGGATGAGGTACCAGGAAGTCAGTCTGTGTGCACATGGCTGGAATGCTTGTTGCAGTTACAGCACCTCTATAAAGAATTCTTTCAGTCGAGCCAGTTGGGCAGCCCCTCACGAGCGTGGTGGTAAATGAAATGTGGTGGCGACATCCGTCTAGTGAGATCCATAGCTCTGAAGAGTGTGGCAAACAAAGCAGCACCAGGAAACAAAGCAAATAGGCATCAAGAAGGGGTTCAGAGCAGCAGGGATGCTGGATTTCCAGACACAAAATGCCCAAGCACAGAAGCATGGAAGCCAAAACTGATCATGAGGAATGAAGGGGTGGAAATGAAGGTAACATTTTTTTACTCTTTCGCTGGTGGAAAATGTTGAGGAGATACTGTGGCCAGGAATAGTGCCCCCAAACCTGCAACTGCTGATATTGGAGCTTGATGAGTATTGTGATCCCCGACAGAATGAGACTGCGGACAGAGACCGTGTGTATTCCCGAAACCAAGAAGCAGAAGAGGGAATAGACGCTTGTATCTGAAAGCTGAGAACTCTGGTATCCATGCTAAATTTGTGACTTTGGGGACATTAAAGATCCCCTGGTCAGAACAGGATCATTTGGGGGACACAGATCCAGCTTGCAGGAAAGACTGTTGAGAGAAACAGATCTAACACAGGAAAAATGCCTCCAAATAGCAAGGACAGCCGGACAGTCCAGAGCATGGATCAAACAGTGACAGCCACTACTGCAGAACAAGTGCACCGCACAAGCCAAAGGATCCTAGGATGCTGGACAGAGACCAGCTGACTGATCTGTGCAAATCAAAGGGTCTGGGAAACAAACCACTTTACGTCCCCTTGCAGCCGCTACCACAGGGAAAGAAATGCAGGATTGCATGCAGTGACGGAGGAGACAGGGACCTCCAATGAGCTGCAGGATGCCTGTGGTGTGACTCGAGCAGAGCCAAAGACACTCAGTATGTGTGCTGAAGAAGACAGCTGTTAGCCATTAAACTGCCATATTCACAGCCATGCTGTTAAATCAACAACCAGTTCAAATCCAGGTGCACTGTGGAGCCAGCTGCTGTATAATCCCAGCAACACTGATGGGCGTTAATATTAGACTTAGGCTGGTGATGTACTGTGAAGCCTTTCTGAGGGCAGAGAGCAAAAGCAGGCTGTCAGTAAGAAACCCACAAAAGATGGTGTCTCCTGGCATTTATAGAAACTGGCTCACAGACCTGCAGGCAGCAAGCAGTGCAAGCCATGGCACGGTTCAGCACCAGGGTGTCCACACGTGGGAAGGACAGGCACAGGGGGTCCTGCCCAGCATTCCAACAGACTAGGAAGATGGCTTTCCAGGAGAGTTAGGAATAGATCCCCCATATGTAAGCCAGGAGACTATGGAAATGCTGAGTTGTTAGTAATGCAAAGCAGCTGTATCATTGCACCCATTGAAACCAGCACAGAGTGGATCAGCAGCCGGGTAGTGGTGAGAAAATCTTCAGGTAAACTGAGGCCTGCATTGCCCCATGCTCCGGAACAAGCGCCTTGAAAAGAGGTCGCTCTCCATTACCAGCTGTTGAGGACACTGCGCAGGGCAAAGGGGTTCTTGGTCTGAGATGTCAAGAATGGGTTGTGGCTAGAGGTGTTTAAATCTCAGCTCGGCACCGCCCTGGCTGGGATGGCTGAGTCGGGGCTGGTCCTGCCTCGGGCAGGGGCTGGACTCGATGCCTCCGGAGGGCTCTGCCAGCCCTGGGATTCTGTGATTCTATATTGAGTGGGATGAGCCATGCAGCCACCTGACCACATGGTCTGCACCTTCCGGCAGACACCAGTGGGTACCAGTGCCTATGGGCATTAGCCCAGCCCTGGAAGTATGCCAGTGTCAGCTTCAGTAGGCACCAGAGGGACTCCCAGGTCTCTACCTCTGCCTCTAAGTCAGCAGCTCGGTGAGGCCTCCAGGGACCCAGCACAAAAGTAGCATCCCAGACACACAGTGGGCTGCCCTGGGTGCCCCAGGCACGGTCAGTCTTGACATAGTGAACCTGGCGCCCAAAGCAGGGAACCATGTGACAATGTTCCGGCAAGGCTCTCCCCCATTCTGCCTGCCCCAGCGAGTCGAGATTATCAGCTGGATGGAGAATGTGCAGATAGAATTTCCCTTCCCAGCTAGTGGCAGGAGCATCCCGTGTGTCCCTGACCCCTGGCACGTGACGTTCACTGTACTGTTGTGATCACTTTGTTGGCTGCATTGTGATGCAGGGTGTTAAGTGGGGGATATTGGCCAGACCTGGTGCCCACCGAGGTTTTGTTGCCTTCAGTTCCTGTGACTCATGGTAGGTAGGATTCAGCGGAGTGTTAGCTAGTCTAGTGTGGGCAGAGCTGAACCAAACTGGGGTGTAAAGTTCCCTGGCTGAGCAACAGAGAGCAAGCCCCATCAACTCACGTTGCACTTTGGCTGACCCCCTAACAGTTTCTCCAGCAGACAGTTGCCCCCCTGCTCTTTTGAGGTATGTCAGTGCGGTGCAGTGGTGTTTAGATGTGAGTGTGCAGTGCAGTGTGTCCCCTGGGACGCTGGCTTTGGAGCACCGGCCAGTCTCTGACCATTGAAAATAAGGATAAGAAAGAATGCAGAGCAGAGTGATTAGACAGAGAAAGAGACTCCACAGCCTCATGAAATTGCAGCCCACCGGAGCTGCATGGTCACAGCAGGTTACGACTTCATTTCAGGGAGGGGAGTTGTTTGGAGCACTGAGATCAGGAAACAGAAGGTGCATGTTGCAAGGTCACAGAATCATAGAATACTAGAACTGGAAGGGACCTCGAGAGGGCATCAAGTTCAGTCCCCTGCCCGCACGGCAGGACCCAGCACTGTCCAGATCACCTGTCAAGCATCCCTAAGGCACTGTGCCCAGACAAAGAGCCGCCACTCACTGCAGCACAGTTCAGACAATTCAGTGCCAAAGCTGAGCACAGGACTTCTTCTCCTGGGGACCCACAAAGCAACAGGCCAGTAGTCAACAGCACGGAGAGCCCAGAGACAGAAGGCAACGGCAAACCAAGTGGAAGGGATTTTTACCTGGCAACAGTGGATCATCATAATACCTCCTCCCAGGGACTGAGAGAAGCCCAGCATAGCAGGAATCAGGATTCCACTTCCCGTGAGGGGTAATCTGCTGGAGTGAGAAGCAATTACGTGGACAGGAAGTGCAGGCACCTGCTACAACAAAGGGACCAAGGCCCTGAGGCCATTGCACGCAGGTGAGCAAATAATCACACATCCAAACCGCAGAAGGCAACCGTTCAAGCCACCCTGGCGCTTTGATCAGATAAGGCAGCTAAAGACTGAGAGGCAGAGATGAACCAGACAGCTGAGGAGTAGTGGCAGATGCCCAGCATACCCAGACAGATCAGCAAAGGTTAAGAGGAGTTAGAACAAGCCTCAGACAGAAGCTGGCCTGACACAGGAGTGTCAGAAAAATGTGAGAGCAAAGCAGAAGACCGACTGGAGCCCGCCACCAAAGGGCAGCAAGAGGAGAGTAAGTAGCAAGTCCCCAAGCAACAGAGGGGGGAGACTGGTTCAAAGGCCAGCACACTTGAAGGCCTCTGAGGCCTAACAGGTTGGAATGGGAAGGGGGTAAAGGCCACGCTCCTGGGGCAGGCGGTAAAGGCCACGCTCCTGGGGCAGGCGGTAAAGGCCACGCTCCTGGGGCAGGCGGTAAAGGCCACGCTCCTGGGGCAGGCGGTAAAGGCCACGCTCCTGGGGCAGGCGGTAAAGGCCACGCTCCTAGGGCAGGCGGTAAAGGCCACGCTCCTGGGGCAGGCGGTAAAGGCCACGTTACTGGGGCAGGTGGTAAAGGCCACGCTCCTAGGGTAGGCGGTAAAGGCCACGCTCCTGGGGCAGGCGGTAAAGGCCACGCTCCTAGGGTAGGCGGTAAAGGCCACGCTCCTGGGGCAGGCGGTAAAGGCCACACTCCTAGGGTAGGCGGTAAAGGCCACGCTCCTAGGGTAGGCGGTAAAGGCCACGCTCCTGGGGCAGGCGGTAAAGGCCACGCTCCTAGGGTAGGCGGTAAAGGCCACGCTCCTGGGGCGGGCGGTAAAGGCCACGCTCCTGGGGTAGGTGGTAAAGGCCACGCTCCTGGGGCGGGCGGTAAAGGCCACGCTCCTGGGGCGGGCGGTAAAGGCCACGCTCCTGGGGCGGGCGGTAAAGGCCACGCTCCTAGGGCAGGCGGTAAAGGCCACACTCCTAGGGTAGGCGGTAAAGGCCACGCTCCTGGGGCAGGCGGTAAAGGCCACGCTCCTGGGGCAGGCGGTAAAGGCCATGCTCTTGGGGCAGGCAGTAAAGGCCACGCTCCTGGGGCAGGCGGTAAAGGCCACGTTTCTAGGGCAGGTTATGTACCTGTCACTTCTGAGCCCAGAAAGCCAGCAAGTGCTAGCGTAAGAGGCAGCAGTGTTAACGGGAATATGTGACAACCTGCACAGAAGGTGGAGGGAGGAGCACAGGCTGCAGGAGGGGGAGTCTGCGGAAGGCAGAGTGTGTGCACATGGCTAGAACTCGACCTGCACTTGTAGCATCTCAGATAATAGTTCTCCTAATACAAAGCCAGTTTAGTCACACGCGCTGAGTCCTTTCCTCGCCCAGCACGACACAAGCAACGGGTGCTATTTGCCCAAAGCTCCCTTACCGCCCGGGGCTTACCCTGACTGAGAGTCAGGCCCTATCTGTGCCTTGTGTAGGATACAGCATCTGCCGTGGAGTAGCTGGTGCAGCTTCCTTATGTATCACATTCAAGCAGCGTGACTTGCACGCCCACATTCCCACATAGAAACTGACCCCCCCCGCAAGTCACGAGCCATAGGCTCCTACTTTGTCCTGCTCATGTCTCTCCCCAAAGCCCATAGCACCTGGCTCTCCCCTCAAAGGGCTATGGGCAAAATAGACCATATGTAACAGCAGTCATGGGGTTCACAAGCTGTGAGTAGCTTCCCCATCAGTCACTGGCCTGCTGCACCATCCATTCCTTATTCTTCCTCTGCCACTTCCCTCCTGCTCACTCCGGTGTCGACCGGGAGTCGCTCACGCAGGGAATGAGATCTTCAGCTGGTGCCAAATGGTGCAGGTCCACCCTTGTATTCCATGCTGTGCCAATTTACAGCAGCTGCGAAGCGGGTCTGTGGCTTTCAGACAGGCCAGTGAGATTTCTTTACCTTCTCTCTGCTGCATGAACTGGCAGGAACCGTTCTGCCCCTCTCTTCCCTCCTCTCAGAATGCACCAGTTAGTGACACGCAAGGTGGCACATGAACATCTGTCCTGGACCCGTTTTGCACTGGACACCCAGCCCTGGCAGTGCTCGTCCACACACTGCTCATGTTTGTCAGGGCTGCTGTCACAAGAGCCTTGGTCTTGTCTCTTCCTGTCGGGTGTGTGAAGTGTTAACACCTGTTGATAGCATTGGCCCCTTGCTCCAAGTCTCGCCGGGCGGCTGAGGCCCGGCACATCACAAAGCAGCTGATGCTGGTTTCCAGCAGGGACTGGCACAGCTGAGATGATTGGAGAAGCCAGAGTTCCTGGCAGAAGGGGCCTGCAGGCTGCCCTTTCAGCCCCCATTCCTACTCAAGGCTAACCCCGTTGAGTCCCTCATCCCCCGTTTGCTTTTATTCCCAGGCATAGTCCAGAGGTGACGGGATCGTTTGCTCTGTGTATTTGTCTGAAGTTTAATAAAACTCGCCACGTCTGGGCACCAGCCATCTCCTACTGAACCAGGACACCTGGGTTCCTTTCCCAGCTCTGCATGGGGAGGGGGCTAGTGCCTGAGGCAGGGCAAGTGGGTCTTAGAATTATAGAATCATAGGGCCAGAAGAGACCTCAGAAGATCAAGTCCAGCCTCCTGCTTTTGCGGAAAAACTTGCCAGCTGTCTACACTGGCCGCTTGAATTTCCGGAAGAACACTGACTTCCTACTGTCTGAAATCAGTGCTTCTTGCGGAAATACTGTGCTGCTCCCGTTTGGGCAAAAGTCCTTTTGCACAAAGCTTTTGCGCAAAAGGGCCAGTGTAGACAGCTCAGATTTGTTTTCCACAAAAAAGCCCCGGTCACGAAAATGGCAATCGGGGCTTTTTTGCGGAAAAGCGCGTCTAGATTGGCATGGATGCTTTTCCACAAAAAGTGCTTTTGCGGAAAAGCGTCCGTGCCAATCTAGACGCTCTTTTCCGGAAATGCTTTTAACGGAAAACTTTTCCATTAAAAGCATTTGCGGAAAATCATGCCAGTCTAGACGTAGCCCAGATGTGGCCTCACCAGAGCCAAATAAAAAGGAATAATCACTTCTCTGGATCTGCTGGCAATGCTCCTCCTAATGCAACCTAATATGCCATTAGCCTTCTTGGCTACAAGGGCCCACTGTTGACTCATATCCAGCTTCTCATTCATTGTTATCCCCAGGTCCTTTTCTGCAGAACTGCTGCTTAGCCAGTCGGTCCGCAGCCTATAACAGTGCTTGGGATTTTGCCCTCCAAAGTGCTGGACTCTGCACTTGTCCTTGTTGAACCTCATCAGATTTCTTGTGGCCCAGTCCTCTAATCTGTCCAGGTCACTCTGGACCCTGTCCCTGCCCTCCAGCGTATCTACCTCTCCCCCTAGCTTAGTGTCATCTGCAAATTTGCTGAGGGTGCAATCCATCCCCTCCTCCAGGTCATTAATAAAGATGTTGAACAAAATCGGCCCTAGAACCGATCCTTGGGGCACTCTGCTTGAAACTGACTGCCATCCTGACATCGAGCCATTAATCACTCACTAACTGTTGGTCCCAACAGTCTAGCCAGCTTTCTATCCATCTTACAGTCCATGTATCTAATCCATACTTCCTTAGCTTGCTGGCAAGAATTTTGTGGGATATCAAAAGCTTTATTGTGTAGCAAAAGCTTTGCTAAAGTCAAGATATATCACATCTATTGACTTTCTCACATCCGCAGAGCCAGTTACCTCAGCATAGAAGCTAATCATGTTGGTCAGGCATGACTGGCTCTTGGTGAATCCATGCTGACTATTCCTGATCACTTTCCCCTCTTCCAAGAGCTTCAAAATGGTTTTCTTGAGGATCCCCTCCATGATTTTTCTGGGGACTGAGGTGAGGCTGACTGGTCTGTAGTTCCCTGGATTGTCCTTCTTCCCTTTTTTGAAGATGGGCACTACATTTGCCTTTTTCCAATCATCCGGGATCTCTCCCGATCTCCAGGAGTTTTCAAAGATAATGGCCAAAGGCTCCTCAATGACATTTGCCAATTCCCTCAGCCCCCTTGGATGCATTAAATCCGGGCCCATGGATTTGTGTATTTCTAGCTTTTCTAAATAGTTCCTAATGGCTACGTCTAGACTGGCATGATTTTCCGGAAAGGCTTTTAACAGAAAAGTTTTCCGTTAAAAGCATTTTCGGAAAAGCGCGTCTAGACTGGCAGGACGCTTTTCTGCAAACGCACTTTTTGCGGAAAAGCGTCCGTGCCAATCTAGACGCGCTTTTCCGCAAAATAGCCCCGATCGCCATTTTCGCGCTCGGGGCTTTTTTGCGGAAAACAAATCTGAGCTGTCTACACTGGCCCTTTTGCGCAAAAGTTTTTTGGAAAAAGACTTTTGCCCGAACGGGAGCAGCATAGTATTTCCACAAAAGCACTGACAATCTTACGTGAGATCGTCAGTGCTTTTGCGGAAATTCAAGCGGCCAGTGTAGACAGCTGGCAAGTTTTTCCGGAAAAAGTGGCCAGTCTAGACACAGCCAATCTGTTCTTTACCCACCAAGGGCTGCCCCCCTCCTTCCGATGCTGCGCTGCCTAGTGCAGTAGGCTGGGAGCTGAGCTCGTCTGGCCTGGCTCAGCTACAGCCCTGCTCTGTAACACTGCACAAGGTGTCGTGTGTTGTGGCAGCTCGGCCTGAGACTCCCCAAAGGGGCCCAGGCAGCTCTTTAGCAGGTGTAAACCAGCATCACTCCACTGAGTTCACTGCAGTGGGGCTGAGTCACACCCACAGCAGCTGGGCCATAGGGTGTAGTGCTCCCCTGGCCCAGACAGCCCTGCACCCGCTGCAGCTGGGCCATAGGGTGTAGTGCTCCCCTGGCCCAGACAGCCCTGCACCCACAGCAGCTGGGCCACAGGGTGTAGTGCTCCCCTGGCCCAGACAGCCCTGCACCCGCTGCAGCTGGGCCATAGGGTGTAGTGCTCCCCTGGCCCAGACAGCCCTGCACCCGCTGCAGCTGGGCCATAGGGTGTAGTGCTCCCCTGATCCTGACCGCCCTGCACCCGCTGCAGCTGGGCCATAGGGTGTAGTGCTCCCCTGATCCTGACAGCCCTGCACCCGCTGCAGCTGGGCCATAGGGTGTAGTGCTCCCCTGATCCAGACAGCCCTGCACCCGCTGCAGCTGGGCCATAGGGTGTAGTGCTCCCCTGATCCAGACAGCCCTGCACCCGCTGCAGCTGGGCCATAGGGTGTAGTGCTCCCCTGATCCTGACAGCCCTGCACCCGCTGCAGCTGGGCTCCTGTCTACTGCTGGGAAAGAGGGGAGATGGGGTTTGAGGTAAGGAGGCTGATTCTGCTCTCACACTATGGTAACATGGCTGAGTTCAGCGGGGTTACTCCTGGTTTATACCAGAGTGGGGGAGGGGGGTTGGGCCCACTGGGATTACTCACAATTTGCACCAGCAGAAGGAAGGGGAATTGGCCCCAGTGGGACACTCCCAATTTAAACTGGAGTGAGTGAGGGGAATTGGCTCTAATGAGGTCTCTCCTGATTTACATGGGGATGAGGGAGGACTGGGCCCAGTGGGACTACTGATTCACACCAGAGGGACTGAGAGGGGAATTCGGCCCAGTGGGTTACTCCTGATTTACGGCAGGGGAGGAGAATCAGACCCACAGCTTTCATTCTCCTCTCATCCATTCAAGCAAGCCACGCCAGGGTTCACACACTCTGCTGAACGTCCCCCCCCCCGTTACCCGATTGCTTCGCTAGGCCCCTGGGCATAGGGAGGGATGTCTGGCTTGTGCTACTGGAAGGGATGGGGCCTCTCACAGAAAGGGTAGAGTTAGGGCAGCCAGCCCTCAGTGCCACTCGGAGCGCCATGCAGGGCTCTGGCGACGATTTAAAGGGCCTGGCACTCCAGCTGCCACCACTGCCACAGTAGAGCCCCGGCCCCTTTTGAATCTCTGGGCCCCAGGTAGGGATGTGGATGGTTAATCAATGAACCCATAAATCAGTAAGCATCGCCTTTAACAATTTGGATCTCGGTCTGAGCTCTTCCAGTCACGCAGGGAGCCGGGACCCGGGTTCCAGGGTTGGGAACATGAGGGTGGAGCTGAGCAGTATGCGGTGAAATCGGCACTTCTGATGTGTCACCATCCCCTTTGCAGGACGCAGATCAATTTCACAGTGGCCATTGACTTCACAGCTTCCAATGGTGAGTTCTCCTGCCGGATTAATGAACGTGTCCAGAACCACGTTCATCTCTGCTAAGACAGCCAGTGGCTGATTACACAACACGTTACACTCAGGAGCGGCCTGAGGCCGGCTGCGGCAGCTGGCGCCCTAGGTGGAAGTCGCGATCGGCGCCCCCACCTACACGGCCGTCAATGGCCGTGACGTAATCATAGGGCGCCCTGGCACCCCGTGATGTCATCATCGGGTGCCCAGGCTGGCGGCGCCCTAGACATTTGCCTAGGT
This sequence comes from Pelodiscus sinensis, assembly GCF_052426305.1. Lineage (NCBI taxonomy): Eukaryota > Metazoa > Chordata > Testudines > Trionychidae > Pelodiscus > Pelodiscus sinensis. Next base: position 16,319,826 of record NC_143078.1, on the reverse strand, counting down.
TCATGGGCTGTCCCTGATAACACTAACCCTCTGCGAATTAGGTATTACTGCACGCTCACTCGGCCCTGAGAAGTCCTGTAAAATCAATGGCTATTTTATGGCTGTAGGGCGCTTGTTCAGCCTCTCTCTGATAGGTGTTAGGGTTCCTTAAAGAGATGGGGCTTTGTTCTGGTAGCGAACACGATTCCTACCCACCTGCCTTTGGGCCTGGTTCCCAGCTGATTTCGAGCAGTTTGACCCCAGCATGATTGCACCGATCTCAGCAGAGTTATGCCTCATTTACGGCCGTAGAAGAGAGCTGGATGCTGGCTCTTGGGTTGGTCTTTTCTCAGGCCATCCAGGACAACGTCCATGGAAGTCAGGGCGGGTCGGGCTCACCTCTCTGGTGTTATTTATTATGGACAGTGACTAAGAGCCACGACCCTGGCCCAGGCCCCCGCGGTGCTAGGTGCTGTACAGTCTGCCCCTAGAGCAGGCACTCACTCTCCAACGTCAGTTCCCCCCAGCAGTGACAGGGAGACCCGTACTTCCCTTGCCGTGTATGTGAGAATCAGGCCCTGTTGGACCCTCAGCTGAGCGGATGCACACGCATGCCCCTCCCTTGCTTTGCTGTGCACTGCTGCCCGTGCTCTGCATGACCCTTCTCTCTCTCCGCCAGGCAACCCCTCGCAATCCACCTCCCTGCACTACATGAACCCATACCAGCTCAACGCCTACGCCATGGCGCTGAAGGCGGTGGGCGAGATCATCCAGGACTACGACAGCGACAAGATGTTCCCCGCGCTCGGGTTCGGCGCCAAACTCCCTCCCGATGGGCATGTGTCCCACGAGTTCCCCCTGGTACTGCCCCCCCTTCAAATCGCGCCGCCACGCAGGGCAGGTCTGCACGCAAACCGGCCTCGGCAGCTGTGCCGCTGGGCTCTCCTGTCGGCAGAATAGCTCCACCCCACTGAGAAGCCGTCTGCCCAGCACGTAGGAGGGGGTAACACCAGCAGAACACTCAGGCAGTGGGATAGTCACACCCCCAACCAGCGTAGGTAGGCCGAAGTCATGCTGGAGTGCGGACCGGGGCATAGAGAGACCCTCTATCCCACCATCCTCAGACATCCAGTGCCCGCCCGGAGGTGAAGGGTCTTTCTCCGGACCACCAGGCTGTCTGGCTGCCATGCCATCCAGGGCCAGGGCCTGACCCTGAAAGTGCAGCTCGCTCTGCAGCACTGAAACCAGCTGGGTGGGCACTTGGGCTCCAGCACCCGCCCAGCCCAAGTCTGACGGGTGTGTGTAGTGCGAGCGCACAAGCCGAGCGCCTGGCCTCCAGCCTCTGAGGCTACGTCTAGACTACAAAGAAAAGTCGGAGAAAGATTCGCAGGTTGCACACTGCACATTGTGCGTCTGTTTCTGCTTTTCTTTCAAAAGAGGCTTTTACGAAATGCGGCGCATCTACACGGTGCCGAATTTCGGAAACCCTGCTCTTTCCAGTCATCCCTCCTTCCTCGTAAAACAAGGTTTACAGGGACAGCGAAAGCACGCGCCCGCCTTTCCTCGGGCGCGGCGTTGCTATTCCAGCGTACCTCTGGTATCCCAGAAAAGGGAGCTTTCTCAGTGCCAGGCCCGGGACCCCTGGGTTCTGTACCCAGCTCACGGTTGCACTCTGTCCTTGGATAAGCCATGTCCCTGTTCTGTGCCTCAGTTTCCCCTCCAGGAACATGGGCTGATGGTGCTTTGATGCGATTTGACAGCACTGCACAAGTGCTAAGTGTGACCCTCGTGGCTCCTCTGTGGCCCCTGTGAGTTCACCCCTTCGGGTGGCTCCTCCCAGCGCTGTGGGGACGTTTCACATGTCTCTGGACCCTCCGGCCAGTGCTCCGTGCAGGGCTCTGGGAAATACAAGTGGGGGATGGGGAATCACTCCCCTGTTGGGAGCCCCCCTCACGGCCTTTCGTCCCTCTCTCAGAATGGTGACCCCGACAACCCTGCCTGCAGTGGCATCGAGGGCATCCTAGACGCCTACCACCAGAGCCTCAAGACTGTCCAGCTGTACGGCCCCACTAACTTCGCCCCAGTGGTCAACCATGTGGCCAGGTATGTGAAGCTGGTACCTCCCACGGCCATGCGTGCTCTCACCCCTCCCTGGCGGCACGCCTGCCGGAGAGTTCTGCTGGTGTTTAAATAGAGCAGCAAGAGTCAGGAGATGGTTGCTAGACACCAGAGCTGGGAACGACCTAGCCGGGGCGGTGGATCCTCCATGGCTGGGTCCGATCCAGGTGTTCCTGTCTCAAGCCAGAGGTCTGGAGCATGGGTCAAGGCTCCCTTCTAGCCCCTGATACTGGATTAGCAGGGACGTGCCCAGGTCTCTCTTTTACTCCCAGGAGGATCCTGGTCTGGCTGAGCAGGGACGCAGCCCGGAGCTCTGGAGAGCCGGCGTGGCCCCTGGGGGACAGTGGGACTGGAGGTTACCTTTGGGGACAGGGAGAGGAGGGGGACTCATCCCATGAGTCTCCCAAACTGGGACATTGGAGAGGCTGCTCTGAACTGCGGAACGGGGGACACATTCCCTGCAGGGTCACCGGAGCTACCCGGGGAGGTTGGCCGTTGGCTCGGAGCGCCCTACCCCAACACACTCTGCACCCCCACCAGCCATCCTCTCAGCCTATGCTCCCCGTGCAGGTACGCCGCCGCGGAGCAGGACGGCTCCCAGTACTTCGTGCTGCTGATCATCACGGACGGGGTGATATCGGACATGGCCCAGACGAAGGAAGCCATCGTCAGCGTGAGTAGCAGGGGCTCCGCTCACCTGCTGTCCAGCCCAGCATGCCGATGTCTGCCCGAGGGCACCTCGCCAGGACAGACAATAGCGCTGAGCAAGCAGCTGTTGCAGGCTGAGGGCTTATGCAGCATCCCAATGAGTTTGTCACGCTCTGGCCAACCTCGGGTGGAGAGACCTGGGTTCTAGATTAGCCTGTCTCCAGAGGGTCCCTGCGTTCTGTCGGGGCAGTGCAATGCCCCAGGCACCGGAGAGCTCAGTTATCACAGCCTGAGGACTTGCTCTGTTCCCCCTCCCCCCCACGCCCACTGAAGGGCACAGTCGGAAGCACCAGCCTTTTCCCTTGCCCACCAACGCCGACTCCAGGGGTGCTCTGGGGCAGGAGGCCCCACAGAAAAATCAACGAGCGCGCACCAGCCACCTGTCAAACAGCTGATGGGCAGAAGCTCACCAGCCTGACCACCTATGACTCGAACCAGTGCACAGGACTGTTCAAGCCCTGGTGCCTCACAGCATCAGCCACAAACCCTAACGGAGCCCCAGTCCTGCTCTGTGTCGGGAGGGCGGGGGCACAGCTGTGTTGGGAACTGGTGTTTTGTTCAGTCGGGGCAGTACCACACTGGCTGCTGTGACATTTACCAGTAGAGGACTGGTCGTTTGTCAGTCCTGATTAATGGCTGCTGGACAGTGTCCTATAAAAATGGAGAAACCCTTGGTAGTGTGGCCAGATGTAGCTGATTCAGGCTCGTTCATTTGCATGACAGGTGTGAGAAGTGCGTTTGCTTCTGGGGGAAGCAAAACAGCCTTCCTCTGCTTTCTGTCAGGCATTGTCTCCCGGCAAGCAGCTGTGGACTGTAGAGCTGCAGTGACGACGGTATGACGGATGCACTTACTCATCTGCAAGTTGTTATTGTAGCTCTTATTATGGGATAGGTGCAAGTCAGAGGGGCCTACAGCTCTGAATACTGTATCCAGAGGGTGAAAGGCATCTCAGCCGGTGTAAATCCGCACATCTCCATTGGTTTCCATGGAGCTATGCTGATTTACACCTTCTGAGGGTCTGTCCCTGTGCACTCAGGCGATGGGGATAAGAATCAGAATCGAGCCATGTTACTAAGGGACCGGCTTGTAGAGAGCAAACACATCCAGGCAACGAGTCCTGCTAGCTCACACGCAGGGCGAAGCCATCAGCATGACGGCTCAGCTCCGGGACACCTCTTTTATAGCTGTGGCTAGAAACCACTTGCGCGTCCTCCTGTGCTCTTGTGTGGTAAGGACGGAGCAGGCCATGAGGGTCGATGCCCATTGTGAAACATGTGAACCTATCAGCTCCATTCGTGATGAGCAACAGAGCCGTGCGGGGCTGTCTCGCCTTCTCTGACAGAAATTGGAGATGGCGCCAGTGCATCCGAACTCACAGCTCTCCTGGCGCAGCTAGAATGGCCCTGATGAGGTCCGTCTGGGGGAGGTGTTGGAAGCTAAAGCCCAGGGATGTCAAAGGCAGATACACTCGGAGGCTGGCTCCTGTGCGGAGCTAAAAACAAGTCCCCTCATTCCTGTGATGTCCCTCTCGCCTCACTGGGAATGTTTAAGCCTTTGCCCCTTGTTATTGCACCAGGTGCCACTTGGCTTCTAGCCTCATGCAGAATGACCTTCCCGCAAATCTCTGTCAAACGGTTCTGTCAAACGCCTGCTCCCTGCAGATGTGTAGCTGACGGCTGTGTGCTGTGACCACATGCTGCGCAGGGCCAGCCTCGGGGGAGATGCTATTTTGTAGAGCAGTGCAGCATGCGAGAGCGCACTGAGAGGCAGTGTGTGTGCGTACATGTGTGTGCAGGCACATGCTCGTGTTCCTTTAGTCTCAGGTCACCTTAGCTGGCGAGCGCAGCCGTTTGTGCCCTTGTGAAATACTTGGATACCTGCCATTGGCACACAAGCCGCCTCTTTCTTGGGACGTGTCCTCTGCCATGTTGCAAGTGTTCCAGGGGGTCCCATCAGTTTGTCATTGGTCGACTGGAGAACTTGGCAGAAAACTGTTCTTGGTACCTCGGCTCCGCAGCTCGCCCGCCCTCACATGCACCGTAGCATCCCAGGCAACTGAGTTACTCATCTGTTGATCAAGCCTATTGTGAGGCTTTGCAGATCTAAAGACACGCCTCCCTGTACTGTCATGTGAACTGACACGCCTGGGCTGCTTTCATGAGATCGGTCCATTTGGGAGCGAAGTGTGCTGTGAATTCCTCTTGACAGGGAGCGTATGTTCTGTGTGTGTCTCCTGGAGAGCTGTCATCAGACACCTCTTCTTGTTTGGGCCCTGTGATGACTCCTCACTCCTCACTCCATTTTTACTGTCTTCTAAGAACAGAGGCTGATTAAGGACTGCGCGATTGGGCTCAGATACACAGAAGGGGCCTGTTGTGGTGCAGTCCTGTGTGATGGGAGCAGGTTGTTGGGGCTCAGCTGTTTGCCCAGGCTTTCTGCAGATGTTGGAACCTGCTTTGGCAAGGATGGCTGAGTTCTGTGGATTTATTGTGGCAGATATGGGGTGCTCCCCACTCTGGGCATAAGGGAGGCAGGGCTGGTGCTCTGGGCAGAGGGACTTTGGGACATGGATCCTCACGGGACACCCCACAAATAGCTCAGCTAGGAGGAGGAAGCCTAGGCAGAATGAGACTGCACGATACTTCCAATGATATGCTGCCACTCTTCTGACTGCTAGTAGTCACTATCTTTAGTGGCCAGTGATGGGATCCTAGCTGGGGAGGGCTCTGAGCTACTACAGCAAATTCTTTCCCAGGGTTGCGGCTGCTGGGTCTTGCCCACATGCTCAGGGTCTAACTGATCCCCACATTTGGCACCAGGAGCAAATTTTTCCCACATGTGAGATTGGCGGACCCTGGCGGGGGAGGGTTCCATCTTCTGCAGCAGGGGCACGAGTCACTCGCAGGTTTGAACTAGTGTCAACGGTGGAGCCTCTGTCACGTGCTGTCTTTAAACCCGGATTTGAGGACATCAGCAACTCAGCCAGAGGACTGGGGTCTCTTACAGGAGTGGGTGGGGGAGGGCCTGTGGCCTGCAACGTGCAGGAGGTCAGACTGTGATCACGCAGGTCCATGAGTTCTGTGGGGTTATGACTCAGAGCATGTGGGTGCCCTGCAAGGGGACAGCCCTTCCCAGTGACACAGGATCGCCAGGCCCTTCTACCAACTAACAAGTGGCAACATGACAGTTTCCTCTTTGCTCAGAAGTAATGCTGGGCACTGACAGCAAACATCTGTTCATGTAGAAACAGAAGGGATTGCCTTATTGCTGCTAACGAGGGACCCTGCATCTGTTTTTCAGTTACTGTGGGAACAGGAGTGGTAGAAATGCCTTGACAGATTGCTAGGTAGATCAGTAGGCTGATCAGTAGCTAGAAAGGAAGCGAGGATGGGAAGATAAAACAATAGGGTGGTGGCTAAATATAAGGGTGGATGGAGAGATGGATGAATAGGCAGCTAGGATGGCAGGCAGATGGATAGAAACACATTTTTCAGGTTCTTACTCAAGTAATTTGGCTTCTGTCTGGAAGAATAGGACTTTCCATTTGTTTGCTCATTTTTTAATATATCTGCTAAAGTCCCTGGGATGCGGCTGAGGCATTGCTAACTCAATCCAGCCAGGAGATAGTTCATCTCAATTACGTTGCTCATTTCACTATTAGAATTGCAAAGGGGAAATAAAAAAACTCCCTCTCCCTCTGCGTGGGCGGCTTCTCTGTCTTCCAATATTTCCTCAGTTGCCTTCACTGCTGAAAGATTTTCATTTGCTGTGAGATTTGCAGACTCCAGGTTTCAATGTGCAGAAGCTTTTTGTTTGATCAGTTTCCTTTTCCTCCTTGCCACCCCACCAGGGGCTAAGTCCACCTGCCTGGGCATCCATTGATCTCTGGCAGTGAGCACACTTAGTATCCACATGCTGCCCGGCCACCGGGGTCCCCTCTCATCTACACCACATGTCACCATTGTATCACCACAGACTTCAGTGGCTTTACCCTGGATTTACGTGGAGCGAGAAGAGAATCAAGCCCAACTGACAAGTCTCAGAGGGGGAGCCGTGTTAGTCTGAATCTGCAAAAGCGGCGAGGAGTCCTGTGGCACCTTATAGACTAACCGGAGTGTCGGAGCATAAGTACGTGCATCTGACGAAGGGGGTCTTTGCCCACCAAAGCTTATGCTCCGACACTTCAGTTAGTCTATACGCCCAACTGAGTGACTCCTGATTGACACAGGTGTGAGAGATGGGGAATCAGGCTTGGTGGAGTCACTCCTGATTTACACTGGGGGGGTGGAAATCAGGCCTGGTCAAGTGACTTCTGATTAACGTGAGCATGAGAAAGTGAGGAATGGAGCCCCTTACATTTAACAAAGCAATTACAGGCCAGATCCTCAGCTCATAGGCTCCGTCGCTTGATACTCCAGGGCTGGCGCACTTGCCAGGAAATACCAGTGGGTACAGAGCACCCACCAGCAGCCATGCTCTGCCCTATGTCTCTCGCTGACCAACTCCTACTCCTCCCTCCCAGCACTTGCAGAATGCCCCAAACAGCTGATTTGCAGCGGGAGGGTGGGGGAGGAGTGGGGATGGGACACACTTTGGGGCTGTGTCTACACTAGTGCGATCTCACGCAAAAGCGGACGCTCTTGCGCAAAAACTTGCTGCCTGTCTACACGGGCCGCGTGTTCTTGCGCAAATAAACTGATGTTCTAATGTGTAAAATCAGGGCTGCTTGTGCCAGAACTCTGACGCTCCTGAGTTTTTGCAGAAGAACTCTTCCGCAAAAGAGTTTTTGTGTGAGAACTTTTTGCGCAAGAGCATCCGTGCCAATCTAGACGCGCTTTTGCGGAAATACTTTTAACGGAAAAACTTTTCTGTTAAAAGTATTTCCGCAAAATCATGCCAGTCTAGACGCAGCGTTAATGTTTTGAATTGCTTGACAGGCCTCCTACGGATCCCTTAGTGAGAAGAGATTGAAGAGAGTCAAGGGCTATTGGTGTAACTTTCCCATGGGCCTTCCATCTAGAACACTTTATAAAGGACCCTCCTGCTGTTCGTCACCCCTAGGCTGCGTCTACACTGGCATGATTTTCTGGAAATGCTTTTAACGAAAAACTTTTCTGTTAAAAGCATTTTTGGAACAGAGCGTCTAGATTGGCACAGACGCTTTTCCGCAAAAGCACTGTTTGTGGAAAAGCGTCCGTGCCAATCTAGACGCGCTTTTCCGCAAAACAGCTCCAATCGCCATTTTCGCGATCGGGGCTTTTTTGTGGAAAACAAATCTGACCTGTCTACACTGGCCCTTTTGCGCAAAAGTTTTGCGCAAAAGGGACTTTTGCCCGAACGGGAGCAGCATAGTATTTCCGCAAGAAGCACTGATTTCTTACAGTAGGAAGTCAGTGCTTTTGCGGAAATTCAAGTGGCCAATGTAGACAGCTGGCAAGTTTTTCCGGAAAAGCGGCTGATTTTCCAGAAAAACTGGCCAGTCTAGACACAGCCCTAGAGTGCACGGCCGGAGGGACATCCCTTTGACCCCTCTGAACATCAGGAGAGCCCTGCATCAGGAAGTTCACTTCCCCCATTCTCCTGACTAGTGCTCACAATTACTTCACTGCTCTTTCAAAACCAGCCTTGCTGTGCCTCAGGGCTATACCGTAGCTGGGAGCTCCACAGCCTGACTGCTTGTCAGCTCAGCCACCCTGGTCTGATTCCTGCTCCCAATTAAGGTGTTTCCTGCAGGAATCCTGGAGCAGCTGCTGCTGCTATTATAAGCCATTGATTAGGCAGATAGTTGATGGCAGCACCTCAGCCAAGACTCAGCGTGGAACCCCATCCTCCTGTGATAGATTGTGCTGCTGCATTTCGTTAGCCTCGCTGCTCATCTCAAGCCTTCCTCCCGTTACGAGCTCCCAGCCAGAGGACCCCCCCCCCCCTTCCCCCAGAGCTTTAATCATCTGTGCTCCGTCCCTCTCCTAGCCTGTGTCCAGAGCAGTTGTGTCCTGGTTTTGTCTTCCTTTTAGCCAGGCTTTCGCCGTCGGTGGCTGTCCGGCCAGCCCCTCTCTGGGGAGGGTGCAGTGGAGGGCGGTATCAAGATTCAGGGCTGCTGCCGTTTGCAAAATCTTGCCCGTTTGGGGCCTGCGTGAGCTTCGGGGGAGCAGCTTACAGCAGAACAGTAGAGTTTCGGGAGGGCCGCGCTGTTCCTAAGGGGGCAGTGCGGTTGCATGGCTAGAGTGCTGGAAGCCTGGTAGTGTGCTTGGGTAAATCCCAGCATCGCCCTGGGCCTCAGTTTCCCCAGCTGTAAGAGGGGATAGTGACGAAGGCTAAGATTTTGTCACGGTTATTTTTAGCAAAAGTCCCGGACAGTTCCCGGGCAGTGACCAAACATTCACTCATGTGTCCCTGACTTTTGCTAAAAATCATGCTGAGAACATGGGGAAGGGGACAGGTCCAGCATTGACCACTTCTGGAGCTCCACAGCCCCGCCCTTGGGGGCTGAGACCACAGGCTGCCTGCAGCAGCTTGGCTCTGGTCTTGGCAGTGGAGGAGCTGTAGGATTCTGCCCCACCCCGCACGGGACTGGAATCTCTGGGGTGTCCTCCCCCCACAGCAGCAGCTGGCCCCCCAGGCCTCCAGCATGGGGCTGTGAGGGTCCCCACTGCTCAGGGCTACAGGGGGACCTTGCTGTTGGGCGGAGGCGCTGCCTGACAGCTCCAGCCCCACTGCTGGAGAATGAAGCAAAAATGTCACAAAGGTCCCTGAAAGTGATGGATTCCATGACAAAATCGGAGCCTTAATAATGATACAGGCCTGTCAAATGCTTTGAGATCCCCTGATAAAAAATGGGCGGGATTAGCCGCCGTAGTGTTCAAACCTCCCGGGCTGCCCAGGGTTAGCGACACATGAAGCAAAGCAGCTGTTGGGGGCCTGATTGCCCAATGAGGAGGGTGCAGTGCGATGATGTTCCTGTCTAGAACTGATTCGAATGACAGACCCCTTTGAGCCAGGTAGCAGGGAGAAGAGAAGAGCTGGCCTCATGCCACCTTTGCCTAAAATAGTTCAGCCTGAGCGGCCTTTGGCTGAAATGCGCAATGATCACTCTGATCGACTCAGGGCTAGCAGCCAGTGGCTCTCCCATGCCCGGCGCACTAGCCAATGGGTTCCGTTCGGATGCCTCCCGGAGCCTCTGTTGGAGCTGTCAGAGTCAGAGCCAATGTCAGGTCGGCCACACTTGTTATTAGATTCTCCAGAAGCCAGCCAGCTGAGCCATGTTTCTGCCTCTACCTCCATTTCCAGGCTGGTGAAGAGGAGAACCCGAGAGTCCCAGAGATGCGGGTATTGCAGGCAGATGCTGCCTCCACCGGTTCTGCCCATGCGGCTTGAGGCTGCCACCCTGCCCCCATCCTTGTTATCAGATCCTGGGCTCCCCTTCTGCTGTGGTACCCAGTGGACTGTGATTCTGCCAGGCAGCCCCCTCTGCTGTTCCCAGCCCTGGGCCCCACACTGCTGTGCCAGGATTAGCTCCCTCCTCTGGCTCTGCCAGCACTGAGCCGGTTCCCGGCGAGCGCATCAGGCGTGTTCAGTGCCTAGCTAGGTGGTGATATGCACCACATGCAAAGGAGGGTTTGACCTCCCGCCTCTCGTGTCTCCATCCCCGCGTTCCTGGACGTGCTTGGAAGGGCAGCCAGCCAGGCATCCCATGCTGACCCGCTGGGGGCAGGTGACCTGGGTCGTTAGGGCTGCTGTAGGCAGCCCAGTGGCTTGTATTTAGAGCTCAGGGCTGGGTTCAGGGGTCTCAGCCCAACTCTGGGAGGGGTGGAGCCCAGATCCTCCAAAGAATTTCAGTTCCTAATTCCCACAGAAATCCCTGGGCTGGGCTTGCGTGGTGATGGCTGGGTCAGAGGGAATGGGGGCCTGGGCTATCCATGTCTGCGCCCGCATTCAGAGGGGACCAAAGTTTAGGCCAGAAGCCAGTGAGCTAGGACCCCTGGGCTGTGTCTAGACTGCACCCCTTTTCCGTACAAGGGATGCAAATTAGACACATCGCAATTGCAAATGAAGCGGGGATTTAAATCTTCCCCGCTTCATTTGCATAAACATGGCTGCCGCTTTTTTCCGGCTCGGAGCTTTGCCAGAAAAAAGCGCCAGTCTAGACGCGGATCTTTCGGAAAATAAAGCCTTTTCCCTCTTAAAATCAGGAATAAGGGATCTTTCGGAAAAGGCTTTATTTTCCGAAAGATCCGCGTCTAGACTGGCGCTTTTTTCTGGCAAAGCTCCGAGCCGGAAAAAAAGCAGCAGCCATGTTTATGCAAATGAAGCGGGGGGGATTTAAATCCCCGCTTCATTTGCAATTGCGATGTGTCTAATTTGCATCCCTTTTCCGGAAAAGGGGTGCAGTCTAGACACAGCCCTGGGGTCCGTCCTTAGCCCGGGGAAGAAGCGCCGTTCTCTGTCTCTGCCCAGATTCGGATCCACGACACCCTCTCAGCCCTGCCGACTCCACTTTCAGACCGGCCACTTGGTGCTCGGTTAAAGCCTTGTGGCAAGTCTGAAAAGGGGGGGTCAGCCAGGTCTCCTTCCCCCCGTCCACTGCCCCAGCTTCGTGACGCACTTGGGGGATCCTTGGAAGTGCTGACTTGCCGAGAAGTGCTATAAAATCTCACGTCCTGGTGTGACAGCGAGCAGCGCCAGCAGAGCGCTCTGGCAATTAGTGCTGCATTTAATGGCAAGCTTGCTGGGAGGGAAGGACAAGGAGGAGAGGATGGGATGATAAAGCAGCGAGTGAGGTCCATAAAAGATGGGGGGCCTGAAGGAATTGGAGAGACAGCGTGGAAATCACAGGGGGTCAATACGATTTTCTGCTGCCACAACCAATTACATGACAGCCAGCTCATTTGCAAGTAGCCAGCACAGCTCTCCTGGATTCAGGGAGTGAGCAGCAGAAAGCTTGTTAATGTGCAAATGAGCAGCACTTGACCTAATAAAGGGAAAACAGAAGAGGAGAAGCTATCTGTGTTCCCCTGCCTGCGGCAGCTGCACTTACTTGGAGAACTAATCCTGATGGGAAAAATTCTTGCAAGTAAAATGAATTGCCCAGTTACTCAACTTGCTCCTTGTGGTGGCAAGAAAGCCCAGCCCGGAGAAAGAGGGAGAGCCAGATCCTCGGCGGATGTAAATCAGGTTAGCTCCACGGGAGCTGAAAATCTGGGCCTGGATTCCCCAGTCCTAAGCTTAGAAGCCCAGCACAATAAGCACGTGACCAAATTCGGCTCCATTGTGAGTAGTTGCATGGGGATTTAGCCTGGAGTGTTACGGGCTGCGCTTTTTTTGTAAAAAAATAAAAAAAAAAAAAGTGCTGGTACTCCAGGGGAAAAGTTGTTGAGCTCTGACTGAAGGTGCTGGTATCGTGTCTGGAGGTGCCAGTACTGCGTGCCGGTCAGTACCGTACCGTGTCTGGAGGTGCCAGTGCTGCGTGCCGGTCAGTACCGTACCGTGTCTGGAGGTGTCAGTACTGCGTGCCGGTCAGTACCGTACCGTGTCTGGAGGTGTCAGTGCTGCGTGCCGGGCAGTACCGTGCCGTGTCTGGAGGTGTCAGTACTGCGTGCCGGTCAGTACCGTGCCGTGTCTGGAGGTGCCAGTGCTGCGTGCCGGGCGGTACCGTACCGTGTCTGGAGGTGCCAGTGCTGCGTGCCGGTCAGTACCGTGCCGTGTCTGGAGGTGCCAGTGCTGCGTGCCGGGCGGTACCGTGCCGTGTCTGGAGGTGCCAGTGCTGCGTGCCGGTCAGTACCGTGCCGTGTCTGGAGGTGTCAGTACTGCGTGCCGGTCAGTACCGTACCGTGTCTGGAGGTGTCAGTACTGCGTGCCGGTCAGTACCGTACCGTGTCTGGAGGTGCCAGTACTGCGTGCCGGTCAGTACCGTACCGTGTCTGGAGGTGCCAGTGCTGCGTGCCGGTCAGTCCCGTGCCGTGTCTGGAGGTGCCAGTACTGCGTGCCGGGCAGTACCGTGCCGTGTCTGGAGGTGTCAGTACTGCGTGCCGGGCGGTACCGTACCGTGTCTGGAGGTGCCAGTGCTGCGTGCCGGGCGGTACCGTACCGTGTCTGGAGGTGCCAGTGCTGCGTGCCGGGCGGTACCGTACCGTGTCTGGAGGTGCCAGTGCTGCGTGCCGGTCAGTACCGTACCGTGTCTGGAGGTGCCAGTGCTGCGTGCCGGGCGGTACCGTACCGTGTCTGGAGGTGTCAGTGCTGCGTGCCGGTCAGTACCGTACCGTGTCTGGAGGTGTCAGTACTGCGTGCCGGGCGGTACCGTGCCGTGTCTGGAGGTACCAGTACTGCGTGCCGGTCAGTACCGTACCGTGTCTGGAGGTGTCAGTACTGCGTGCCGGGCGGTACCGTACCGTGTCTGGAGGTGTCAGTACTGCGTGCCGGTCAGTACCGTACCGTGTCTGGAGGTGTCAGTACTGCGTGCCGGTCAGTACCGTACCGTGTCTCGAGGTGTCAGTACTGCGTGCCGGGCGGTACCGTACCGTGTCTGGAGGTGCCAGTACTGCGTGCCGGGCGGTACCGTGCCGTGTCTGGAGGTGTCAGTACTGCGTGCCGGGCGGTACCGTACCGTGTCTGGAGGTGTCAGTACTGCGTGCCGGGCGGTACCGTACCGTGTCTGGAGGTGTCAGTACTGCGTGCCGGTCAGTACCGTACCGTGTCTGGAGGTGTCAGTACTGCGTGCCGGTCAGTACCGTACCGTGTCTCGAGGTGTCAGTACTGCGTGCCGGTCAGTACCGTGCCGTGTCTGGAGGTGTCAGTACTGCGTGCCGGGCGGTACCGTGCCGTGTCTGGAGGTGCCAGTGCTGCGTGCCGGTCAGTCCCGTGCCGTGTCTGGAGGTACCAGTGCTGCGTGCCGGTCAGTACCGTGCCGTGTCTGGAGGTGTCAGTACTACGTGCCGGGCGGTACCGTACCGTGTCTGGAGGTGTCAGTACTGCGTGCCGGGCGGTACCGTGCCGTGTCTGGAGGTGCCAGTGCTGCGTGCCGGTCAGTACCGTACCGTGTCTGGAGGTGCCAGTACTGCGTGCCGGTCAGTACCGTACCGTGTCTGGAGGTGCCAGTACTGCGTGCCGGTCAGTACCGTGCCGTGTCTGGAGGTGCCAGTGCTGCGTGCCGGTCAGTACCGTACCGTGTCTGGAGGTGCCAGTACTGCGTGCCGGTCAGTACCGTACCGTGTCTGGAGGTGTCAGTACTACGTGCCGGTGAGTACCGTACCGTGCCTGGAGGTGCCAGTGCTGCGTGCCGGGCGGTACCGTACCGTGTCTGGAGGTGCCAGTGCTGCGTGCCGGTCAGTACCGTACCGTGTCTGGAGGTGCCAGTACTGCGTGCCGGTCAGTACCGTACCGTGTCTGGAGGTGTCAGTGCTGCGTGCCCGGCGGTACCGTACCGTGTCTGGAGGTGTCAGTACTGCATGCCGGGCGGTACCGTGCCGTGTCTGGACGTGCCAGTGCTGCGTGCCGGGCGGTACCGTACCGTGTCTGGAGGTGCCAGTACTGCGTGCCGGTCAGTCCCGTGCCGTGTCTGGAGGTGCCAGTGCTGCGTGCCGGGCGGTACCGTACCGTGTCTGGAGGTGCCAGTGCTGCGTGCCGGTCAGTACCGTACCGTGTCTGGAGGTGCCAGTACTGCGTGCCGGGCAGTACCATACCGTGTCTGGAGGTGCCAGTGCTGCGTGCCGGTCAGTACCGTACCGTGCCTGGAGGTGCCAGTACTGCGTGCCGGTCAGTACCGTACCGTGTCTGGAGGTGTCAGTGCTGCATGCCCGGCGGTACCGTACCGTGTCTGGAGGTGTCAGTACTGCATGCCGGGCGGTACCGTGCCGTGTCTGGACGTGCCAGTGCTGCGTGCCGGGCGGTACCGTACCGTGTCTGGAGGTGCCAGTGCTGCGTGCCGGGCGGTACCGTACCATGTCTGGAGGTGCCAGTGCTGCGTGCCGGTCAGTACCGTACCGTGTCTGGAGGTGCCAGTACTGCGTGCCGGTCAGTACCGTACCGTGTCTGGAGGTGTCAGTGCTGCGTGCCCGGCGGTACCGTACCGTGTCTGGAGGTGTCAGTACTGCATGCCGGGCGGTACCGTGCCGTGTCTGGACGTGCCAGTGCTGCGTGCCGGGCGGTACCGTACCGTGTCTGGAGGTGCCAGTACTGCGTGCCGGTCAGTCCCGTGCCGTGTCTGGAGGTGCCAGTGCTGCGTGCCGGTCAGTACCGTACCGTGTCTGGAGGTGCCAGTACTGCGTGCCGGTCAGTCCCGTGCCGTGTCTGGAGGTGCCAGTGCTGCGTGCCGGGCGGTACCGTACCGTGTCTGGAGGTGCTGCGTGCCGGTCAGTACCGTACTGTGTCTGGAGGTGCCAGTACTGCGTGCCGGGCAGAACCGTACCGTGTCTGGAGGTGCCAGTGCTGCGTGCCGGTCAGTACCGTACCGTGTCTCGAGATGCCAGTGCTGCGTGCCGGGCGGTACCGTACCGTGTCTGGAGGTGACAGTGCTGCGTGCCGGTCAGTACCGTACCGTGTCTGGAGGTGCCAGTACTGCGTGCCGGTCAGTACCGTACCGTGTCTGGAGGTGCCAGTGCTGCGTGCCGGTCAGTCCCGTGCCATGTCTGGAGGTGCCAGTACTGCGTGCCGGGCGGTACCGTACCGTGTCTGGAGGTGCCAGTGCTGCGTGCCGGTCAGTACCGTACCGTGTCTGGAGGTGCCAGTACTGCGTGCCGGTCAGTCCCGTGCCGTGTCTGGAGGTGTCAGTACTGCGTGCCGGGCGGTACCGTACCGTGTCTGGAGGTGTCAGTGCTGCGTGCCGGTCAGTACCGTACCGTGTCTGGAGGTGTCAGTACTGCGTGCCGGTCAGTCCCGTGCCGTGTCTGGAGGTGCCAGTACTGCGTGCCGGTCAGTACCGTACCGTGTCTGGAGGTGCCAGTGCTGGGAGCCGGTCAGTCCCGTGCCGTGTCTGGAGGTGCCAGTGCTGCGTGCCGGTCAGTACCGTACCGTGTCTGGAGGTGTCAGTACTGCGTGCCGGTCAGTACCGTACCGTGTCTGGAGGTGCCAGTGCTGCGTGCCGGGCGGTACCGTACCGTGTCTGGAGGTGCCAGTGCTGCGTGCCGGGGAGTACCGTACCGTGTCTGGAGGTGCCAGTGCTGCGTGCCGGTGAGTACCGTATCGTGTCTGGAGGTGTCAGTACTGCGTGCCGGGCGGTACCGTACCGTGTCTGGAGGTGCCAGTACTGCGTGCCGGTCAGTACCGTACCGTGTCTGGAGGTGTCAGTACTGCGTGCCGGTCAGTACCGTACCGTGTCTGGAGGTGTCAGTACTGCGTGCCGGTCAGTACCGTGCCGTGTCTGGAGGTGCCAGTGCTGCGTGCCGGTCAGTCCCGTGCCGTGTCTGGACGTGCCAGTGCTGCGTGCCGGGCGGTACCGTACCGTGTCTGGAGGTGCCAGTACTGCGTGCCGGTCAGTCCCGTGCCGTGTCTGGAGGTGCCAGTGCTGCGTGCCGGTCAGTACCGTACCGTGTCTGGAGGTGCCAGTACTGCGTGCCGGTCAGTCCCGTGCCGTGTCTGGAGGTGCCA
This sequence comes from Pelodiscus sinensis, assembly GCF_052426305.1. Taxonomy (NCBI): domain Eukaryota; kingdom Metazoa; phylum Chordata; order Testudines; family Trionychidae; genus Pelodiscus; species Pelodiscus sinensis. Next base: position 16,303,442 of record NC_143078.1, on the reverse strand, counting down.
GTGCTGCGTGCCGGGCGGTACCGTACCGTGTCTGGAGGTGCCAGTGCTGCGTGCCGGTCAGTACCGTACCGTGTCTGGAGGTGCCAGTACTGCGTGCCGGTCAGTCCCGTGCCGTGTCTGGAGGTGTCAGTACTGCGTGCCGGGCGGTACCGTACCGTGTCTGGAGGTGTCAGTGCTGCGTGCCGGTCAGTACCGTACCGTGTCTGGAGGTGTCAGTACTGCGTGCCGGTCAGTCCCGTGCCGTGTCTGGAGGTGCCAGTACTGCGTGCCGGTCAGTACCGTACCGTGTCTGGAGGTGTCAGTGCTGCGTGCCGGGCGGTACCGTACCGTGTCTGGAGGTGTCAGTACTGCGTGCCGGTCAGTCCCGTGCCGTGTCTGGAGGTGCCAGTACTGCGTGCCGGTCAGTCCCGTGCCGTGTCTGGAGGTGCCAGTACTGCGTGCCGGGCGGTACCGTACCGTGTCTGGAGGTGCCAGTGCTGGGAGCCGGTCAGTCCCGTGCCGTGTCTGGAGGTGCCAGTGCTGCGTGCCGGTCAGTACCGTACCGTGTCTGGAGGTGTCAGTACTGCGTGCCGGTCAGTACCGTACCGTGTCTGGAGGTGCCAGTACTGCGTGCCGGTCAGTACCGTACCGTGTCTGGAGGTGTCAGTGCTGCGTGCCGGGCGGTACCGTACCGTGTCTGGAGGTGCCAGTACTGCGTGCCGGTCAGTACCGTGCCGTGTCTGGAGGTGCCAGTGCTGCGTGCCGGTCAGTCCCGTGCCGTGTCTGGACGTGCCAGTGCTGCGTGCCGGGCGGTACCGTACCGTGTCTGGAGGTGCCAGTACTGCGTGCCGGTCAGTCCCGTGCCGTGTCTGGAGGTGCCAGTGCTGCGTGCCGGTCAGTACCGTACCGTGTCTGGAGGTGCCAGTACTGCGTGCCGGTCAGTCCCGTGCCGTGTCTGGAGGTGCCAGTGCTGCGTGCCGGGCGGTACCGTACCGTGTCTGGAGGTGCCAGTGCTGCGTGCCGGTCAGTACCGTACTGTGTCTGGAGGTGCCAGTACTGCGTACCGGGCAGAACCATACCGTGTCTGGAGGTGCCAGTGCTGCGTGCCGGTGAGTACCGTACCGTGTCTGGAGGTGCCAGTGCTGCGTGCCGGTGAGTACCGTACCGTGTCTGGAGGTGTCAGTGCTGCGTGCCGGGCGGTACCGTACCGTGTCTGGAGGTGCCAGTGCTGCGTGCCGGTGAGTACCGTACCGTGTCTGGAGGTGCCAGTGCTGCGTGCAGGTGAGTACCGTACCGTGTCTGGAGGTGTCAGTACTGCGTGCTGGGCGGTACCGTACCGTGTCTGGAGGTGCCAGTACTGCGTGCCGGTCAGTACCGTACCGTGTCTGGAGGTGTCAGTGCTGCGTGCCGGGCGGTACCGTACCGTGTCTGGAGGTGCCAGTACTGCGTGCCGGTCAGTACCGTGCCGTGTCTGGAGGTGCCAGTGCTGCGTGCCGGTCAGTCCCGTGCCGTGTCTGGACGTGCCAGTGCTGCGTGCCGGGCGGTACCGTACCGTGTCTGGAGGTGCCAGTACTGCGTGCCGGTCAGTCCCGTGCCGTGTCTGGAGGTGCCAGTGCTGCGTGCCGGTCAGTACCGTACCGTGTCTGGAGGTGCCAGTACTGCGTGCCGGTCAGTCCCGTGCCGTGTCTGGAGGTGCCAGTGCTGCGTGCCGGGCGGTACCGTACCGTGTCTGGAGGTGCCAGTGCTGCGTGCCGGTCAGTACCGTACTGTGTCTGGAGGTGCCAGTACTGCGTACCGGGCAGAACCATACCGTGTCTGGAGGTGCCAGTGCTGCGTGCCGGTCAGTACCGTACCGTGTCTGGAGGTGCCAGTGCTGCGTGCCGGGCGGTACCGTACCGTGTCTGGAGGTGCCAGTGCTGCGTGCCGGTCAGTACCGTACCGTGTCTGGAGGTGCCAGTACTGCGTGCCGGTCAGTACCGTACCGTGTCTGGAGGTGCCAGTGCTGCGTGCCGGTCAGTCCCGTGCCGTGTCTGGAGGTGCCAGTACTGCGTGCCGGGCGGTACCGTACCGTGTCTGGAGGTGCCAGTGCTGCGTGCCGGTCAGTACCGTACCGTGTCTGGAGGTGCCAGTGCTGCGTGCCGGTCAGTCCCGTGCCGTGTCTGGAGGTGTCAGTACTGCGTGCCGGGCGGTACCGTACCGTGTCTGGAGGTGTCAGTGCTGCGTGCCGGTCAGTACCGTACCGTGTCTGGAGGTGTCAGTACTGCGTGCCGGTCAGTCCCGTGCCGTGTCTGGAGGTGCCAGTACTGCGTGCCGGTCAGTACCGTACCGTGTCTGGAGGTGTCAGTACTGCGTGCCGGTCAGTCCCGTGCCGTGTCTGGAGGTGCCAGTACTGCGTGCCGGGCGGTACCGTACCGTGTCTGGAGGTGCCAGTACTGCATGCCGGTCGGTACCGTACCGTGTCTGGAGGTGCCAGTACTGCGTGCCGGTCGGTACCGTACCGTGTCTGGAGGTGTCAGTACTGCGTGCCGGGCGGTACCGTACCATGTCTGGAGGTGCCAGTACTGCGTGCCGGGCGGTACCGTACCGTGTCTGGAGGTGCCAGTAATGCGTGCCGGTCGGTACCATACCGTGTCTGGAGGTGCCAGTACTGCGTGCCGGTCGGTACCGTACCGTGTGTGGAGGTGCCAGTACTGCGTGCCAGGCGGTACCGTACCGTGTGTGGAGGTGCCAGTGCTGCGTGCCGGGCGGTACCGTTCCGTGTCTGGAGGTGCCAGTGCTGCGTGCCGGGCGGTACCGTGCCGTGTCTGGAGGTGCCAGTGCTGCGTGCCGGGCGGTACCGTGCCGTGTCTGGAGGTGCCAGTGCTGCGTGCCGGGCGGTACCGTGCCGTGTCTGGAGGTGCCAGTTCTGCGTGCCGGGCGGTACCGTGCCGTGTCTGGAGGTGCCAGTGCTGCGTGCCGGGCGGTACCGTACCGTGTCTGGAGGTGCCAGTGCTGCGTGCCGGGCGGTACCGTGCCGTGTCTGGAGGTGCCAGTACTGCGTGCCGGGCGGTACCGTGCCGTGTCTGGAGGTGCCAGTGCTGCGTGCCGGGCGGTACCGTGCCGTGTCTGGAGGTGCCAGTGCTGCGTGCCGGGCGGTACCGTGCCGTGTCTGGAGGTGCCAGTGCTGCGTGCCGGGCGGTACCGTGCCGTGTCTGGAGGTGCCAGTGCTGCGTGCCGGGCGGTACCGTGCCGTGTCTGGAGGTGCCAGTACTGCGTGCCAGGCAGTACCGTGCCGTGTCTGGAGGTGCCAGTACTGCGTGCCGGGCAGTACCGTGCCGTGTCTGGAGGTGCCAGTGCTGCGTGCCGGGCAGTACCGTCACAAAAAAGCCCTGGTTATGGGCACATGCCATCTTTCACCCCAGGATATCGGAGCAGCTGGCGTGTGCCATACATGCAGCGCCCTGCAGATGCAGCTGTCTCTGGAGCGCAGGTCCGGCACTGACACCCTGCACCACCCAAGGGAGGAAGGGACATTTTGTGCAAGGACAGTTGTGTTACCGCGCTGCGTTGTGGCTGCCAGCAGCGAAGTCAAGGCTCTCACTGCCCCACCAGCCAGCAGTGTTAGGAAATGGCTCTTTGCAGCAACTGGCTTTGAGTCAGGGCAGGACATGGCCAGGCCCCAGCCCTGGGCAGTGCGCACCGTAGCAGCACCGCTCCTGAGAGCCTAGACCCAGCGCATGAGCTCCTGAGGGCAAGGCTGCACTCCAGAGACCCTCAGGCACGTGGCGGGCCGGCCACGGCAGGAAGGACACTGCTGTAGCATTAAAAACCAAGTTGTCCTGTAGCACCTTCGAGACTAAGATAGAGACAGAGAGTCTCTGGGCACAGCCCGCGTCCTCCAATGGGAGGTGCATGTCTGCGTGAGGCTCCCTGTGCCAACCTGCCAGCAGCGCCGCCCAGACGCCCCCCAGGCCATAGGGCCGTGTCAGGTCAGACCAGGGCTCAGCCTGGCATGGGAATGGAATCCCGGCATCCCTGGCCCAGCAGCCAGGAGTGGAGCTCGTGGAGCCACAGTGACACCTAGCGAGGCTGCTGGGCCAGGATAAAAGAGGAGAAGGAGGAGAAGGAGGAGGAGGAGGAGGAGAAGGAGGAGGAGCGCCTGCGTCTGCTGCCTGGCAACCCGGCATCAATCAGGAGCAACGCAGCTGGCTCTGCAAATCAGGAGTAACCAGCTCCCCGCTCATTCACACTGAGGGGAATCTGGAGTGTCCCCCCCCCATTGATCCCGGCTCCGCTCATTCACACTGGGGTGAATCAGGAGTCCCCCCCATTGATCCCGGCTCCGCTCATTCACACTGGGGTGAATCAGGAGTCCCCCCCATTGATCCCGGCTCCGCTCATTCACACTGGGGTGAATCAGGAGTCCCCCCCATTGATCCCGGCTTCTCGCTCATTCACACCGGGGTGAATCTGGAGTCCCACATTGATCCCGGCTCTGCTCATTCACACTGGGGTGAATCTGGAGTCCCCCATTGATCCCGGCTCCGCTCATTCACACTGGGGTGAATCTGGAGTCCCCCCATTGATCCTGGCTCCGCTCATTCACACTGGGGTGAATCTGGAGTCCCCCATTGATCCCGGCTCCCCGCTCATTCACACCGGGGTGAATCTGGAGTCCCCCCATTGATCCTGGCTCTGCTCATTCACACTGGGGTGAATCTGGAGTCCCCCATTGATCCCGGCTCTGCTCATTCACACTGGGGTGAATCTGGAGTCCCCCATTGATCCCGGCTCCGCTCATTCACACTGGGGTGAATCTGGAGTCCCCCCATTGATCCTGGCTCTGCTCATTCACACTGGGGTGAATCTGGAGTCCCCCATTGATCCCGGCTCCCCGCTCATTCACACTGGGGTGAATCAGGAGTCCCCCCCATTGATCCCGGCTCCGCTCATTCACACTGGGGTGAATCTGGAGTCCCCCATTGATCCCGGCTCCGCTCATTCACACTGGGGTGAATCAGGAGTCCCCCATTGATCCCGGCTCCGCTCATTCACACTGGGGTGAATCTGGAGTCCCCCATTGATCCCGGCTCTGCTCATTCACACTGGGGTGAATCTGGAGTCCCCCATTGATCCCGGCTCCCCGCTCATTCACACTGGGGTGAATCAGGAGTCCCCCATTGATCCCGGCTCCGCTCATTCACACTGGGGTGAATCTGGAGTCCCCCATTGATCCCGGCTCTGCTCATTCACACTGGGGTGAATCTGGAGTCCCCCATTGATCCCGGCTCCCCGCTCATTCACACTGGGGTGAATCTGGAGTCCCCCCATTGATCCCGGCTCCGCTCATTCACACTGGGGTGAATCTGGAGTCCCCCCATTGATCCCGGCTCCGCTCATTCACACTGGGGTGAATCTGGAGTCCCCCATTGATCCCGGCTCCCTGCTCATTCACACTGGGGTGAATCTGGAGTCCCCCTCATTGATCCCGGCTTCCCGCTCATTCACACTGGGGTGAATCTGGAGTCCCCCCATTGATCCTGGCTCTGCTCATTCACACTGGGGTGAATCTGGAGTCCCCCCATTGATCCCGGCTCCGCTCATTCACACTGGGGTGAATCAGGAGTCCCCCCCATTGATCCCGGCTTCCCGCTCATTCACACCGGGGTGAATCTGGAGTCCCACATTGATCCCGGCTCTGCTCATTCACACTGGGGTGAATCTGGAGTCCCCCATTGACCCCGGCTCCCTGCTCATTCACACTGGGGTGAATCTGGAGTCCCCCATTGATCCCGGCTCCGCTCATTCACACTGGGGTGAATCTGGAGTCCCCCCATTGATCCTGGCTCTGCTCATTCACACTGGGGTGAATCTGGAGTCCCCCATTGATCCCGGCTCTGCTCATTCACACTGGGGTGAATCTGGAGTCCCCCATTGATCCCGGCTCCCCGCTCATTCACACTGGGGTGAATCAGGAGTCCCCCATTGATCCCGGCTCCGCTCATTCACACTGGGGTGAATCTGGAGTCCCCCATTGATCCCGGCTCTGCTCATTCACACTGGGGTGAATCAGGAGTCCCCCCATTGATCCTGGCTCCCCGCTCATTCACACTGGGGTGAATCTGGAGTCCCCCATTGATCCCGGCTCCGCTCATTCACACTGGGGTGAATCTGGAGTCCCCCATTGATCCCGGCTCCGCTCATTCACACCGGGGTGAATCTGGAGTCCCACATTGATCCCGGCTCTGCTCATTCACACTGGGGTGAATCTGGAGTCCCCCATTGATCCCGGCTCCCCGCTCATTCACACTGGGGTGAATCAGGAGTCCCCCATTGATCCCGGCTCCGCTCATTCACACTGGGGTGAATCTGGAGTCCCCCATTGATCCCGGCTCTGCTCATTCACACTGGGGTGAATCAGGAGTCCCCCATTGATCCCGGCTCCCCGCTCATTCACACTGGGGTGAATCTGGAGTCCCCCCATTGATCCCGGCTCCGCTCATTCACACTGGGGTGAATCTGGAGCCCCCCCCCCCCCACTGATCCCGGCTCCCCGCTCATTCACACGGGGGTAAATCAGCACAACTGTTATTGGCTGCAGTGGAGTTTTGCTTCTTTAGAGGTCAGCATTGGCCTCTAGCCATAAGCCTGTCTGGAATCACTCCCCTGCCTAAGCCTTCCTTGGGGCAGAGCTGTGAGGTTGTGCAGCCAGCGGCCAGTGCCCGTTCATTTTCCAGGGCAAGCAGCAGAGGGCACAGAGGCCCTGCCCTGTCCAGCGAGGTGTGCGTGCCAGAGCCCTGGGGCCCGACCTCCCCTGGCTCAGGCATTAGCAGCAGCCCTGGCCATGCTGTGCGGAGCCTCCCTAGCGCCCCGGGGCCATGGGCGCGGGCTTGGGCAGACCACGGCAAGCTGAGGAATGCTTTGAAAGGGACATACATTGGGGCATTCCCAGGCCTCTGCGAAAGCCGCGTGGGCTGGGCCTGGACTCAGCTCCAGATCACCCAGGCTGTTGGGGTGTCACTGGGCTCAGCTTTGTGCCATAAACTCTTGTTCCTTCTTTCCTTCCTCCCCCTCTCTGTTCCCTTGTCTCTCCCCACCCTCCCCCTGCTCCTCTGCCACAGGCTGCCAAGCTGCCAATGTCCATCATCATTGTGGGAGTTGGACAGGCCGAATTTGACGGTGAGCCCCCTTCTCTTGCCTGTGCTTACCCCAGCTGGCACTTGTCCAGGTGTGGCGGGATGGCTGTGTGCCTCCGGCATCAGCCCCAGGGCCAGTCAGAGAGCACCCCCGCCCCGAGCTAGGCCCCCGGCCCCCATGCACTGTGTGGGGCTGGTCCCCTTCCATGTCTCCTGACGGAACCACCTGTCGGGTCAGGAGCAGCCTGGGCCACCCCATGAGTTGAGCCCTGTTCCAAACCAGGCAGGGGTGTGAAAGCAGGTCTCCCCGCTACGGGCCATGGGACCTGCCCCCCTCTCTCTTCCATGTGCCGTGGGGGAAGGGAGTCGGTCTGGCAGGCATGCTCTGAGCGCGCCTATTGGATGGGCCCCGGGCAAGGTGGGAGGACTGATGCCTAGTTTGAGAATCCTGCCAGGGCTTAGGGGTGAGCCAGGCTGCCCGGCAGCTCAGCGGGGTCAGGACTTTGTGCGCGGTGTGGGCGGGGCCATGGGCACCGGCAGGATTTCCTGGCAGACATGGGGGTGTGGCTGGGGCACCTGAGCAGGAGTTCGAGGATCTGTGACCTCCAGGGCTGCCATTGGCCAGTGCTCACCAGGTCAGTCCAGTTTTGGCTTGTGTCTCCAGGTTTGACAAGCTCTGATGTCCAATTTGTTTGATGTGGGGGGAGAGGTGGGGCAGGTGTGGGGTCTGGGGGGGAGAGGTAGGGCAGGTGTAGGGCCTTGCAGGGAGAGGTGGGGCAGATATGCGGTATTGGGGGGAAAGAGGGGGCAGATGTGGGGTCTGGGGGGAGAGGTGGGGCAGGTGTAGGGCCTTGTGGGGAGAGGTGGGGCAGGAGTGGAGCCTTGGGAGGAGAGGTAGGGCAGAGCCTCAGATGCCTGGTACCCACGTGACATCTACATGTTGGGAAGTGCCTACAGGGACATTGGGCACCAGAGTCCCTTTTGCAGACCTAGCCCCTCTGCTGTGGGTGTGCTGGTCCCAAAGGACGGAGCTTTCATATCTCACAAGGCAGTGGAGCTGGTGGGAGAGGGATAGCTCAGTGGTTTGAGCATTGGCCTACTAAGCCAAGGGTCACGAGTTCAATCCTTGCAGAGGCCATTTGGGGTAAAAATTTGTCAGGGATGGTACTTGGTCCTGCTGCGAAGGTAGGGGACTGGACTAGATAACCATTCAAAGTCCCTTCCACTTCTAGGAGATAGGCAATCTCCATTAATTTACTTTAATTCATTAGCAACTGGGATGCCCTGGTAATGCTGAGGCCCCAAAGTCACCAGGCACTTCCACAACTGGTCTCCTGTTACAAGCCTTACAAGCCACAGGTACCAGCTGGGGCACCTCCAAATCTGAGATGCAGTGGAACGTCCGCAGTATTTGCCATCTCCTTTCTGTCAATGAACCCAGGTACCGGTTCTCCATGTGCAACCCACATACCTCCTGGCACGTACATCACTTACACAGAGCAAGAGAGCGACCCTGCTCTACAGCTTAGTTCAGCGCTGGCTGGCTCCAGAGGGCCCCGCTTTGATTCTGCCTGTTGGCGTTGCACAGGTGCTAAAGGGGTGAGCTCTAGCTTTTTGTACCAGCAAAGATCTTTCATTTTTACTTCCCATGAAGATCCCCCCCAAAAAGGAGTAAGTTTGGGATTTTTTCCAGGCTGCTTTCCCAGCTGCGTAGCCACCTTCTCTCCTTCCTGCATGGGCACATAATGCTCCTTTTCCCTGGCACCTTTTGCTTGGCATGCTGGCTTCTGGCTCATCTCTTCCTCCGCCTTCTGGCTTGCTGCCCTCAGGCCACTGATGTTACACTGCTGTGTCTCCCGCCATGCAGGGGGCATCCTGCCAGTTCTTGCTGCCTGGACGTGACATCACAGGGAAGCCTGGGTTTGCAATTATCTTACGAGGAGAGCTGTGGGTAGCTGAGTGTGGCTGGTGTTCTGTGCAAAGAGGGCGCTTCATATGCTGGTCTCGACCGGCTCTGAGCATGCAGCCAATGGCAGCTCACTTTCTCCTCTCTCCCGTTATTCGCATGTGGGAGGCACAGGGCTTCACCGTGGCGCTCTGGTGTCAGCAAACCCCATGGAGCATCCGCGATTCCGATCCCTTCGCTTGCTTGCTGCAGACGCAGCGCGGTGAGCCATGCAACCGCCACAGCTGTCAGAGTCCTTCATCCCCCGCTGGTTGTGCCTCCCCCACCGGTGAGAAAGTGTCGTACGTTTCCAGCCGCAGAGACCTTTCGAGTCCGTTTGTCTGCGCGCCCACGGTGTACAGACTTGAGGCATTTCCTTGAGGGTTCTGCCCCTTCTTGCGGGCACTTTCCTATCTCGATAGGTAAGACGGGAAGGTCTCTGGTCCTTAACATCTGCAGCCATACTCAGCCCACGAAATCTATCGGCTCCCGGACTTGGTGTCTTTCCATACCCCTGCTCCTTCAGTAGCATGAAGACACTCCAGTACTGTTCTCTGGCAGTATGGGCCTCTTGCCTTCATTCGCCAGCCCGTCACTCCTGACCTGCACTGGCTCTTCCCAATCTGGGTCTGCTGCAGAGGATCTGTTGGTGCAGCAAATGTAATCCCGGGTCCTTAGGCTGCTCTGGCCAGGTGTTCTCCTAAGGCCAGGCTGCCCTCGCCAGGCTAAGGGCGTCTGCTCTCCAGAGTCAAGGTCAATGTCTGTCTGGACAGTTTGCAAATCCATCTTCCCTGGAGTCACCCTGGGTAGGAGCCACTGTAGGGCACTGAATCCTGCACCTCGCAGACAGGCGAGGGGCCTTGGAGGCCTCCGCTATAGCCAGATGTTCCCACTGTGAAGCTGAAAAAAACATGTTTTCTTCTCATTTAATTTACAACCTCAAAAAACCGCTGGTCTGAACCTGCTGAGCTCATCGATTTGTCCACGTGCAGTGGCATCTCGGGGTTTCACGAATGGAGTGGAGGGACCCAGGCATTAAAGCCCAGCATGAGCTCCAGGCCTCCTTTCCATGTCTCAAGAGCTGCTCTGTCCACACAAAGTCACTCCTGGTTACCTGGTACCAGGGGCTGTCTGCTCCCAACGCTCCTTTAGAAACCCCAAAGGCTTGTGGGAACTGGCTCGACCGTTGTCACGTGGCCCAACCCTGCCTCGCTGCCCGTATGTCCTAGGGAGGTGACCCTCCCTGCCTTGCAAACGGACACTTGGTTCCTGCACATTGAAACTCTGACTAAGTGTTCATAACAACACTGAAGACGGAGAGCCAGGACTGGTGGCTGTAAACAAATGTTATGGGACCATGGGAAGTTGGCCACATCCTCAATAGGTGGCCGTCCAGCTAACTCAAATCATGCTGGACCATGGATGTTGCTGGACCAGAGAGTGCCGGCCTCGAGAAGTTCAACCTGTACTATCCGCCCATCTTGTGCATGCCCTGACCCTTCCTTTGGTGGCGATTTGGAAACAGTAGCTATGTGTATAAAACAGTAGTCCAGTATATTTGCATTCCTCTCTTCTACTGACCGTAGGCTGGGTTGCTTTACTCATTTAAGAGCTGTGTTCCGTGTTGCTGTTTCATTATGAAAAATGAATCGGGAAGGGTGTGTCTATACTACATGGCTCTGTCGACAGATCTATTAGGCAGGACGACAAAAGGGAAATGAAGTGGCGATTTAAATAATCGCCGCTTCATTTACATCAAAATGGCTGCCACGCTGTGCCGATCAGCTGATTGTCGGCACAGCGCAGCAGTTTAGATGGGGATTTACCAACCCCAGAATCCTTCATCGGCAGATCCTTTATGCCTCATGAAATATTCTTGATTATAGGTTGGTACTGTTATTAGTTTCTCCCATTTGCACGGCGCTTGCTTTTCTCTGTGAATCTTGCTAAATAGCTCATGCATAGCCGCTAGCATATATTCTAGCTTGCAGCAGCTCTGGAGTTACATGGTTACCTCCAAGTGCCATTGTCATTTTCAGATTTTCTACTGAGATCTTTACCACTTCTTCTTCTTTTTCTTCTTCGAATTCTGACATCTGGGGTACGTCTAGACTACATGACTCTGTCGCCAGAGCCATGTAGATTAGTTTACTAGACACACCCAAATGAAGCAACAATTTAAATAATCGCCGCTTCCTTTACATTAAAATGGCTGCCGCGCTGAGCCGATCAGCTGTTTGTCGGCTCAGCACACTAGTCTGAACGCTCCACGGTCGACATCAAAGGCATTTGTCGACTGCCTTGGTAAACCTCATCCCACGAGGCATAACGGGGTGGTCGACAAATGCCTTTGATGTCGACCGTGGAGTGTTCAGACTAGCGTGCTGAGCCGACAAACAGCTGATCGGCTCAGCGCAGCAGCCATTTTAATTTAAATGAAGCGGCAATTATTTAAATCGCCGCTTCCTTAGACTAATCTACATGGCTCTGGCGCCAGAGCCATGTAGTCTAGACGTACCCTTGCACCAGAGCCATGTAGTCTAGACGTACCCTTGCTGTCCTGCATTTGTGCTAGGAAGTGTCTCCAGCAGCATTTCATCTGCACTTTGTGCAGCTCTTCAAAATATTCTTTCCATTGCTCATTTGTTGCCTGTGCATTCTCAGACATTGTCTGTGCTTGTCTGTTACTGCTGATATCTTCCACTCTTATGTCTCACTCATTTCTTTTACCATTTGACACAGCCCATGACATATTGCTTTTCACACATTCATCTGCATCTTTATGCTATGTGCTTATCCAGGCACTCCTGCGTCTCTCTGCTTTTTGTTTTCTCTCTCTGCCAGTGTACTCGGCTCTTAGACTTTGTCCTCCTTTGTATTCTCCTTCCATTTCCCATGCTTGTCACTCAGCTGCAGCACTTCATCTGTTATGCACCTCACTTTCTTTGTTTTGGCTTTGTAGCCAACATTTTGTTCAGCTATTTTCATAATCCCATTTTTTACACTGTTCCATGTCTCAACCATGTTCATTTCTTTCTCTAGAAGGTGGTATTTTTCTGTCGTTTCTTTGTATTCTTTCCTCATACCTGATTCTTTCAATTTGTCCATGACTTAGGCCTGGTCTACACTATGAGTTTAGGTCGATTTTCTAAACAGTGAGTCCACACCCCCACCAAGCCCATTCCACTGACTTTAGGGGCTGTTAATGTCAATTTCAGTACTTCTGCTTTTCATGAGGACTAACAGTAAATTCAACCTTGCATGGTTGACTTTAGGGTGGTACCGATGCAGTGCTGGGAAAGACGATGTTCTTGGCCTCCAGGAGGCGTCCCACAGTGCCCCAGCGTGACTGCTCTAGCCAGCACTTTCAACTCTGCTGCTCTCCAGGTGCACAGGAGAAAGCTTGAATTTCTTTTCCTCTATGGCAAGTATGGAGCATGGGTCTTTCAGAGCAGGTTGCACACCTCAGCAGCACACCTGACCATGAATGCCCAGGGTCACAGATGAGCTCCAGCATGGAGCGTGAAGGAGATCCTAGACCTCATTACTGTGTGGGGAGAGGAACAAGATCACACAGGCCGTGGTGGAAAAGGGATACGTCCTGATGCCCAGCAGTGCCATGTGAAGATAAAGGAGCTCAGGCAGGCATGCCAGAAGACAATGGAGGCAAACAGATGGTCTGGGTCAGTGCTCTAAACATGAGCAGCTGCATGGGTTCTAGGGCGGGACTTGAGCAGTGTCCTAACCCAGTCCATGGATACCTCCCAAGAGTGCTTTTGCGGAAAAGCATCCTGCCAATCTAGACGCGCTTTTCCGAAAATGCTTTTAACGGAAAACTTTTCCATTAAAAGCATTTCTGGAAAATCATGCCAGTGTAGACGTAGCCATGGATATAAAGTGAATAGCCGCAGATTTGCAGGGCTCTATACATTAAGGCTACATCGACATTGGCATGATTTTGCACAAAAGTGGCTGCGCTTGATTTGCATCTTCCCGGCCAGGCGCCGTTTTTGAAATTTACAAGCCCGAAGTAACTGCCGACTGTCTACACGCGGCAGTGAAACGGACGTTCAAAATAAAGCCCTAGTTCGAACTACCTGTTATTCCTCCTGCAATGAGGTTTAACAGGTAGTTCAAACTAGGGCTTTATTTCGAACGCCCATTTCACTGCCGCATGTAGACGTGGGCAGTTATTTCGGGCTTGTAAATTTCAAAAAATGGCGCCCAGACAGGAAGATGCAAATCAAGCGCAGGACATTTAAATCCCGGGCTTCATTTGCAGTTCTGAATGCCTCCATTTGCAGTCCTAGTTCGAATTAGGCTGCAAGTGGAGACATACCCTTTGAGAGGTGTGATCTGCTCACTGGTGCATGTTAACTCTGAAGTGTAAAGATGACAATGACAGTGTCATCATTACCTGTTTCTTTGCTGACCATTTTAGCAGCAACATACACCTAATTTGCATATCCCACAACCCCAAAATGAAGAGCATAGAGGATCTGTGCTGATTCCATTGCTCATTGTAATATTTCATTCAATATCACCTTTTATTACATATGTTTTTAATTTGCTGAAATTGTTGCAGAATGTGTAGAATTTCTGCGTGGGGGCTTGCCACAGAATTCAGGTTCCACTCCCTGCAAGATACAGCAGAGCTGTGTTCAGTCTTATTTAATGTAACTGCTGCTGCTCTAATTACTCTCAGGTGTGATTGATCCTATTTTTGAAGCGTTCTAAACTTGTGGCCCCAGAGATACCTTGTGGCAGGGAGTTCCACAGGACGATTGAATGTTTCATTAGAATGTTGTATTTCTGTGACTCAGTTTTAAATATGCTGCCCTCCCATCATGTGACTGTCCCCTTTCTCGTTATGTCAAGATAAACAGGAGCTCCTGCTTTACCGTCGCTCTGCCATTTATTACTTGGGATCATTATTCTGTAGTATTTCTTTTCCAATCATGTCCTTTTTATCTCTCTCCTCTCTAAAGGACACAGCCCACATCTTTTCAGTCTTTTCTTCTACAACCGTCTTCCCCAGCCTCTACATTCTTTCCTCAGCTATCTCAGAACCACCTCTGTTTCTGTCACATCATTGTTTGAGATGGGGTAACCAGAGCGGAATGTGTGTATGTCCCGTTGCTTTAAGAGCATTACAATATTTTATTTGTATATTCTGTCATTCCCTAAACCCCATAAGGTTTTTTTTTTAATACTGCAGCTACGCAATGAACTGAGATTCCAGTGGGTTACATTCAGTGACATTCAGGTCTTTTTCTTGAGTGGTTACAGTCAATTTAGAACCCACTAAGACACATGAGTGGTTCAAATGATTTCTGCCAGTGTACATGTCCTTGAGTGGATCGGCACTGAATTTCCTCTGCGGCTGTGCTGCCCGTTCCCATGGCTCAGGTAGGTTTCTCCGACGTTCCTAACTATCTCTGGTCACGGGGAATTTTTTGTTTTTTCTCATCATTGATCAATGTATTAATCAGCCCCTGTCTCGGCCTCTTCTGCACTGAAATGCCCTTGGGATCCTTCCCCCTGTCACTGACTGCACAGTTAACCCTTTGTGCTCTCCCCTCCCGCCTTCGCAGCTATGGTGGAGCTGGACGGCGACGACATCAGAATCTCGTCCCGAGGGAAAATCGCCGAGCGAGACATTGTCCAGGTAAAGCCGCTCTCCTCGCTCAGTGCTCTCCCGCCCCTTCTTCTCCTTGACGTCGGGCCAAAACCTTCCCGGATCCTTCCGGCCTCCCCAGCTTGTCTCAGGGCAGACGGAATTTTCCAGCCCAGAGCAGTGTTGGAGCCCAGTCTGGGGGCGGGGGTCAGCAGCACACCTGAGCGCTGGCACGCTTCACGCAGCTTTCTGCCAGAGGACGTGGGACGTGTCAGTGGAGGCTCTGGAGAAGGGTGGGATTGTCAATCACAAAAGAAAATGTTTTCTGCTGTCTATTGGGTTGGTGCGGAAAATACCCCGAGGCCAGTGGTTCTCAAACTTTGGCCCGTGGCCCACCTGGCTCAATGCAAACCTTTCCGTGGACTACCAGTTGCTAATGGAAACTCGCCGTTAATTACTTAATTACACCCCACCCGAGCCATGCTGCTGCTGCTGCAGCTAGGAAGAACAGTTTAATTTCACCAGTAAGAAGGGAAATATTCATTTTAATTATTAAACAGATTTAAGTGCTTCAATTTTCTCATGTTAGTTAATCAAACTTCATTTTAAATCAAGTAAAATATTAAGTTATGGCCACCACAAAAGGTTTCCATGTTTTCTGTACTTATGGCAGGGTGGGGACCCTTTTATTAGTAGCCCCTGCCACTAATCAACAGAAAAATCAGTCGGGAACCACACAAGTGAGAAGCAAAAAAAACCCAACCCTCACTGATGTGGGCCCCAACTGAGACACCTCACACCCTGGGGCTCCAGCCTCGTGGGCTGGGGGGGGGGGGAGGAAGGACAGGGAGGACCGAGGTTCAGGGCTTCCCGTAAACCAGATTTACTCTTCTAGGGTTCCAGGGTTAATGGATTTTGTGGACCCCCTAGACTCTGGGGGTGGGACAAAAATGAAGGGTTCAGCGTGCGGGACAAGACTGCCAGCAAGTGGGATAGGGATGGGGGGGCAGGATGTGGGCAGGAGGGGGGTTGGGTGTGAGGTATGGGCAGGTGGTGAGGTGCAGAAGTGGGTGAGGGTGCGAAGTCTGGATGGGAAATAGAGTTCAGGGAGTAGGGTGGGAGTAGGGGGTCTGGCCAGTGGGAAGGGAGCAAGAACAAGGGAGAGTGCAGGAGCATGCTGGGAGTAGGGTGTCTGGCCAGGGGGAAGGGTACGGGAGCAAGGGTGGGTGCAGGAGCAGGCAGTGGGTAGGGTGTCTGGCCAGGAGGAAGGGTACGGGAGCAGGGTGGGTGCAGAAGCAGGCGGTGGGTAGGGTGTCTGGCCAGGGGGAAGGGTACGGGAGCAAGGGTGGGTGCAGGAGCAGGCAGTGGGTAGGGTGTCTGGCCAGGGGGAAGGGTACGGGAGCAGGGTGGGTGCAGGAGCAGGCGGTGGGTAGGGTGTCTGGCCAGGGGGAAGGGTACGGGAGCAAGGGAGGGTGCAGGAGCAGGCGGTGGGTAGGGTGTCTGGCCAGGGGGAAGGGTACGGGAGCAAGGGTGGGTGCAGGAGCAGGCGGTGGGTAGGGTATCTGGCCAGGGGGAAGGGTACAGGAGCAAGGGAGGGTGCAGGAGCAGGCGGTGGGTAGGGTGTCTGGCCAGGGGGAAGGGTACGGGAGCAAGGGTGGGTGCAGGAGCAGGCGGTGGGTAGGGTATCTGGCCAGGGGGAAGGGTACAGGAGCAAGGGAGGGTGCAGGAGCAGGCGGTGGGTAGGGTGTCTGGCCAGGGGGAAGGGTACGGGAGCAAGGGTGGGTGCAGGAGCAGGCAGTGGGTAGGGTGTCTGGCCAGGGGGAAGGGTACGGGAGCAAGGGTGGGTGCAGGAGCAGGCGGTGGGTAGGGTGTCTGGCCAGGGGGAAGGGTACGGGAGCAAGGGTGGGTGCAGGAGCAGGCGGTGGGTAGGGTGTCTGGCCAGGGGGAAGGGTACGGGAGCAAGGGAAAGTGCAGGAGCAGGCGGTGGGTAGGGTGTCTGGCCGGGGGAAGGGTTCGGGAGCAGGGTGGGTGCAGGAGCAGGCGGTGGGTAGGGTGTCTGGCCAGGGGGAAGGGTTCGGGAGCAAGGGAAAGTGCAGGAGCAGGCGGTGGGTAGGGTGTCTGGCCAGGGGGAAGGGTACGGGAGCAAGGGTGGGTGCAGGAGCAGGCGGTGGGTAGGGTGTCTGGCCAGGGGGAAGGGTACGGGAGCAAGGGAGAGTGCAGGAGCAGGCGGTGGGTAGGGTGTCTGGCCAGGGGGAAGGGGACGGGAGCAAGGGAGAGTGCAGGAGCAGGCGGTGGGTAGGGTGTCTGGCCAGGGGGAAGTGTACGGGAGCAAGGGAGAGTGCAGGAGCAGGCGGTGGGTAGGGTGTCTGGCCAGGGGGAAGGGTACGGGAGCAAGGGAGAGTGCAGGAGCGGGCGGTGGGTAGGGTGTCTGGCCAGGGGGAAGGGTACGGGAGCAAGGGAGAGTGCAGGAGCAGGCGGTGGGTAGGGTGTCTGGCCAGGGGGAAGGGGACGGGAGCAAGGGAGAGTGCAGGAGCAGGCGGTGGGTAGGGTGTCTGGCCGGGGGAAGGGTTCGGGAGCAGGGTGGGTGCAGGAGCAGGCGGTGGGTAGGGTGTCTGGCCAGGGGGAAGGGGACGGGAGCAAGGGAGAGTGCAGGAGCAGGCGGTGGGTAGGGTGTCTGGCCAGGGGGAAGGGGACGGGAGCAAGGGAGAGTGCAGGAGCAGGCGGTGGGTAGGGTGTCTGGCCAGGGGGAAGGGGACGGGAGCAAGGGAGAGTGCAGGAGCAGGCGGTGGGTAGGGTGTCTGGCCAGGGGGAAGGGGACGGGAGCAAGGGAGGGTGCAGGAGCAGGCGGTGGCTAGGGTGTCCGTCTGGGATGGGGGAGGGTGCAGGATTGGACTTGGGAGCAGAAGGGGACTTAGGGTCCAGCTCTTGGCATGAGGGGGTGGGGCACTTACTTGCTTTTGCGCCCCATGCTGCTCCCAGGCACCGCGTCCCAGGCATGGGCTCCTGCTGCTCCCATTGGCCAGACTCCGGGCAATGGGAGAAATGGGGAAATCCTCCAGGCAGTGCATCCATGCGCTGCTGTTCCCCCAGGCGGGAGGGGGAGTGGCAGTGTGGAGACGCTTCTAGTCCTGCTTCCCAACGAGGCCTGGGGCTTTCCCCCTCCCCCGCTGCCCCCAGTGGGAAGCTGACACACCAACCTCACGGGGGTGCGAGGCTGGAGCGCCAGCGCGGCTCCCTGCTTCGGGGCGGGGGGCTGAGAGCCGAGCCGGGATCACCGGGAAGGCGGCGCCCCGCAGTTTGAGAACCACTGCCCCAGACCCCCATTCCCGTACCAGGGCTCAGCAGAATGAACACTTCCTGGCCCCCCCTTCTCATCGTCTGCCCTTTCCCAAACTAGCCAGTGCGGCTGTGACGCCCGCCCCACCGCAGCCTGCCCTGCAGGGCACGTCGAGCGCAGACTGGCTGGGGAAACGCAGGGCAGCCCTAAGGCCCCACCTCCAGCGTGCGCAGGCGCAGCGTCCCCGGCCCTGACCTGCTTTCCTTCTCTCCAGTTTGTTCCCTTCCGGGATTACATCGACCGCACAGGGAACCACGTGCTGAGCATGGCCCGCCTGGCCAAAGACGTCCTGGCGGAGATCCCCGACCAGTTCATTTCCTACATGAAGGGACAGGGCATCAAGCCCAGCCCAGCACCCCCTCCGTACACCCCGACCGGCCCCACCCTGCAGACGCAGATCTGACCAGCAGGAGGGAAGGGGAGCCGCTTGGGCAGCTCTGGCTCTAGCTGCTGCCCACGGCGGTTCTCCCTGGACTGTCTCCACACTCGGCTTTCAGCAGGCGGACGGCGACTGTCGGGGTCCGACACCGGCTCATCCTCATGCGTCCGTGGAAGGTTTGTGGGACTCGGACACAAAGGAGCGAGAGGACAAGCCCAGCACCTGACAAGCTTCCTCTCCGGAAGGGGGGTGGGGGGAGTTGTCACCCCAGCAGACAGTGCAGTGGAATCCCCCGTCACCTGGTTTTGTTGGGTCTCAGCAGATCAGCTGTTCTGCCAGGCCCCCAGCCTCTTTCTCTCCTCCCCTTTCCAAAGGTCTCAGAGTATTTTATAGCTCATAGGCTGCTGCCTTTTCACCCATCTCCTTGCTCTTGGCTGTCTTGGCTTATGTACCAGCTTGGCAGACCTTTGGTTGGCTGCAGAGCCCAGGTTTCCGCGCTGCTTGCTCTGCTGATGCTCAGGCTGCACCCATATTCTGAGTTGCTAACGCTCCAGCATCTACCAGTGCAATGTGGCAGAGAGCGTTGGGGGCTGCCTAGACCCACACGGTTGAGCTCCCGCTCTTTCCCAGCCCGGGCGCAGTGGGGGCCTCGAGCCGCTGTGCCGCCGGGGCGGGAAGCAGTGTTTGGCCATTAGTGCTTATGGCTGCTCCCGCGCCGCAGGGCAGGTGAACCTCGTGCCCACGGTGACTGGATCCCTCGCCCTGAGCTACACGTGCTGTTCCCTGGGCTGTGCCGCACGGCCAGGTGGGAGGGCTGCACTTTGGCAGGGTGTGAACAGCCCATCCCCGTGTGCCACTCTCCGTGCCCAGTGCCAATGGCAAAGGGCAGCAGGAGACCGATCGGTAAACCCCCGGAGAGCCCCGTCCCTCCTTCAGGCCTTGTTGGACAGTAGCCTTGCATGGGCAGCGGTGCCTTCAGCAGGGGTAGGCTGAGCCTAGCCCACCCCAGCCATGCTCTGCCCCAGGCCAGGCCCCTCCTGCGGTTCCCAGCACTCTGCCACGGCTAGCCCAGGCTGGCTGGCCTGCCTGTCGCAGGAGCAGAGCAGCTGGTGCTGGGGCCATGCGGCCTGGTGCCCTGGGGCTGGGAGCCGTGGTGCATGGTGCCTTGGGGCTGGCTGCATTGCACTGCCCAGATCACCAGGGCTGGGGCCTCGCCCCTGGCTTCCTGATGTTGAGGCCAGCGGCCACCTGGGGATACTCAAGCTCTAGGGGGCAGAGTGGAAGGCAGATGGGAAGGGGCAAGGCCTAGGGTGACCAGGTAGTCATAAAAAAATACCAGGGGGAGGGGGACTGGCCGGGAGGAGGGGGAGCAGCGGGGGAGACAGGGGGGCCGACGGGAAGCAGGGCTGGTCGGTTGGGGTGGGGTTGAGTGCAATGGGGCTGGCCACAGAATATTTGGGGGGGGGGGGGGGGCGGCTGGCAGGGGCGGAGCTGGCCAGGGGAGCTCAGGAGGAGGAGGGGAGAACTGGCCGCCGGAAGCAGAGCTGGCGGGGGCTGCAGTGGGGCTGGCTGGGGAAGATCTGGAGCAGGAACCGGCCAGCGGGAGGCAGAGCTGGCGGGGGGTGCAGTGGGGCTGGCGGGGGGTACAGTGGGGCTGGCTGGGGAAGATCTGGAGCAGGAACCGGCCAGCGGGAGGCAGAGCTGGCGGTGGGTTGGGGGGGATGGCCGGGAGGAGAATCAACCGGCTGGCTAGGAGGGGGCGGGGGAGCGAATCAGCCGGCGGGGAGCAGAGTGACCCAGACAGTGCAGCTCTCCGGGTGCTCCCGTCCCGCGCGAGTCAGTCCGGCTGCAGCGCCACCTCGCGCTTGACCAGCACGGACCAGGCTGCCCCTTCTCCTCACACGCAGCCAGGGCTCCAGCGCCAGTCGCGCCCGCCTCCCGGTCGCTCTCCCCACCCCCGCCAGGAAATACCGGACACGGCACATTGCACATTTCCAGTATTTTCTGGATTGTTTTTCCAGCCAGAGGGATAATGGTAATCCGAATTAGGATCTTTAATTCGAACTACCTACTCGTGTAGCCGCGGGCACGGCGTTCGGACTAAGGGGGATTTAAAAATGGCGGCGCCCGGGAACATGCAAATGAAGCCGGGATATTTACCCTACCTAGCTCGAACTAATGAGCTAGTGTAGACGTACCCTTAGTCATGAAGGTGCCACTGGACTCCGCGCTGCCTTGGCGGCTCCAGACTGACGCCAGACCCCTCGTTCAGCTGGGTTGGGGAAAAGGGAGGGGAGTTCGGCCTGGGAGGGATCTCTCCATGGGCGTCATTCCAACCCGGGGGTCATGACCATAGCGCCTCCCAGCTCTGGCCTCCCGGCCTTTGCCTCAGCAGCAGGCAGGTCTCCGGGTCCACGTGCCAGCCACGTGCAGCGTTGGCAAAGAGCAGGCCGGTGCCGTGGGAGCAGGGAGCAGGCAGCGCGTGGCCACCGGCTCTGTACTTGTTTCTGTCCATTGACCCTGCCGTGCCCCGCTCTGTGCAGTGTAGCTGTCGGTGGTGCATGCCAGTGCAGTCCTGTGGCGTGCTGCATGTCCGAGCTGAGCTCCCCTGCTCTGTCGCTGTGGGTCGCATGACCATGGGGCTGTGAAATCCCAGCTCGAACCAGGCCCATGAGGGTGGCCAGCCAGTGCTGCTGAAGGAACATGAGTCTTCCAGGAGGGGGGGTTCGTTTGCAGGGGCAGGGGGCCACCACGCTCCCATCCAGCTTGTCTTTACAAGCGCCAGGAGGTGTCGCCCAGCTCTGAGAATCAGCAACCACCCAGCATGTCCCTGGGGACGTTCGGCTCCTTTCCCTCCCTCCCGGTCGCGGGGTTTGGTATTTGCATGGGGGGGACCTTTCTAGACTTTACACTCTTGTACTCGTGTCCAGTGTCTGGTGTGCGCTGGTTTGTATTGGATTGCCTTACACTGAAATAAACAGTGCTTTTTACTCCAGCCCAGCCCCGCGCGTCCTGCCCTCCGCGGGCGCCACGAGCCCCCAGCAATGTCCCCTCTGGCGAGCCCCCAGGGCGGAAGGCAGATCCCTGCAAGGTGCTCTCCGAGGGCGCACGGCTCGGGCTCATTCACATTAGGCTGGTCCCTGGTTGCCGTCCGGGCTAGTCATGCCCCAGTTTGGCTAGTGCTCCCAGTTCTCCGCTGCCCCTGCAGCTGGTGCTGCGCTGTGCCAGGGCACTGAAACCCAATGAGTCCTCCCCCGCCGACGCCTGCCCTTTGGGCCTGCTGCCTAGAGCCCCGAGCGCTGCCCACGTGCCGCTGTCTGCACCCAGCCGGAAACCCCAGCAGCAGATGGGAACCTGGTGTGAGGCAGGAGCCCTTTGGTTTCAACAGCAATTCCTGAGCAGCCTCCCCCCCCCTTCTGTTTCCCCGGCTGGGGTGGGACTGGCTGGCTCAGGGCTGGCCCCGTCTCGTGCTGTCAGCGCGGGCGGGATTCCAGTTCCATTTCTCCACCGCAGCCAGACTCAGCGCTAGACTGCGCCGTGCTGGGCTCCCTCTAACAGTGGTGACGGCCCTGTCCAGAGCCCCCCGCTTCTGGCCTGCAAACAGCCCCCCCACCTCTTCATCACCAGCCCCCACCAACTCCAGCTGGCACCAGCCCTGCCGGACCAGCAGCTACAGAACTTGCACCTGCAGGAGGGACCAGCCACCCCCACAAGGCTCCTTTCCCACTCCCGGGGCCCTAGCCCTGCGTCCACTGCAGGAGGACACACATCCTGCCCTGAGGGCAGGGCCGGGACCAGAACCTCTCCAGGCCTAGGGGGTAGTGCCGTGTTCCTCAGCCAGGGCGCTGCATGCCCCATCGCGGCACGTCGACTGACCTCTCACAGGAAAAGTAACAGACCCCCACGCACTGGGGCAAACACTTCACAGAGCGAGCGCTGTACCCGGCCTCTCCATCCTCAGCCTCCAGGGAGCCCGGCCCAGCACTTGAACAGCCAGCCTGGGGCTCCAGCTCATAGCGTTGCTAAACACTGCAGTCGTGGCCGGGACAGAGGGTCTGGCTGGGCGGGGTATGGCACCATCTGTAACCTGCCCACCCAGGACTGCAGGGGGTTAACAGGCACCCTGCCTCCAGCGGCCCCTTACGCCGGCTGCAGCGCTGCTGTTCCCGCCGCAGGGACGTTACATTTAGTTCTAAAAGCTTGAGCGGGGAGCCGAGTTAGTCTGCGACAGGACAGACTTAAAAACCCACCACGGGTCTGGCAGCACCGTAAGGCCCGACGAAATATGGACATGGCATCGTGAGCTTTCGGGGGCACAGCCCACTTCTTCAGATGTGGCCAGTATTTCCAAGCAGTCCAGCTATTCAGGACTAAATCGAGAATTGCCTCTCCTCCCGTGGGGTCCAGAGCCAGCCGCTCCAAGAAGCCGTCATAAAAAACTTTCTCTCTGTCCCGAGGTGCCGTGTCCCCAGTCAGTGTGGGGCCAGGTGAACTCCCCCCGTGTTACTGAGTTTGTAGTTCGATAGCCTTGCTACTCTCCCTTAGCATTTCATAGTCACTGTTCTGCTCGCAGCTTGGAATGCTGTTTGTACGGCTCAGTTACGATTTTTACGTCATTTGATGTGATGCTTTCATTCACATACAGTGCCCCTCCCCCACCAGCGCGGCCTGTGCTCTCCTTCTGGTATAGTTTGTACCCTAGTGTGAGTGTGTCTCATTGATTAACTTCTATTATTGGCTTTTGGCATCAAATCGCTGGCTCCAGCATCCCTGATCCTTATGGCTCCACTCTGTGCTTCTCTGCTAGCCCTAACCCCATGTCTACACCACTGGAGAAAGTTGACTTAAGATATGCAATTCCAGCTACAAGCCCAGCGTAGCTGGAGTCAACATACCTTACGTTAGCGTTCCGCCATGTTTCCATAGCAGACGGTCAACAGGAGAAACACGCCCATTGATTTCCCTTCCTCCTCACAGCCCTTAATAGACCTGCTATATTGAACCCCAGAGCATCACACTCTAGGGCTGTGTCTACATTGGCATGAATTTCCGGAAATGCTTAAAACGGAATACTATTCCGTTTGCAGTTTTTCCGGAAAAGGAGCATCTACATTGGCAGGCTGCTTTTCCGGAAAAGCCCTTTTTCCAGAAAAGCGTCTGTGGCCAATGTAGACGCGCTTTTCTGGAAAAGAGCCCCGATTGCCATTTTCGCGATCGGGGCTTTTTTCCGGAAAAGACTACTGGGCTGTCTACACTGGCCCTTTTCCAGAACAGTGTTCCGGAATAAGGACTTATGCCCGAGTGGGAGCAGAATAGTTTTTCCGGAATAGCGGCTGATTTTGTACAGTAGAGCGTCGTTGCTTTTCCGGAAATTCCAGGGCCAGTGTAGATAGCTCGCAGCTTATTCCGGAAAAGCGGCTGATTTTCCGGAATAAGTGGCCCAGTGTAGACACAGGCCAGGTAAATAGCGAAGCCCTCAGACTGTTCAAATTCAGCCTCCATGTGCTGAGCCTCAATGAGCCAGCCCTGAGCAAAGCATTCACCCTTCCCTTCCCAAATACAATGTGGGAACAAGTAAATAACGTTCCTTTATTCCCTTTTTCCAACCAGGCATGATTTTACAGCCCTCTGGCGTGTAGCCTCTCGTCACTTTTCTAAAATGAAACGTCTCAGTCTTATTAATCTCGCCTCATGGCAGCCGTTCCAAACCCCTAATCAGTTCTGTTGCCCTTTTCTGACCCTTTTCCAATGGCACTATATCTTTGAGAAGAGGCAATCACATTTGCAGACGAGATGTGGGCGTACCATGGCTTTATACAGCGGCAATAATATGTTCTCTGTCTTATTCTCTAGGCCTTTTTTAATGATTCCCAACGCTTTGCTTTTTCAACTGTCGCTGCACACGGAGTGGCTGTTTTCTGGGAACTATCCAGTGACTCCAAGATCTCGCTGCTCATTCAGCCCCCCATCAGTGTATATAAATAGCTGGGATTATGTTGTCCAATCTGCAGTTCCTCGCATCTATCAGCATTACATTTCATGTGACATTTTATGCCCAGTCTCCCAGTTTTGCGCGATCTCTTTGGCAAGGCTTTGCCGTCTAGCTGAGACGTAACTGCTGGGAGCAGTTTTGTGTCAGCTGCAAATTTGGCCACCACCAGGGAGGGAGTCTTGGGCCTTCGTTCCCACTGGGCACACCTGCGGGGGCTCAGAGCTTCCTTTGGAGCAGGGCTGAAGCCCCGGCAGGCTCTCCCCAGGGCTCGACGTTCTGAGATTGTCCTATGTGGCCCAGAGGGTCAGGCAGTTTGGCCACCCCGGCTTAACTTCCCTGGGAGATGGCTAGTGGCTTCAGAGTGCTCCAGAGGTCGCAGGCAGGACTTAGGACTTCCCACGGCCTCCCTGCGTGGCCTTTTGCAATTCGCTCTGCCTTGCCTCCTCTGCAAAGGAGATGAAGGCGGTGGTGAGGCTGCTCTGCAGAACACTGTGAGCGCTGGGACACCTTGTTTGTTAGGTTGCCCCAAATCCTGGATCTAGAGTGCTAGCGAGGGGATCGCAGGCTACGTGCGTGAACGACTCAGCCCCAAACAGCCTCTGCATCTGTGCCCAGAGCCGAGGGGCAGGGAAGAGCAGACAGCAGGAGCCTGGACGTGTGGGAGCTGCGTCTCTCGTCTGAATGCAGAAATCCAGAGGCTGTGGCCGTTCTTTCCTAGAGTCTGTCAGCCAGAATCATCTGTCTGTTAGAGACGCTGCTTGCTCCTGTCTGTCTCCCGAGTGGAGCGAGGCAGAGGGGCCAATCGCTCATGCTGCCATGCCAGTATGGCAAGGCGGAGACGGACGCTTTATAAATTGCGACATTAGGCTCTTGCAGACGCTCCGTGGCGTTCTCACTCACGATCGATGCTGCCCGCTGGGGGCTGTGCAGCGACCACTCGTCTTGCTGCACAAAGTGGCTTGTGGCTCATGAGAATGGCCGGGCTCTGGGGACCTGCGAGGCAGATGCAGTGATGTGGTACCAACCCCCACCGACTGGAACAGAAGGGGAGGGGGTGAAAACCCCAGCCCAGCCCTAACGTGACTGGCTTTTAATGAATAGAGCACAAAACCGCTCTCGAGTGGGAATTCCAGCAGCACTTGGCTCTGCTCCCCACAAAGCCGGCAGGAGAATCTGGCCAGTGCTGAGCACTTCGCAAGAGCCTGCTTCCATTGATTAAACCAGCTTCCCACAGCAACTGTGCTTTGCTGAAATCCTTCCCCCTCAGGGACCTCCCAGCCAGAGTGTGCAGCTGCATAGGACGCCCAGAAACCCGAGGCATCACTGGTCCCCTGCCTGCCTGTTCTTATCCCTGCTTGCTCCAGAGAGGACCTAGTTCACTGACAGGTGTCAAAGGCTGCCAGAGCTGGCGCCTGCAAAAGAGCCATTTGAGTGGCAATGAAGCCACTTCACGGGCATTTGCTAGCCCCAGGCGTAGACTTAAAAACCGAGTAGCCCTGCAGCACCTCAGGGACTCTCAGAATGCAGGTGGCCTTGTGAGTTTCCGTGGGCACAACCCACCCCCTCAGCTGCGGCTTGTCCGCATCGGAAAGACACGCTAATTACAAACCACAATTTCCATTTCTTTTTCTGCTTTTTTTCGGAAGAGGCTTTTCCGACATCCACACGGGGCCAAATTTTGGAAACCCTGCTCTTTGGGAACATCCCTTCTCCCTCTCACAATGAGGATACAGGAAGGCCGAAAGAATGCATCCAAGAGTTCCGAGGAGTCCCCCGGGAAAGCTCTGCCGTGTAGGCATAGCCTGAGTGGTGCTATAGGACCCCTTATTTGCTGGCGCCGCTCCAGGGGGTCCCCGGCTAGCCCAATGGGTTCTGCAAAGGGGTAAAAAGCTTCCACAACTTACGTGGAATGGACATGCAGCACACGTGGCTGCTCTGGGTCCGAACACCCCCTCCGCGGGTCAGAGCTGCTGCTGGGACACACCCAAAGCCCGTTCACATGATGGACAGGACCACAATTCCAGGTCTCTGATTCCCCTCCCAGCCACTCACGTCTTTGGCTCGAGAGTTGGTGTTTTTTAATTGCTGGGAGCACTGGAAAGGCAATCAGAAAGACAGGAATCACTTGCAGAACCTGGACCTGGGCTGCAGGGCTCATATCAAGAGTAGTTCTGTGACCGTACCCAGAACAGCAGCGGAGGGCGGCTCGTAAGCAGCAGGCACATGGGGCAACAGGCTGTGTCAGTTTCAATACAGCCCGCGCAGGCCAGACGAAGGGGAAATCAGCATGAGCAGTGTGGCCCTCTCATGCTGTTGTGTGGCAGGGAGGGGTTTGTCAGGCTAGTGAGCCCGCCTGCGCCTGATGAAACACTGACTGCCTGGCAACAGCCCCGTGATACCCAAGGAACAGCCTGCCTTTCTTTTCTCTGGCCTCACGGAGCCAGCCTGCGGGATGGAGGCATGGAGCTTCCATGGCACCCGTGCCCAGCAAATATGCTTAAGCCTTTGTCAGTGCAATAAGGGGGCCAGGTACGTCTGTGCTGGGCCCCAAATGCACAAAGCCCCGAGTGAGTGCTCGCTGGGGACAGCCTGCAGGACCAGAACAGCGGGGCCAGAATCATCACTGGGCGGGTGCCTGTCCCAGCTGCTTCCGAGGCAGCCCCTTGTGGGCAGTGATGGAGCAACTTGTCGAGGGAGGAAGTTTCTCCAGTGAAGATGCTGGCTCGCGCCCTGACTGTATAGTCCCTAACACACCAGTCATTCTAATTCTCCAGAGACCTGGCCGATCCTTTTTCAACCCTGCTAAGTTCTTGCCCTCAGGCATATCCTGTAGCATAGAGTCCCACAGGTTAATGATGCTTTGGGAGGCCGAAAGACAGGATTCCCTTTCATCCATCGACGTTTGCTGCTGCCCAGTGCCACTGGCTGTCCCCTAGTTCCCGAGGAGAAAGGGGCACCCAGTCTGCCTTCTCCTTCCTCTTCACTGCTCTGTCTCTCTCCATCACAGCCCTGCTGAACTACATCCCACGCCTGCCCGGGTCAGCCGCCTGCTCCATGTTCTTGCTCATCTGGGACCTCTCCGAAAGAGCAGCTTTTTCAGGCTGCCCTGAAACTGGTCTGAAAGAGAGAAGCAGATGAGGGGGCTCACGGAGCAGTTGGAATAGGCCAGCACCGTGGCCACGCTGGAGGCCACGAAAGCCGCAGGCGTCTGAGAAAGGCGGTGAGTGGCAGAGAGGTAGATCACCACGCAGCCAGGGATCCACATCAGGACAAAGACCGTCACCACCGTCAGTATCATGACCGTGGCCTTCTGGTTGAGTTGTGCACTCCCTGCCGAAGGGGCCATGTGGCTGTGCCGGCACCAGAGGACCTGGACGATCCTGCCGTAGCACAGGAGCAGCAGCAGCACAAAGGGGAGAAAGGCAACCCCCCCAACAAGGATGAAGTAGAGGAAGGTTTGCTCAGGAGTCATGAGAAGCACACAGTGATGGGCCTCTCCAGCCTTCATGACCCTTTGGTGCATCCAGTTGGGGATGGAGACGCAGAAGCCCAGAAGCCACGTGCTCATGCACAGCAGGAGCCGCTGGCACTTACTGGTTGAGAAGGAGCAGCTGGGATGGACCACGGCCACGTAGCGCAGGATGGATGTGGCCACCATGCTGTAAAAGCTGCAGAACATGGTCCACATGGAGAGGCTCTGGCTGCTGACACAGACGGCCACCCCCAGCTGCCAGTCCTCCTGGAGAAAAGTCAGCAGCAGCACCGTGACGTTGTAGAGGAGGAAAAGCAGGTCAGAGGCGGTGATGTTGACCATGAGGGTGCTGCTCAGGGTGGAGATGTGGCTGCTGCTGCTGCTCTGGAAACCCTCAGTGAGGACTAGCAGCATGAGCAGGTTTCCTACAAGGCCGACTAACAAGGTCAGGCTGCAGAAAGTGGCAAAGATGCACCTGAGCTGCGTCATGGTCAAGCCAAGGAAGCGGTGGCCTGCAGCCTGTGCAGAGGCGGAGCCAAGGCTGCTGTTGGAGGCGAGGAAGACGCCGTCCGTGAAGTCCATTGGTCCAGCTTGACAGAAAGGAGAACAGTCACCAGTAACCATCAACAGGCCCTGCTCAGGTCCCTGCCCTCTGGCCACCCCTGTGCACCTTACCGGAAGGGGAAACCGAGGCACAGGGGCACTTACCCAGAGTCCTGCGGGCCAGGGAGGGTGGGAGTCGCAGGACCAGCGAGCAGGTCTGAGCAGAGCGATGGGGGGGGGGGCGCCTATATGACAAAGCCCTGACTCAGGTCGCCCAAGGCCTGGCCGGGATCCCTGGTGCGTATCCACCCGCCGGAGCCACTGGCTAGAGAGAAGCAGCCGTGAGCTGCTCACCTGAAGGGCTCTTCTCCCGCTGCTGAGTTACTGCCCATCCCCCGCCCCTTGTGCCAAGCAGCATCTCAGTTCTGGGTGCCGGGCGCCTTTGGGTGCCCCCTCTCCAGGGGCGGGGTTATTCCTATTTCCCTGCCGGTTCTCGAGGGCTCCCACCGTAATCCCCTCTCGTGGGCTCCGGAGACCCCACAGCGCCCAGGCAATCGCTCGAGTGGCAGAGACTTGTGCTGTTGGGGCCAGGCTGGTCTCTGCTTCTGAGCCAGCTGCTCCCCGGGGAGGGGGCAGGTTGCTGCGGGTCAGGCTACCCTGGGCTGGGGAACGTGGCTCAGCAAAAAGCCTGGCTCTTCGACCCGGCCAGAGCCGCTGGCCAGCAGCATCCTGAGGCCTGAGCAAGCAGCGGCTGGTTCTCGGGCAGCGCTCGGACCTGGAGCAGGAGCAGCCACCGGGAGGCGAGGGAGGCGGCTGCTCCGCGCAGAGCGGAACGGGGCAGAACCGCAAAGGAGCAGGAGCAGCAAAGCGACCCGAGCGCCTCCGGGCCCTAGACCTGCTCTAGGAGCCTCCTGCCGAGGTACAAACACACTGGCAAGAGCTTCACCCGCCCTGCCCCTCACCCGCCCTCGAGCCCGGCCATGCGGCCGCAGGGATCGCTGGTTCCGCTGGTGGCCTGGCGCCCACGGGGCGGGCGGCTGGGTGCTGGGTCCCTAGCCCCGCCGGGGGTTCACCCAATCCCCTTCCCCGCGCCTTGGTGCCTCCCGCAGGACGGGGCAGGCGAGTGCTGCTGGAGGGGAGCTCAGAGCCAGCAGGCCAGGGCCTGAGACTGAGTCGAGGGCTTAGAGCGGGGCGCATGCTGCCTGGGACACCCCGGGCCCACCGCCACCCACACTGGCTCTTGCCCAGGAGCGCCCCTTGTCTCAGGCTTCTAAGCCAGGGCTGCCCTGCCCCTGCCGCCCTGGGCACCCCACACCCCAGGCCCCGGCCCCTCCCTCACGCCGTCAGTGCTGCGCGCCACACGCCTGACACCAGCCCACGGAGAGGTGGCTCGTGACCCTCCGGGGCGCTGCACGTGAGCCGGGTTCCAGCGAGGCTCAGTCTGGGCCAGCGCGGCCAGAGACCAGCTGGGCCCCGGACATGCCCTGCGCCGTGCCGGGTTCCCAGCTGCCTAGGCCGGGCGGGGTGAGTCAAGGAGCTCCGATTACACCTCCTGCCTCACCGACAGCTTCATTCCCGCAGCCCTGGGTGTGCCAGGACCCAGCCCAGCTCTCCCCAGCGGTGCCACCTGCCGAGCGCCTGGATTCGCTCCTGGGCAAGGAGACAGAGCTGTGCTTCAGAAAGTCCCTCTGGCTTTACCACGGTCAGCGACGGAGAATCCACCCGCACCCCGGCCCTGGCCCAGGGGCCATTGCTCTGCCTGGAGAAACCAGAGGCTGTTTCCAGTCGGAGCTGGTTCCACCCACTGCCCGTGGCAGCTGGTTCCTGGGAGGCGCTCGGGGCCCGAGAGCCAGTCCCTCTAAGCTGAGCTCGTCGGCCAGGCCCACGGTGACAGGGAGGCCCCGGAAACCCCGTTTTGGTTCTGCTGTGAGTCCCGAGTCCCACAGGGGCCTAACTGCGCCGTTACAACCCCTCCTCCCCGTGTTTCTGCCCCTCGCCCCGCACCCGGCCACCTCTCCTGGAAGGGAAAGAGGCGTCCCGCTCCCAAGGGGGCCGGGCCGGGGGTGCCCCAGGGGCTGCTCCCCAGCTCTGGTCCCTTTGGCAGTCTGTCCACTGGTGCCATCGCTCCGTCCCTCCCGCTGGCATGGGGGGAGGCAGGACCCGAGGCCCCTCCTCTGTGTGGAGCCGGTGCCTAGCACTCCCTGCCTGCGGGCCCCCCGTCGCTAGCAGAGCAAGGCGCCTCTCTGCGAGGGGCCGGGGCCTCGCCCTTGGCATCCGCGCGCCGTGTGGCACCGTAACGTTCAGTGCTGCAGACAATGCGTCCCTTCCTGCCCCTCTCCCGAGGCTGCCGCCGGTCCAGAGACTCCCTAGCCATGGAGCTAAGGCCAGGCCTGGCGTCGGTCGACCTTCAGCTCACCCCAGCTGGTGGCTCTAGGGTTGCCGGGTGTCCGGTATTTTGGCCTCCTGTCCGGTAAAAAATTCAGAACATAGACACCTAAACTGTCCGGTATTTTCGGATTGGTTTTCCCTGTCAGGAGGTGAAAATACCGGACGCCTGGCAACCCTGCGACACACTCAGCAACTGGGCCCAGCCCCCGGACCTCCCGCCAGCCCCCCCTCCCAACACCCCCCACCGGTGCTTCCCTGGTTCCGCAGGGGCTTGTCTTGTGGCCACCGGCAAAAAAGCCTTTTCTTAAAGGGGCCGGGCTGGGTTGTTGTTTTTTTCTTAATTGCTGTCGGGGTCCTTTTTTTTCCCTCAACAACTTTGGTCTCCCTCCTTTTTTTTTATCAACAGAATTTTTTCCCTGTGTTTTTTTGGGGCGGGGGGGGGGGGGGTAGTGTTTGATATTTTTGGTTAAACCATCTGGCAACCCTCGGTGGGTCCTAGCTCCAACCCCTGTGCCCGACTCAGCAACGGCTGCAGGGAAATGGCTCTCCTGCAGCCAGGCAGCCTCCCTCTCAGCCCCACGCCTGAGCTGGGCACAGCCACTTGGGCCACCGCTGCTGAAGAAACACTCACCTGGCGCAGGCGTCCAGGCGCGGCGGGCGAGGGCAGCGCTTGCAGCTTTCCGGGCTGTGTCAGTGGGCGCAGGGCGTGTTATCCTCCTTCCCTGGCCAGGCGGGAAATGGGGCGGGACGAGACCAGCCTCCCCCCCCCCGCTCTCCTGGGGACTGGGCAAGTCAGGCCTAGAACGACGCAGCTCTCTGCACAGGGGTGTGGAGAGGGGAAGCTATTTTAGTCTCTGCCTCCCACAGCCCCGTAGAGCCACGTCCCCTGGGAGCGCTCTGGTCACTAACGAGCCGCTGGCAGGATTCTGCAAGCCGGGGGGGGTTAATTTATGGCTCCCTAACCCTCCCCAGCAGCTCCCAGTGGGCGTGCGCCATCCCCCTTGTCTCTGCTGCAGGGGGGGGGAAGGGGGCTGCCAGCGGCAGTGCTGGGCTGGATCGATGCTTTCCTACGAAGGCCAGGGCCATGTGGCCTGGGAAGGGCTCTGGGCAGGTGTAACATTAAGCAGCCCCCCCCAGACCCAGTCCCAGAGCCCCCCTCCAACCTGAAGCGCCATTGCTGCAGAATTTTCCCACACTCCCACCCAGGTGTCTTAATTCTCCTGGAAGCAGGGTGGTGAGGTGCCGTGCCACATGCCACTAAACAGCTCCATACAGCTTGGGGTGCTTAAATCCCTTTGGCCACCCGGCCCCTGGAGCCCCACAACTCCCCTCGGCCAGCAGGCAGGCAAATGTTATTTCCCTAGCTTCTGAATGGGGAAACCGAGGCACCGAGACATTGTGACGTGGCCACAATTGCAGAGCTGGGAGCAGATGCCAAGAGCCTGGTGCTGCCAGTGGGACCGCCCCCTCCATTCCAGAGCACCCCCAGCCTTGGGACTCCTTAGCACAGGAGGGCTGGCGGAGCAGCCTGCAGTGGATGGGACCGTGGCCTCAGCCCACAGCCCCTTGCTGGACTGGGAAACTGAGGCCCGAGGCATGGAAGTGACTTTTCCAAGGTCACACCAAGACCAGAACAGACGCCAGCTCTTTCTGCCTGCAGCATCTGCCGGCTCTGGCAGCGTGAGCGGAGGCAGGGTCTGGCTGTGGAAATGTCCCTTAAGGGGACCGGCTGGCCTGGCTGTCCATAGCAAAGGTGGCATTGGGCTAGCACTGCCAAGGGAGCAAGGCCCTGCCTCTGCCTTGCACCTGCGTGGAGTGGTCAGCCCTCCTCCCTGGAGACCGAATAGCGTCATGGCGTTTTGGGCGCGCTGCCCTGGAACTGCGAGGCAGGACCCAGGGCAACCCCTCCTGTTGCTGAGCACTGTTGCCCGGCCACAGCACTCACCCAGCTGCAGCCTGTCTGCTCTGACCTGAAACAAGAAACGCCTCCCTCCTCGCCACAGTGGAGATGAGAAATGTCACCCTGCCCACCATGGTGGAGACGAGAAACGCCACCCTCCTCACCACGGCAGAGACGAGAAACGCCACCCTCCTCACCACAATGGAGACAAGAAATGCCACCTGCCTTGCCACGGCAGAGATGATAAACGCCACCCTGCCTGCCACGGCGAAGAGAAACGCCACCCTGCCTGCCACGGCGGAGATGAGAAACGCCACCCTGCCTGCCACGGCGGAGATGAGAAACGCCACCCTGCCTGCCACGGCGGAGATGAGAAACGCCACCCTCCTCACCATGGCAGAGATGAGAAACGCCACCCACCTTGCCACGGCAGAGATGAGAAACGCCACCCTGCCTGCCATGGCGGAGATGAGAAACGCCACCCTGCCTGCCACGGCGGAGATGAGAAACGCCACCCTCCTCACCATGGCAGAGATGAGAAACGCCACCCACCTTGCCACGGCAGAGATGAGAAACGCCACCCTGCCTGCCATGGCGGAGATGAGAAACGCCACCCTGCCTGCCACGGCGGAGACAAGAAATGCCACCCTCATTGCCACGGCGGAGATGAGAAACACCACCCTGCCTGCCATGGCAGAAACGAGAAACGCCACCCTCATTGCCACGGTGGCGAAGAGAAACGCCACCCTGCCTGCCACGGAGGAGATGAGAAACGCCACCCTGCCTGCCATGGCAGAAATGAGAAATGCCACCCTCATTGCCACGGAGGAGATGAGAAACACCACCCTGCCTGCCATGGCGGAGATGAGAAACGCCACCCTGCCTGCCACGGCGGAGACAAGAAATGCCACCCTCATTGCCACGGCGGAGATGAGAAACACCACCCTGCCTGCCACGGCGGCGAAGAGAAATGCCACCCTGCCTGCCACGGTGGAGATGAGAAACGCCACCCTGCCTGCCACGGTGGAGATGAGAAACGCCACCTTGCCTGCCACGGCGGAGATGAGAAACGCCACCCTGCCTGCCACGGCGGAGATGAGAAACGCCACCCTGCCTGCCACGGTGGAGATGAGAAACGCCACCTTGCCTGCCACGGCGGAGATGAGAAACGCCACCCTGCCTGCCACGGCGGAGATGAGAAACGCCACCCTGCCTGCCACGGTGGAGATGAGAAATGTTTTTTCCTTAAGTTCTGCTTCCTCCCTTGGTCTCCTACTCGTCCCCTGTTGGCTTGATGCCAGCTGAGTCTCTGAACGCCTCCATTGTGAGTGCCCGTCACACGGCCTGTCGCGCCCGCATACTGGCGCCAGCCCAGAGACCCAAGCAGTAACAGCAAACAGTCCAATGTAGAGTGGAAACCACACTGCCACTGGGGCACCACCACCCGTGTTCAGTGTCACCACTTCATTTGACTTGGTGCTAATTAGCTCTAACAAGCACCCTTTGATTTTAAGCAATTAACTTCTCGTTTCAATTAGATCTGTTAACAGGGTATAAATAGGGTCCATTTGCCCTGCACAGGAGTGGCTGACCTCAGGCATGTACACGGGGGGGGTGATGGGTGCCAAAGCACCCCCCGTGCTCCCCCAAGTAAGCATGCTCTGGCCAGCCAGGGAAGGCAGGGGCTGATTTCTCCACTTACTTGGGGGACCTGGGGGGCTGCATTTATACCCTCGTGGTCCACATTTACAAAAAAAGCCCCCCTCTTCCCCAGGAAGTCCTGCCTACAGCCCTGGACCTCGCCCTAGCAGTGGTAAAACCTGTCTTGTGCGAGCCATCGCATTGCCCACCCAGGCAGGGGGCACAAAGCCTGGTGTTCGCCCCGTCAGCGTTTTGTCAGTGCTGAGCACTTTGGAAAAATCTCCCCCTGAGACCCTGTCAAGGCTGTTCCCCCCTCTGGCACGACGAATGCAGAAGTGGGGGCCCGCAAGAGCACCCCGAACCTTGTCTCTACAGGCTCTGGTACAAAAACTTCCCCCCACAAAACCCTAACACCCAGATTTTGGGGGACCCGCTGCCACCACCAAGTACTTTGAACCCCAAAATAAAACAAACAGGGGTAGACACTTGAAACCAACCCCAGGGGTCCCCCAAGCGCTTTCTCCCCAAAAGAGCTTGCAAAAGGAAAGAGAAAAAGAAGCCGCAGTCGGTGGTAGCTGACCCCGCAGTCCGAGGCGTGCAGACCTTCCGGGATACAAGAATCACCCAATACTGGTTAATTAGAAAAAAGAAACAAGCTTTTATTACCAAAACAAAACTCCAGTTGCAAGCCCAGTAGATTGGCTAGCTGGAAAGAGGCACCGTGTGCTATAGATCGAGGGGGCTCCCTGGGGCTGAAGACTTAGTTACAAAAGAGGAAAAAGCAATTAACAAGCTCAGACATTATTTCCAACCCCCTAACAAGGGAAAGAATAAACCCTGGCGGACTAGCTACACTTCTGCCTACTTACACATTGTGAGGCGGCTGTTCTTGGCGAGGGAAGCGTCTCCCAGCTCCCGCAATAGCTGGGAGAAACCGCTCTGATTAAAACCAAGGAGGGCGAGAGAAAACCCCTCTTTCCAGTCTGAAGTGCCGACCTGCATTGTCATTGGCTGGCTGCCCGGCGCCTTGGCTAGGGGCATGGTCAGCTCTCCTGGCTGTGCCAGGCCCCTGAAGTCACACACGGACCCAGGGACCCTCAGGATCATCTAGTCTGACCTGCTCACTGCAGGACTCAGAGCCGTGGGCTAGTGCCCAACTCTGCCCTTTCCACGCTCACCAGAGCCCAGTCCCCCCCACGGCTGCTGGTCCCTGCCCTCTCCCCAGTATGGCCACTGCCCCCCCCCCCAGGCTAGCACCTCTAGCCCCTCCCAACTCCAGAGTGCCAGGTGGCAAAGAGCATGGCCCCAGCCTTCACCCCTGCCCTAGAGCACTAGAGAGCCGGACCGCGGGGCCCCAGCCTCCCCAGACCTGACCCGGGTCCAGCATGTCCCACAGCCCCAGGCCGCCCCAGCTGTCAGGGAGCAGGGTGGAGGCCAGGCCAGCCAGGAGAGCAGGAGAGAGCTGACCGGTGCATGGCGCTGGCAAGGGGCAGTGGGAGCCTGCGGTGAGTGCAGGAGACGGAGCTCACAGTGGACCCCAGCCCGGTAACGCAAGCCCCAGGTGGGCCCCTGCGACAGACCCGGCTCTGGTTCTATGCAGACAGGTGGTGATGAGGGGGGCGCGGTGGATGGTGCTGCCCTTTCTGGGAAACTTTGGCCTTCCTCAGCCCAGAGAGCTGACAGACAGAGGTACCAACTTTCTGAGCTCCACCCCCACTCCACCAGCCTCGCCCCCACCCTACTCCTGCTCCCTCCACCTCGCCCTTGTTCTGCTTCTCCCTACCCCTGCACCGCCCCCAGCTGGTGGGAGGAGCTGGCTGCTGGTGCACCCCACTTTTCTCCCAGAGCACCCCAGAGCTGTCACCCATGCACAGAGCTGCTGAGGGTGCTGCTCCTGGCGGCTGTGGGAGAACTCAGAGGGCAGCACAGAGCCCCAGGGAGGCACCAGGATGTCCAGCTGCAAGCACACCTCCAATTGCAAGGTAGAATGCATGCACACGCCTGCCGCCTGAGCCCTCGATCGAGGATCTCCGCTTCTGGGACACCATTGGTCAGCAAATCCCATTACAGATGTCACATAAAACTCCGCCGTCTGCGGCTGCACAGGCGTCACGCTGACAACCGCTGTATTCCAGCTAGCGCTGCTCAGAACAGCCGTGAGGAGGCGTTCGGAAGTAACCTGCTTTATTCTTCCTGCATGGACCAGCAGAAACGGACAGACAGGAGGAGATAGGGGCCTGCTTTTGCAAGCCACTGGGCGGAGTTGAACCTGGGATCTCTGGGGTAGCGCAGGAGCCGTGACAGCGTGAGTTATAGAGCCAGATGGCTCACCGCTCGGGCGATACCGCTCCCTTGCTCTTATCTCGCGCTGTGCGAGGTCCACGTGCCGCTCCGTGGGACGGTGGCCCGTGCTAGGTGTGTGGGTTCCACTTTCACATTCCTTGGCACTTTTCCTTACTGGCCAGGAACAGGTTCCATCACTCTCAAAGGTCCCAGAGGCAAACCCGATCTCTCGTCACACTAGTCCTGCAAAGGGGAAGAACAGATCCCCAGCCCAGGAGCATGTGCCAAGGTTCCAGCGTGCACTGTGGCTGAGAACAGGAGGGGGAGCATGTTAACATACCAGCCTTTCAAGTGGACCTCGCCCGACAGGCGCCTGGGGGCTCGGCATCACTAAGAGCCTCAGCCCAGATGTGCACTGTGCTAGGCGCTCTGCCCTGAGACCCGCGCCAGCCAACCCGCCACACCAGAAACACTTGGGTGCCCAGGAGTTCAAAGCCCGGTTTTGCAGATGGGAACTGAGGCCTAGAGAGGAGACGACCTACCCAAGGACACCGGAAAGCTGGAGCAGAGCCAGCGGTCCTGAGTCACCATTAAACACTAAAGAAACCCAACCAAGTGCAAAGGCTGTTGTGCTGCTCCAGCTCCAGCAGTAGGAACATCGATGGGGCCAGCCCATCTAGCCTAGTAGCTTGTCTTGCGACAGTGGCCAATGCTAGGTGCTTCAGAGGGAATGAAGAGAGCAGAGGGACCCATCGCGCCAGATTGGGGGGCATTAGGAGGAGCATTGCCAGCAGATCCAGAGCAGTGATTATTCCCCTTTATTCAGCTCTGGTGAGGCCACATCTGGAGTATTGTGTCCAGTTCTGGGCCCCCACTACAGAAAGGACGTGGACGCATTGGAGAGGGTCCAGTGGAGGGCGACCAAAACGACTGGGGGCTGGAGTGCTGGGGGGAGATTGAATTGGGGATAGACACGGGCAGGGCAGCATAAAGGGCAGCTTGCAGCCCGAGGCCCTGCGGCCAGCTGGGGCACCGCCATGCTCAGCACTGCGGGGCAAGGGACACATTGGAGCACGCACCCAGCAGGACCAAGCCCGAGGAGCGCCAGGCTGCAGCACTCAGTGGCCTTGCTCTGAGACGTGTGGGACGAGCAGAGGGGAGCGGGGTCGCCTGGCTAGCAGAGACCGAGTTGCAGTGAGCTCAGCTCCCTGCCTGCAGCTCAGCACTAGCGCCCCTGGCAGGCGCAGGCCCCCGCTGCAGAGCCGGTTAGTCCCGTCCTGTGCCTGGGCCTGGCTGGGAAGCCATTTTGCTGCCGATGGAGGCGAGCGGCCTCTGGCCAGCATGCCGCGCCGACAGGAACGGAGAGTTCTGTGGGGCAGAGAGTCGCCCTCTGCTCCCACTGGGGCCTCGTTACCACAGAGCACGGGAGCTGAGCTCATTAACACCTGTGTGGGCTCATTATCCCAGCGCGCAGCCACCCGGGGCCAGCAGCACCACCCGGGTCCCTCCAGAGGCCGGCGCTGCTGAAATCCTGCCAGGAGAACAAGTGTCTGATTCAGCATGGAGGTGAATCAACACCCCTGGGGACACCCCTGAGCCAAGGGATAGTCCCAGGGTAAGACGGGATTCATCTAGAAACAGACTAATAGCCGCCTGCACCCCAGCAAAGGCAGCACTAGTCGGGCTCAGTGGGTGGGGCAGCGTGGCTCAGTGGGTGGGGCAGCGTGGCTCAGTGGGTGGAGCATGGAAACCTGACTTCTCTCCCTGACTCTGCCGCAGGCCTGGGGGTGTCACTCACGTCCCCTCTCAGGCTGTCAGCTACTCGCCACATTGCTGCATGCACACGTGGAGCATCCCTGCACCCAAGCCTGGGCCACGTGCGTCTGCTGAAAGCTGGTGCTCTGTGGAGTCTGTGTCTGTCGCACGTGCCCGTGTGACGCTCTCGTGAGGGGCGGCTACTCACTGAATAGTGACGCTGCGTGGACGCTGGGCCTTACGTGTCGCCAATACACAGCTGAGGAACCCTGCTGCGAACCTGCAGTCAGGCAAGTACCCCCGGCCTTGCCTGAAAGGGACGTGGAAAGCGGCTTGCTCGTGCTTGGCTCTGTTCGGGGGGCAGCGAGAATGGGATTCCCTCTGCGTGGGCAAGAGTATAAAAGGGTCCGTGGGCCTTTATCTTCACTCTGCTCGTCACTTCAGAAGCATCTTGGCTGTGAACAAAGGGCCCGGAAGGGCTGTTGACCCGTCCTAACACCGGGCGTATTCCGGAGACGGTTACGATCTTCCCATCCTGCACCAGGAAGTTTACGCGCAACGTATTTCGTCAACCGTTCTACTCGCACCTTTTCCTTCTTTTTAGTAATAAACCTTTACGGGCACAGCTGCTCTTTAGAGTAAGAGCTGAGTATAAATTGAGCTGGGACTGTGGCCGGTCCTTTGGGAGCGATGGAACCTGTTCGGAGGTTGGAGGTTGGTTTATAGCCTCTCCCCTGCGTAAGGAGCAGTGCTGGTGGTGGCACAGGGAACGCTGGGGTGTCTGGGAATCGCCAGGGTGGCAGCTGAAGTGTTCTCCGTGACTGGTTTGGTGCCTTATAGCGGAGGAGCCCCAGTCTTGGGCTGTGAGAAACTCTGATTCTAAGTAATTCGCCTTGATTTGACCCTCTTCCCAGAGCCCTGTTATAGTACAACTCTACCCTGCAAAGCACCTTCGCAGAGATGCAATGTATGTCAGCAAAGGGGCTCTTTCGTCGGTGTGTTAATAAATGCAAAGTAACGCACATCGGCAAACATAATCCCACCTGTATGTATAATATGATGGGGACTAAATTAGCTGTTTCCATTCAAGGGAGAGATCATGGAGTCACCAGTTCTCTGAAAACAGCCACTCAACGTGCCGCGGCAGTGAAAAAAGCAAACAGAACGTTAGGAATCATTAAGAAAAGGGATAGAGAATACGAGAGAAAATATCTTATTGCCTCTGTATGAAACCTTGGGATGCCCACCTCTTGGATACTGTGTACAGATGTGATCATCCCATTTCAACAAAGATCTCTTGGCATTGGAAAAGTTTCAGAAAAGGGCAACAAAAATTATTAGGAGTTTGGAACGGGTCCCATATGAGAAGAGTTCAGTAAGACTGGGAGTTTTCAGCTTAAAAAAGAGATGACTAGGGAGGGGATAGGATAGAGGTCGATAATATCATGACTGGTATTGAAAAAGTGAATAAGGAAAAGTTGTTCACTAGGGGTCACTGAGTGAAATGAATAGGTAGCAGGTTTAAAACAAACAAAAGGAAGTACTTCTTCATGCAGTGCACAGTTAACCCATGGAACTCCTTGCCAGATGATGTTGGGAAAGCCAAGACTTCAAAGAAGAGCTAGATAAATTCATAGAGGAGGACAGGTCCATCACTAGCTATTAACCAGCCAGAAGCTGGGAATGGGCCACAGGAAAGGGATCGCTTTATGATTCCCTGTCCTGTTCATGCCTTCTGGGGCACTTGGCATTGGGCACTGTCAGAAGACAGTACACTGGGCTAGATGGACCAGTTAGGTCTGACCTAGCATGGTGGTTCTTATGTTCTAATGGCCATAAGCCATTGGTGAGCTAACACACTAAAAAGAAAGCTCAGACAGGGAGGAGTGTAAATATCTTGCTGGAGCATGCAGGGGTATATTGTCCAACCCCCTAATCATTTTGGTCGCCCTCCGCTGGACCCTCTCCAATGCGTCCACGTCCTTTCTATAGAAGGGGCCCCAGAACTGGACACAACACTCCAGATGTGGCCTCACCAGAGCCGAATAAAGAGGAATCATTACATCTCTGGATCAACTGGCAATGCTCCTCTTAATGCAACCTAATCTGCCATTAGCCTTCTTGGCTACAAGGACCCACTGTTGACTCGTATCCAGCTTCTCATCCACTGTAACCCCCAGGTCCTTTTCTGCCAAACTGCTACTCAGCCAGTTGGCCCCCAGCCTGTAACAATACTTGGGATTCTTCTGTCCCAAGGGCAGGACTCTGCACTTGTCCTTGTTGAACCTCATCAGATTTCTTGTGGCCCAATCCTCCAATTTGTCTAAGTCACTCTGGACCCTGTCCTTGCCCTCCAGCGTATCTACCTCTCCCCTAGCTTAGTGTCATCCGCAAACTTGCTGAGGTGCAATCCATCCCCTCATGCAGGTCATTGATAAAGATATTGAACAAAACCAGCCCCAGAAGAGGCCCAGCTCCCCCCCGCCCCCGACATGCAGCCCAGGCACACGAGGAGGAGACAGGTGTGGCCCATGGGGAGCATCAGACCTGCTTCACGCCCCCTCGTCCCAGCCCTGCCCGCCCCCCCTCAGTGCCTGCTGTGCTCCCCTCTCCCGCCCGCAGCTTCCCTGAGCCTGCCCATGGAGCACCTGTGTGCCCGGCAGCCCAGCCGCCTCAGCAGCTTCCTTAGCCCGGCTTGGCAGTGGCTGGAGAAGCTGAAGCTGATGAGGGGGTTGATGCAGCGGTTGGCATAGGCCAGCAGGGTGCTCAGGTTGGATGCCAGGTACATGGGGCCTGTGCGGAGCAACTCATCGTCCTTCGTGAGGAAGACCACCAGCCAGTAGGGGACCCACATAGCCACGAAGGTCACCACGGTGACCAGAGCCATGACTGTGGCGCGCCTGTTGCTCTGGAGGCTGGAGGCCGTGTGGCTGGCCAGTGCCCTCCTGACCCACAGGGCGCAGACAATCCTGGCGTAGCAGAGGATCATGAGGAGCATGGGGGGGAGGAACGCCGCTCCCCCCAGGAGCCGGAAGTACAGAGCCAGCTGCTGCTTGGGCATTTGGTTCACGCAGTACGTCTCCCCCTCCACCTGCACCGTTGTGTAGTGAATCCACAGGGGGACGGAGACGAGGGAGCCGAGCGCCCATGTGGACATGCAGACCCCGGCGCTGTGCCGCGGGGAGGCAGCCAGGGTGCACGTGGGGCGGAGCACCGCCACGTAGCGCAGCAGGGAGACCGCCAGCAGGCTGTAGAAGTCGGCGAAGACAATGGTGAGGGACAGGCTGTTGTAGGTGACACACACCACGTAGCCCCAGGGCCAGCCCTGGAACAGCACGTTGCCCAACGTCACCGGGACGTTGTAGAGGAAGAGGAGCAGGTCCAGGAGGGCAATGT
Organism: Pelodiscus sinensis; assembly: GCF_052426305.1. Taxonomy (NCBI): domain Eukaryota; kingdom Metazoa; phylum Chordata; order Testudines; family Trionychidae; genus Pelodiscus; species Pelodiscus sinensis. The sequence continues at coordinate 16,261,700 of NC_143078.1, read as the reverse complement.
TGACCAGCAGGGGCCCGGTCAGGCGGGAGACGTGGCTGGCCCCAGGTCTCAGGAGGTCTGGGATCAGGACCAGGAGCAGCAGGAGGGTCCCAGGGATGCCCAGCAGGAAGAGGAGACAGTAGAGGGAGGCGAAGAGCCGCCGGGACTGGAGCAGGGAGAGGTCGCCCAGCCCGGAGCTGGGGCCGGCACTGGAGTTGGCCGTCATCGCAGGCGGACGCTCAGCTGCAGCCAGCCCCGCGCTCAGTTCTGGAAGCCAAAGGGCCCAGTCAGGATGGCAGCCTGCCCCCCCCCCCCCCTCACCCAGCGCCGCAGCAGCTTAGCGGGCTCGCGGGGCCGCCTGCACCAGAGCGGCGGTTGGTGCCCTGGCTGCTGGGCGCTGGTCACACCCTGAGCAGTGTGAGTGGTGTGAGCCTGGCCTCAGAGAAAGCAGCAGGGTGGGGGCAGCCCTAGGAGACCTGCCCAAAGCCTGGCCCCCGCAGAGGGAACTAGGGGTTTGGGGCACGCGGGCCGGGGGAAACTCGGGGCAGCCGAGAAATTCTCAGACAAAACTTCCAGCTTCCTGGGACCAAAATACCAGAAATCCGGGGGGGAGGGAACAAATCTTGGCCAGACCAGGCCTGGTTATTTCTTGCTTCCTCTCCATTGACCTCCACCCCGGCATGACGGTTTCTGAAGGGCAGACAGGCTCCCTGAGCTCCTGCCCCTCCTGCCAGCAGGCTGGCGGCTCGGCTCACCGAGAGGGCAGCAGAGTGGGGAGCAGGAGGGAGGGGGGTTCAGCCGGTGAGCACGCCCTGCCGGACTCGCCCCATGGGCCAATCCTGCTCCCCCAAAGACAGGAACCGAACTTCCACGGGGCAGGGGCAGGGGCAGGGACAGGGGCAGGCCAGCTGTCCGAGTTCCCGCCAAGCCCCGTCTACGAACCTGTTCCTCCGCGCTGCTCCTGGCCTGTCTGCTGGGGGCCCTCGGGTGCCCAAGCCTGGTGCCTGCTGCCGGAATCACCCGATTGAGCTGCAGTCGGGCAGCTGCTGGTCTTGACCCTGCCACTTTCCCCAGCCAACCCCTGCTGCTAATGAGCGGATTTATAAACTCCAGCCAGAAAACCCTCCGGAGGCGGCGCCGCCCTGCGCTGCCCAGAGCTGCCCGTCAGTCCCTCTGGCCGCGCACAGGCAGCCTGCTCTGGTGCAGAGGCAGCGCCCGCAAGCCCGGCTGAGCAAGGTGCCCCCTTCTGCCCCAGCTCCGCTACCCGAGAAGCCGGTGGGAATCCACCCCCTGGATCCGGCCGCCTCTGACCTCCTGAGGAGCGTGGCCCTCGCCTGGAGCCCAGCCCAGCCCGACACACGGCCGTGCTGCTTACAGGAGGAGGCCGGGGCACCATGCGGGGGGTGGGGCACTATCTGGGGGCATGTTGTGAAGCCGGGCAACAATTTTTCAGTGACCAGCAATTTTGCCCAAAACACGTTTGTGCCAATTCAGGGCAAATCGGGGGAGCGGCCTGTCTCTGGCCATGGGACGCAGCCGACCCGCTGCCCCGGGCTGTCACGGGCAAGGCAGCTGAGCCTGCCGAGCGAGTCACACCCCACGCTCACCCCCAAGACGTTCCGCTGGCTCCTCCTTGCTCTGCGACTGTCCCTGCTCGGCGGGGAGCCAGAGAACCGAAGCCTTGAGTGCAGGGGCAGATTTATCCACTTTAAACGGGCTCCAGGAGACACTGAATCCACATTCTAACAGGAGGGAGCTGAGAGACTCATCTGAGCTCCATTGATGTCCCACCAGCTCTGCCTGCTTGGCCAGGTGGGAACTGGGCCCAGCCATTTCCACCCTACAGCAGCTCAGGACAGAGCTCAGCCTATTAAAAAAGAGCAGAGCTCTGTAACGGCTTCGCTTTAACATCAGAGCGGCCAGACGGGGTCAGCCCAAAGACCCATCCAGCCCCAGGTCCCGCCTGCCCACGGTGGGCAATGCCAGGGGCCCAGAGGGAGCGAACAGAACCGGGAACCCTCACACGATTCCTCCCGTCAACCATTCCCAGCCTCTGGCAAACATGCTACACAAGAGGGGCAGGAGCTGGGGACAGGCGTGTAACTAAGTGATGCTGGTCCCCGGTACCGCACTAGAGCCCTGGGAAGTGGGTGCCGGTTTATCCTGTCGTCACACTGGCTGATGCGGGTTGGTTATGGGAGTTTGGGACGTTGTGTCGAACACCGTGCTGTCCACAGCTCTGGCCCCTGCAGATCTTTTATAAAGACAAATTGGGCTTCAGCAGAAACATTCTGCCTGCCCCGCAGCGTCGTTTCGGACTAACGGTGAGCTGGAGGGTGTCTTACTCCGACCCCTGTGTGATGGCGCGTCGGGCTTTTCCCCGTCTCCTGCACCCCCGTAGTGGAATGAACAGACTCCCCCAGCCAGTAGAATAGAGGGAGTTTATTGCTTCTCCAGGATACAGCACAGCACAGATGTCATCTGGTTCCAGGGCAGGCCTAGGATGCCTCAGCCCCCCTTGAGATGGGGGAGACTGGGCCCCTAAATTCCAGCCCCTTTCCCTAGGCTGTCTCCTCCATGCTCCCAGACAGAGACTAAAACTCTCTTCCAGCCCTGCCCCCAGCCAGGGGACATTCCACCTTCCTTTGTCTCTCTCCCTGGGGGGTAGCTGGTCGGACAGGTTGAGAGACCCTTGCCTAGTGACTCATCCCCTGTCCTGCTGGGCCGTGCTACAGACAGCAGCCAGTGGGGGTCACCCACAGCCCCAGCATAGCAACCAGCAAGGCACCCCCACTACGTCACACCCTGTAACCCGCGTTGCACAAGGAGCAAGGGCAGGCAAAGGAAGGGAGTTCACAATTGATGTAGCTGAAGTCACATCACTTAGTTTGACTTTTGCCCTGCTGGGCCGAGGTGCCCTGGCAGCCGGGCACACGGAGACAAGGGGGAATCGAATTTGTCCCACGTTTGCACAGTGAGTCAGGGCAGAATCCCACCGTCTGGGCTCCCATTTTCCCTGGCCTGGCCACTGGCCATAGGCCTCTCCCGGAGCTGGGACTGGGAGCCAGGCTGCCGGCTCTGGAGTCCCACCTGCTGTCACATTAACAGTGGGGTGTTAAATGGTGGCACTTTTTCTTGTTTGGCGTTTGGTTTTTATGGGTAAAGAGCCACTTGACTGCAGGAAGGGAAAGGTTGTTCCTGTTTTTGTAATACCCTAAAATCAAACAAGTTAAAAACCTGCCACTTCCTTCCCCGGGTGCCGCGGGGCCGGTCAGACAAGGGAGAAGTGGCAAGTTTCTGCAATCTGGCGTGTACCACCCCTGCATTAACCGCCTTCAATGCCAGCGCTGGCCGCCGGGGCAGAAAGCGCTTTCTAGAGGCCCCCGTGCCCCGTGGCGGAGCAGGGACAGGGCCTGGTCCTTCTAACGGAAACACCCCGCGTGGGCAGGTAGAGCTAGAGGCCTTCTCCCTCCCTCGGGCTGCAGCCGTGGGCACTTGGCTGGAAATGCCAAGCCGTGGGATTTGCCTTTCCCTGCCAAAGCCCAGGTGTGAGCGGGAAAGGGGGCAGTTGGGGGAACACTCGGGAACAGGGAGGGTCCCCTACACCACACGGTCACTTCTGTGAACCCTCCACCTTCCATCCCACTCATCTCCCCCCCCCCCCCACACACACCTGCTAAACTGCAGCCTGATTTACTGGCAGCCGGTCTAGGTCATTACGTGGGTGTTTGCGTCCTCCAAGGCCCTGAAGACATCATTAACGCCCCAAATAGCCCATCATTAGCACAGATCCTCGAGTCCCCCAGTGCTTATTAAGAGCTCTCACCTCCATGGCAGGGCCAGGTGAGCAGCCTCCTCTGGGGAAGGCGTGACTCGTAGGGATCAGCTGTGTGGCCCAGGGGACGCGGTGCCACCAGCCAAGGCTGCTCACACGTATTTACGGGCGTGCGGAGCCGCGGAGCAGCCGTGGAGTGGGAAAGGAATCGATGGGGTGGATTTTGCAGCCCACTGTGTCCACAAGCAGGTGGGATGTAGGCACAACTTGCTGTGGAGAACGGAGCAAACTCCAGCCTAGAGCCCGCACCGAGCAGCCCGTCGTGTTACCCTAAAACGGGCCGAGGCAGCAGTGTGCCTGGCTGGGACAGGGGTGCACAGAGCAGAACGCCCGAGCCCAGCACTAGGTCTGGGTCACACCAGCGGGAGAGATGCACCCTGCTTTGAGTCCCTCATTCACCGGCTGTCACTGACCGTGGCCTGGCCCAGCCCCCCCCACCCGCTCCTGCTCTTCCCTGCAGATGTGATGGTCACTGATCTAGGGACTTGGTCAATGGTGCAGCTCTTCTCGGAGGCCCCCAAGCCCCACGCAGCATGCTGGCTCTCGCAGCTCATCGCCCCAGTGCCCAGGAGTGCAGCTTGTTCCTCACTCTGCTTCAGTGCCCAGCCCCTGGGTCCTGCGCTTTCCAAAGCCTGGGGGGATGCTGGGGACTGACTGCCCTTGAGCGTGTGCGAGGGGGGGTGGCTCCTCAGTTAGACCTTGGAAGGGAAGCAGGAGGATGGATCCATTATGGCCTCTACACTCACCCGACAGCCACCTGCTTCAGCTGGACCCCGGGGACTGCACCGATCCCCGCAGGCGTCCCACGCTCATGGTGGGCGGTGGGAGCACAGCACGGGGCTTTCCTAACCGGATGAGTCAGGTTCAGAGGAGGAGCCGAGTTAGTCTGTAACTGGAACAACTTAAAAAAAACAAAGGGGCTGTGTCTAGACAGCTGTCCACAGTGGCCGCTTGAATTTCCACAAAAGCACTGACAGTCTTACATGAGATCGTCAGTGCGAAAATGGCGATCGGGGCTTTTTTGCGGAAAAGCGCGTCTAGATTGGCACGTATGCTTTTCTGTAAAAAGTGCTTTTGCAGAAAAGTGTCTTGCCAATCTAGACACGCTTTTCCGAAAATGCTTTTAATGGAAAACTTTTCCATTAAAAGCATTTCCGGAAAATCACGCCAGTGTAGATGTAGTCAGGCTGTCTCTAGACTGGCAAGTTTTTCCGCAAAAGCACTTGCTTTTGCGGAAAAACTTGCCAGCTGTCTACACTGGCCGCTTGATTTTGTGCAAAAGCACTGACGTTCTACTGTCCGAAATCAGTGCTTGTGCAAATGCTTTGATGTTCCCATTCGGGCAAAAGCCCTTTTCCGGAAATGCTTTTGCGCAAGAGGGCCAGTGTAGACAGCTAAAAACTGTTTTGCTCAAAAAAGCCCTGATGGTGAAAATGGCGATCAGGGCTTTCTTGCGCAAAACCGCGTCTAGATTGGCACGGATGCTTTTCTGCAAAAAGTGCTTTTGTGGAAAAGTGTCCGTGCCAATCTAGACGCTCTTTTCCGCAAATGCTTTTAACGGAAAAACTTTTCCGTTAAAAGCCTTTGCAGAAAATCATGCCAGTCGAGACGTAGCCAAAGAGTCTGGCAGCACCTTAGAGACGAACACCACATGGAGATGGGATTGTGAGCTTTCGTGGGCACAGCCCACTTCTTCAGATGACTGGAGTATTAAAAGGCCAGATCCAAGAATAAATAAGGGAAGGGTGGGAAAGGAGAGAAAAAAAGACAGTGAATAGATCCGTGCTCACCAAGCAGTACACTGGGGTCTACCAGTAGATCTTGGAGCCTCTGGCAGGGGATCCTGACTGGTTTGGCCAGGAAGCTCTCAAGTGCTGGCCTCCCCGCACTGCACAGAGAGAAGGGGATGGAGGGAGCTCTCACACACACCGCTCTCATCTCCCGACCCAACACGCACCTGGGGGCTGTTCCTACCTGTACTGCTTGCAAAGTGGCTTCTTTCCGGCTCGTGACTGGTCTGTGCATTTCACAACTTTCACTTCTCTCTCCTGCTTCCATGGAATTCTGGGAGCAGCGAGTTCTCAAATGCCCAGCCTGTTGCGGCTGGAGTCATTATCCCTGTGGGAATTGCTGCTCCTGGCATGTCCCTGCAGAGGCAGAGCAGGGCGTCTGGTCTCCACATGCCGTGCTTGGCTGCAGACACCGCTCCTGCAGCTCCCAGGGATCAGTAACAGAGCTGTGGGCAGTAGAAGCTGTGGGCTGGTGCCAGTAGATATGGGGCAGTGCATGGGGCCACTGCATGCCAGCTGCTTTCGGGAGTGGTGCAGGGCTGGGACAGGCGTAAGCCGCCTTAACCCCACTGCTCCATCCCTGGGGAGATTGTCTGACTGCTCCCAGAGTGGGACTTGAACCCACAACCCTGCCCTCCCCTGACAAATCCCCACGGCCACTCCAGCACGCACCCCACCTTGGGGGTGCCCCTTATCCTGCCTTCCTAATGGGGGAGACAGCTGTATCCCTGGGGCAACAGGGGTTGGCTGCCCGAGTGGGGGGAGTGGGGCCAGGTAGGATTTGAGTCCACCATGCTGTGCTGCATCTGCAGATGCTGTACGCCCTCGGGCACTCCAGACCCCCCCACCCCCGGTTACCTTCAGAGGGCCCCTTCTCATGTTGGCTGTCTGGCTGCTCCCAGCGGGGACAGGAGCAGGAGGGCAGGACTTGGGCTGCTGACTCGCCAGGCCAAGGCCCTACCCACTAAGACACCCCATCACCCTATCTTCCTGAGTGGATGGAGGGGGCTGGGATCCAGCCCACCCCCCTGTGCTCCAGAGGCTGATGCCCCATCCCCCAGTTCACTGGAGAGCCCATCCCACCTTCAGCAGGTCCCTTACCCTGCCTCCTTAATGCAGGAGCCAGCTCCCTGGAGCAGCCTGTGCTGGCTGGCTGACCGCCCCCAAGATGGGAGGAGTGTGGGGAGGGACTCGAGCCCCCAACCCTGCATGCCCCAGGCAAATCCCCAGGCCACTCCGAACCCACCCACCTCCCTACCTTCAGGGTGGCCCCTCCCGCACGACAAACCCCTTGGCCCAAGCACAGAGCCCACCCCCCAACCCCTACCCCAGCCTGGTGAGAGAGTGAGATACGGGGAGGGGGATGGAGAGAGCCGGACGAGGCTACAGAGAAGCTGGGTGGGGGTGGCTGGGTTTGGGGTGGATCCTGCCCGGCAGACGTTGAGCGAGCTGGTGCGAGACAGGCTGGAGCCCACGGGACTCGTGTTACTGTAGTGACAGCAGACCGGCTCCACCGCCGTGCGTTCAGCAGGCAAGCAGCCCCTGCAAGACTCCATGGCGCCTTCCCACAGGCCCGTGGCTGACCAGGCTGCACAGCGGCTCCCCGTCCCCAGTCTGTCACAGGCGGGCCCAGGAGGAAGCAGCTGGGGGTTGGTCCAGGGCCACAGGTCGGCCGAGTAGCAGCCCCCGCGCAGGCGACACAGTGGCCACGTGGTTTTTATTTCTAACCCCAATATCGCAAATATACAGAAAGCCCCAGTACAAAGTCAGCCCCAGCCCCGACCAGCTGCACGTAGCTCAACCCGCCCCCCCCCCCTCGGACAGTTATACCCCAGCCTGGCTTATTTACAGGACTGGCTCCGTGGCTCCCCCCAGACACACAGCGCACGGGCGGGCAGAGGCTATGACTTTAGCAGGGGCTGGGCCGTGGGCACCCAGCCCCGTGGGCATGCGGAGAAACCAGCTGCTGCAGGAGCTACGTGCTGGGGGCCGAGGCACCGCACCCGCAAGACTGCCTCCCTCCCCCCACCGAGCAGCCTGCCTCTGCACGGGGCAAACGCTGCCCTCCAGCAGGCACAGAAAAGACCCAGGCCTGCAAGGGAAACAGGCTACTAGAGCCAGCTGGCCTGCATGGGGTGATGGGCCCGGCCTGCTGGGCTGCACACGGCCGTGCAGTCCCACCTTTCCCAGCCGGGGCGTACAAGCGAGCCGACACTGCAGCCCGGAGCGCTGGCGTGTCCCGCGGTGCGGCCGGCCCCTCGCGCATGGCGCTGGGTGTGCAACGCCACAGGGCAGAGCCTGAGCCCGCGCCAGAGCGGGGGGGGAGGAGGGGCGCTAAGACAGCCACAGGGACAGGCCCAGAGTCCGGGGACTCGCCGCGCCCGCCTGCGTGGGGTTGAGCCGTGGCCTGGCGGCTTGGCCTGCACTGCCACTGCACCGGGCAAAGGGCAGCGAGTGGCACCCGGCCTAGCGGGAGGAGACCGCTCTGTGCGTTTTCTGTCCACGCCCCGCGCACCAAGGCCAGCCCCACACCCGCTTAGCCTGCCCAAGGAAGGGGACGGGGCCACACTGCAGCGGGCGTGTGGAAACAGCAGAAACCATCTGCCCCCCACCAGGGAGGGGGCCAGGCCCTGAGGGCCCTGTTCATAGGAGCCGGAGGGCTGCCACGGCCACAGCAACAGCACCGCTAGGAGCTGCCAGGCCGCTTGAGGGGAGAGGAGAGCGGCTGCCCCCGCGCAGGGAGCCGGGGCCCTTGGCCAGAGGGCTGCCAGATCCACCGGGGACAACAGGCCCAGCCCCGGGGCACAAACCAAACAGATTTATTGCAGCCCCAGCGTCAGTCGCACCAATTCCTAGAACTACACCCAGCCCGGCGCTTGCCCCTTCAGCCCTTTGGCTCCAGCTGCGGCCGCGAGCCGGACTCCGCTCTGCCGCCGCGCGGGCCTCATCCAGCCCCTCCTCACGCCAGACCGAGGAGCAGCCCCGGGCCGGCAGGGGCCCCGCAGGGAACTGGCCACGCGCTGTGGCAGCCTGTGGGGAGCTGCAGCTCACGTGGGCCAGAGGCTGGGGATGTGGCAGGGCCACGCAGAGGCAGGGAGGAGAGCGAGGGGCCGGCTCTGCGCAGGGAGAGCTGGGCCTGGGTGACGGCGGCGCAGGGGAGGCGGCTTCCCCTTCCTATTTCGCCTTCCTTGAAAGAGCCACGAAATCTCCTCACAAGAGAGTTCAATTCCCCCCTCCCCCGCTCTGGGCGCCCGGGGGCTGCAGTGGCTCGCAGTGCAGAGTCCCTCGCACGGGAGGCAGCAGGAGTGCACGGTCCCTCGCACGGGAGGCAGCAGGAGTGCACGGTCCCTCGCACGGGAGGCAGCAGGAGTGCACGGTCCCTCGCACGGGGGACAGGCAGCCAGCTGGGAGGCGCGTGGGCTGGAGGCGGCGCTTGCAGTTCTGCAGAGCCGGGGCGGCGCCCAAACCCCCTGGTCCCCGCACCAGCGAGCCGCCTACTCCAGCAGGTCCTGAGGAGAGAACAGCAGCGCTCACCCTCGGGCAGGCAGCGCCCCAGCCCCCACCCGGCGCCCTGCCCCGGAACGGGTGAGAGCAGGACACCTGCCTGTGCCACCCCCGTGCCCGGCCAGCCCCGGGGAGCGCAGTAGCTTGGGTGGGCGGGCGAAGCCACTGGCCAGCACAAGCCTGCGCCTTGGCCGAGCGCCCCCGGCTCTGACAGGCCGGCTGTGGGGGGGTGGAGGGGCAGCATGATGCCGCTGTGCTGGTCTCCTGGGCAGAGCGTCCCCCGGGGAGGGGCTGGGCACTGGCTTGTGGCTCTCGGGTGACGCTGGCAACCAGCCCTCCCCGCCAAGGCCGAGCGGGGCCCAGGATCCTGCGGGCCCCAGCACATTCAGCCCCACTGGCAGAGGCAGGCGGGGCCCTAGTGCAGCCCCAGGCTCCCTCTGCCGCTGGCGAGGTCTGCACTGCACCACCGCTGCTGCTCAGGGGGGCAGCTACAGGCCCCTCCGCTGCATGGACGTTTCCAGCCCCTCCCGCAGCACCAGCCCGGCACCCCAGCCACAGGGAACCACCCACCTCGTCGGAGTCGTCGTGGTAGCCGCCTTTCTGAGCCGGGCCGGCCGCACACGGAGGAGCATCGACCCCTTCCACCCCGCTGGCCTCGGCGTGCTGCCGCAGGACGGAATAGCGATGCACCAGGAACCTGGGGAGCCAACACGGGGTCAGGGCCGCGCCGTGCGGCTGGCTGCACCTCCGAGTCCTGGCAGCTCGGGGAGCACGGCAGCCAGCACGGGAATGCGGCTGCCTCGGGGCAAAGCCAGCCGCTGCTTAACAGCGCAACGCCCACTGCCTGGCCGCCGGCAGGGAGGGGCAGAGGGGCGCCCGCCTGGAAGCCCGGGGAAAGGCAGCCAGTAGCTCCGGGGCTGGCCAGGACCACGCCACCCCCCCTTCTGAAAACTACCCCGGGTTTCGCAGCCCAAAGTGGCCGAGGCCACGGTCTGTTGGCCCGGAAAGCACGGCCCCAGCGCCCAGCGGGAGCACCGTGTCAGAGCGGCTCCCCAAGCAGGGCCAGGAGCAACGGTCTCAGGGTGCAGGGGGGGGGGGGACGCTAGGTTGGATATGAGGAAAACCTGTGTCCCTAGGAGGGTGGGGAAGCCTTGGGATGGGCTCCCAGGGGAGCAGCAGACCTGGCAGGATTCAAGGCTGCGCAGGGGGTGGGACGACGAGGCTGCCTACGACAGCAGGGGCCCGTTGGCGACTGTCAGCAGGGCTGGAGGTGGGACGCCAGCTGGGCGGGGCTGGGTGGGGCTCACAGGTCCCCAGATCTGGGGCTGGGAAGGGTTTCTGGGGGTTTCACCTTCCCCTGCAGCGGGGGGCAGGGGGCACGGGCAGGGCTGAACTAGCGTCAGTGCCGCTTGACCCGGAGGGCGTCGAACTCGGGGCCGTTAGGGAGCGGGTGGGGCAGGGTGCGCGGCCGGCAGCGTGCACAGCAGCTTGGCCTGTGAGCTGGCCGATGCTGCAGCCAGAGCGAGGGCCTGGGGGCCCCGCGCCTCACCTGCCCCCGCAGACGTATTTCTTAACGATCAGCACTGCAGCTACGGCGCTCAGCAGCATCGTGCACACCACGGCCAGGATGATGGGAGTGGAGCTGGAGGCGGCCACCTGCCGGACACGTCAACGTGGAGCGTAAACCGACCGCTCCAGCCCCCGGCGTTCGCAGGCCCCCGCCCGGCTCCCCTTGCCGGCTCCCCGCCCGACTCACTGGCACTGCCCCGGGGCAAGAGCTTTGGAGGGGGACAAGTCCAAGACATGATACTAGTGGAGCAGGGGCGGGGCCTGGGAGGGAAGCCAGGTGCAGACGGGATCTTGGGGTGACCTGGGGTAGGGGGCTGGGGGGCAGACTCGGGGGAGGGTGCCAGAGGCTCCCAGCCAGCAGCACAACAGGCTCCAGGCCTTCCATGACCCAGCATGCTCAGAGCAGCCGGCTGTGGGGCCGTGTGTGTCCGTGAACAGCTGAAGCCGGAGGGAAGGGGGGAGGGGTACGCTGCGTGATGCCTGTTCTTCAAGGATTGCACTGGGGGGGGGGGGCAGTGCACAAACCCGCCCCCCTCTCCGGGCTCCAACAGGGCCCCACAGGCAGCTTTTCCCAGGGACGTGGGGGGTGGGGCAGGCAGGGAGCCCACAGGCCGGATCCAGGGCCCTGACCTACCTGCTGGCTGGGGCTCAGCAAGTTGCTGGTGCATTTCTTCTTCAGGTCGGTCACCTCGCGGCTCGGATTCTCCCCACCCTGACACTTGTCCCCTGGGATCCGACGATACCTGGGGCGTCGGGGAGAAAGCGTCTGTAGGACCCGCCAGCAGGGAGCTGCCCAGGCCTGCCCATCCCTGGAGACACCCTGCCGGACGGAGCAGAACAGCGCCGGGCGGAGCAGAGCAGCACCGCCAGGACCCGCTGGCAGGTCTCCGGCCCGCCCCGGTGCCACAGGAACAGCCTGCCCCAAACCCAGCACCGGGCAGGGCACATCCAGTCCCCAGCAGCACATCCCCCAAAGCCCAGCACTGCCTGGCGGGAATGGTGGCAGAGCCTGGCACAGGACCCAGGTCCCCAATTCCCACCCTACGGGGCCATGAGAGCGAGCTCTCCCTCGGCCCCAGGAGTCCCGTCCATACTGGTGCCGCCCTCTCGAGGGCCAGCGTTCACTGAGCAAATCCTGCCAAAACGCCGCTTTACCCTCGAGTCGTCAGCAGCTCCTGCCGGCCGTTCAGACAGAACTCCAGGTCGTGGGCCTGCAGCTCCGGCTGCTCCTCGCACCACGACTGGTTTTCACGGCGGAAATAGCCAAAATCGCTGCAGCGCAACAACATAGAGCGGAGACGGTGAGCGACACGCCGGGGCTGGGCGAACGGCACCGCGCCGGCACCGCGCCATCGCGCCCTGGGGGCACCTCGACTCCTCCAGCCGAGCAGCTCCACGCCCGAGGGCCAGCGAACGGCACGCCCACGTGTGCTGCAGACGGGTCCCTCCCCCGCTAGCGGCACCACCCACGGTGCAATGCCAGGAGCAGCGTGGCCCTTGCCATGCCGGGCGATGCTCTGAGACAGCAGGACAAGCCCTGTGCTCGGACCGGGCCAGACGCCCACGGAGGCAGCTCCCCTGCCACCAGCCGAGCGCGCCAGCTGGGGCCAAGAGCCCGTGGGCGTTACGTGTGGCCTGGCCATGCTTGCCGTACCACAGGTAGTCCTCCAGCGTGCACGGGCAGACGGACGGCTGCTTGACCACCAGGTAGTCCCGGCCATTCTGACAGACAGAGGACTTGCGGAGACGCAGGTACTGTTCCTTGAAGCCCAGCACGCAGCCGTCGGTGTGGTTGCCGGGCTGGCTGGAGTGAGCCAGCCAGACGGTATAGTCGTCCTTCTCGCCTACGGGGGCAGGCCCAAGACAAGGTGAGGAGGAGGAGGGACGGAGCCGAGGCAACGCCACAGCCGCCAACCCCAGAGCGACGGTTCCAGCATTTCCACCCAGGGCTGGTCCCTGCTCGGCCTCGTCGTCACAAGTTTCACCACAGACAAGGCCCCAAAACTCAAAACTCTGACCCACCTCAGAGGCGGGCGCCAATCCTACCGCCCCGGAGCCACTGCACACGCACGGCCCTGACAGGAGCAGCCATGGGGGCGGCCGCACCAGGAGCTCTGTGGCTTAGGGGTGTAAGCGGCTCGTTGAGTAGCTGACAAGCTGAGGCCTATCGGGTAGTCGAGTCGCTACTCGGCTAGTCGCTTCCCCCGCCTTGTATTAGAGGCAGCGGGGGGGGGAGCAGGAGCTGCTTTTCTCCCCTGCCCCATCTGCGCAGGGGGGGAGGGAAGGGAGGCAGAGGCACAGAGGGGCCTGTCACGAGCTGGGACTGGCTTGTGCCGGGCCCCAGACACGGTGGCTCCGTCTTTTAAAACGTGGTAGGAGCCTGGCAGCTCTTGCTGCACGTACAAAGCAGAGGTGCAGCGGCCCTGGAGTGGGCGAGAGTGAGGACCGTTCGTCCCACCCAGGAGCTAGCCCCTTACTGATTGACCGTCCCCGCTGGGCTAGTGACACCCAGGCAGGGTACACCCAGGGAACGGAAGGGAGCCTGTCACTGAGGATGTGGACCTGGGCATGGCACGAGGGGGTAGGGACATCGGGAAAGCCCAGACAAGGAGGAGGGGCTCTAGCAACAGCAGCTCAGGGAGGCTGTAGTCCGGCAGCCCAGCGGAGAAGATGAGCTGGCAGCGGAAGAAAGGGCTCCCCGCCTACTACACTTCAGTCTTCCCGGCAAAAGTACCACGTGGCGGACCACTAATAAAGTCACCCTGGACAGGGCAGGGGCGCAGGTCGGGATAAAGAACGTCTCAGACCCTCTGACCGAGCTGCATGGATGCCAGTCAGCAGGGCCGGATGCTCTGCCCCCCAGGGGGCTGAAGGAATTAACTGAAGGAATCGAAGAGCTGCTGGCAAGTCGCTGCAAACGCCCGGTGACAGCAGAGGGCACGGGAGACGGGCTGATGTGCTGCCCATCTTGAAAAAGGGGCCAAGGAGGAGTTGGCGCTTGATCCCTGGGAGGCTGCCGGAGCAATGGATAAACCCTCCGTTTGCGAATGCCTGGGGGCGAGGGTGGTCAGGAACAAACCCTGCCCAGCCGGCTGGATTCCCTGCTGTGAGGTAACGGGGGCAGTGGCCGGGGGACACGGAGGTAGAGCGGATCTGCACTTCAGCCAGGCTTCCACAGCTCCGTGTGACCTGGCAGCAAGCTGGGCAGAACCGCCCGCAAGTGGACAACAGTCGGTTAAGCCACCGCCAGCAGAGCAGCCATCGACAGAACGGTGTGGGACTCCAGGGGGCTCCCCAGGGATCAGTTCTGGGGCCGGTGGGACCATCTCAGCATGTGGGAACAGATCCCATTTGCAGGGGAGAGAACACACAGCTGAGGAGCAGCCAGCACTTTGGAGGCTAACGGTAAAACTCAGCGAGATCCCGGGGAACAGGAGGACTGGGCTACAGACGACCAAGCGAAACGTCACAGAAACGGGAGCTGCTCCATTTAGAGGAGCAAGCCCCGATCCGACGCACCAATACAAAACGGCCGCAGCACGGCTGAGGAGCTGGGAGCCGCGGTGGGTCTCGGCCTCAGCAGGAGTCAGCAACGTGATGCTATCGCAAAGAAGCAAAAGCAACTTCCGGTTGCATGAGCTGAGGGGCGGCAGCACCCCTCTCTGCGCTGGGCACCGAACGGGGCAAGGACCCAGAGGGGTGCCAGAGGGCCCGGGGAGGGAATGCAAACTGCCTGAGCGAAGGCTGCAGGAACGGGCGCTGCGTTGGGAGGAGGAGACTGAAGAGGGACTGACAGGAATCCTGGGGTCGGGCGATTCCATTTGCTGCGATTCCACCCCACGGCAGGCTGAGGTGTGAAAGGCAGCGGCGGGGGACGTGTGCAGCTACCGCAGAGTCACAGTCACTCTGCGGAAAGGGTTCCACTGAAACTCCCACCTCCTGCGCTAACCCGTCTGTCCCCACCGGGCCCTGCAGCAGCCCACCCGCCCCCCTCGAGGAGGGACAGAGGAGGCGGCATGCAAAGCTCACAGTTCCTGCTGAGCAGAGGAGTGAAGTCAATGGTGTAGGAGACCCACGTGCGGGACAAGAAAGAGTCTCTGTAGCCCCAAAGGCTGACGTTCATAGAGCGGGCTCCGGGCTCCGAGGCCAGGCCAGTGAAGTAGACGGGCTCCTTGGAGAAAGTGTACTTGTGCCAACACTGGCCTTCGTCCGTCGAAAACCTAGAGAGCAAAGGCTTGGTGAGGATCTGGATCCCGGGACCCAGGGGGACCTGTCTGCCAGCCCCTGCTCCGTTCACAGGCGAAGAGGGGAGCAGACAGCACTGGCCGCACAGCTAGCCCGGGGCGGAGCCCGGTGTCTGCCCACAGGGGAGGTCTCCCCCCCGCTACCAGTGACGAGCCTCCGAGCAGCTGCAGGAGAGACTGCGGGGGAATCCCACGGCCAACAGCAGCCTCAGCACCGATGCGCAGGGACAGGGCTCAGCTGGCGGCTCCGGGGGAGCTCAGGCATACTTAAGGACATTGATGGGTTCAGGGCTGTGCTCAATGGCGACCAGGATGCCCCCGGAGTCCAGGATGGCATAGTGATGGGGCCCCTTCAGCATCCGGGCCCAGGTGTAGCCCCCATCATCCGAGATGTAAACATCGGGGGTCGCGGTGAAGATGGCATCCCCCACGCTGCCTGCAACAGAGCCCCACACCGCATGGGTCAGAGCAAGTCCAGGCAGTGCCCCTTCCGCCGGACAGACAGACAGACGTTGCCCTCTGGCCTTCCCCTGCCGGCTCAGCAGGAACCAGCCACTCGCCCCAATGGATTAACCCTGTCACCTCCCCCCAATGCCTGGATCCTGAGAGCCCCTCCTGCCCGCCCCCATAGCCCCACTTGCCCTCGCGGGCTGCGGCTGGTGGTTCGCACCGTGAGCGATGACGAGGCCGACCGCATTGGGCTCGGACAGAGGCAGCATGGGGACGTTCTGATGCAGGGAGATGCCGTACAGCGCGTAGATGTAAAGGCTACACTGTAAACAGAACAGCAGAGAATCCAAGTTAGGAGACAATGCGGCGGGGGGCGGGGGGGGGGGGGGGGGGGGGCTTCCTAGCACATTCCCACCAGCATCTCTGCAAAGCCAGCTCAGGTTTGGGGCTTCTCAGCTGATGCGGCGCCCGAGACCCGGGCCTGACCCTCCTGCACATGCTCTGTGATCAGACACCGGTGCTCCCAGCCTCTGTGGAGCACCGCGCCCATCCCTCGCCTGGCAAGGCAGCGTGGCCTCTCCTTGTGCAAGGCCCAGCCCAGCCCGCAGGGAAGGCAGCGACACCCCCACGCAAAGCACCTCGCCCACCCTGCCGGGTGCCAACACACTGAGCGGTCACCACTCGTGCTGTGGGGCCACGCGTGGCCAAGGGAGCAGGCCCCTGGACTCCCACGGGAAGACGGCAGTTGTGAAGAGCAAACACTCGCGGTGGGGCCCCGGCCCCTAGCCTGGCTGCCCTGCTCTCGGAGAGGCCGACACACACACCTCCGCCGCGTCCTTCGTGGCGTTGCACGGCGCATCCACGGGCGTCCTCAGGGGCTGCCACTTGCCGCCTCTGTCGAACGTGATCACTGACTGGATGGCGCGGTCTGGCGGGAGGGAGAAACGTGGGGTGAAACCCTCGGGTTTTTGTACCCCCTCAGCCCGCCCTCTGCACACAGCAATACGGGGGGACGGGGGCCCCAGTCTGGCCAGCCCCCGCCTCCCTGAGCCAGACAGCCCGGCTGTAGCAGGGCCTGGAGTGAAAGCTGTTCTGTGCTCCAGCCAGCCCCAACTTTGCTCCTGTGAGCCGCCCCACCAGCATCAATGGGGCCCACCCCCAGGGGGCTACAGACACGAGCAAGGACTGCATGCTTGCCAGGCAGCGTAAGGGCTGGACTCAGTCAGGGGCCGACGAAGGACAGCGGAGACACAGGCAGGGCGGCCACCTGTCCCGGCTGTAAAGAGACAGGCCCTGATTAGCATTCTTGCCTGTGTCATCTTTTTTAAAAGCCGGGCAAACTGTCCTGTATTTTTGTGGTCAGCACAGCCAGCAGCCTCCTGTTTGTGGCTGCAGGTGATGGCCAGCAGGTGGCGCTCTCCTGTTTGTGGCTGCAGGTGATGGCCAGCAGGTGGCGCTCTCCTGTTTGTGGCTGCAGGTGATGGCCAGCAGGTGGCGCTCTGAGGCAGGGCACAGAGGCAGAAAGCCCATAGGAGGAGATGTAGCCTGTGTGCCCCTGCCCATGTGCACCCCCAAAGCAGGTTTCTCAAGGGGGGAGCAGGGAATCGGCCCTTTCAGGGCCAAGGGCTGAAACCCCGATCCCGGAACCTGCTGCAGGACTGAAATCTCGATCTCTGGCAGCCCCTCCCACACTCGATTCCCAGCCCCAAGCCCCGGTGCCTCCCTCCACTCGAACAGGGAGGGGCATCCAGAAGAGAGGCTCTGCCTTGGCTGCCGCCCGTGCCCAGGGCGAGCGCTTGCCTTTGGAGAGCACGCTGGTGATGAAGACCCCCCGCAGCGAGGTCACGTTGGTGAAGTCCGTTTCACTCCCAACGCCAGTGTAGAGATGCCGCTCGAGGGACTTGGAGTAGATGAGGCCTCGATCGTCCGACGTGTAGACTGTGCCGCAGCCCGTATCTGCAGGACAGACGGACTAGAGAGCTCTGGACAGACTGCCCTGCGGAGCAGTCAGACAGAGCCTCCAGAGCGACTGGGAAAGTTACCAGGTCAGGGACGTGTCCTGTCACACCCAGCTTCAAGCCTCCACACGCCAGAGCCACAGCAGCCCTGACACGGCGCCACAGCAGCCAGTTCACCCTGGTTTGCCTGCCGGGTGGCAGGGCAGAGAGAAGCAGCAAGTCCCAGAGGAGAAGCAAAAATGGCTCCAACTCCAGAGCTCACGTGGCACGATGGTGCCGGCTGCCGAATTCTTTGCTTCCCCTTACAGCTGGGTGTGGAGACAGCGCTGGCGTCCCCGGCTTTGCCAGGGTGAGGCCCAGCAGTGAGTGTGTCAAACCAGCCCCGTGGGCTCGACCACAGACCCGAGGGTGTGGCCCCATGAGCACATCACTTGTCTCTGGCTTCGGTTCCTCATTTGCACAAGGGAGAGAAGCCAGGCGGGGAGGACAGCCCGACACCGGAGTGAAGGTCTCCCATCCAACGTCCAGTACAGATCCCAAACTCCTACCTTTCCAAGCCAAACCCAGTGCAACTGAAACGTCCCAGGCATGCCTGGGGGCTGGGGACAGCTTTCCTGGCATGGCCGAAGCCAGACAGCGGCACAGAAGGGCGGGTTACACTTGGTGTGATTCTGGGTGGTCACTAACTCTCGAACCATGCAGCCGAGAAACTAGACTCTGCTGCTCCGGAAGCCTAGTGCTTTGGCTGGGGAGGGATTTGGGGGAGAACATAAGTGTTTCCACGTATCTGAGAGGCAACTTCAGGGGACACAGCGCTATGGCCTGGGGGAGCAGCTAGGCATTCAGGGGGCACTGAGGGGTCCCCTCCGCAGCCGGACGTGGCTCTCTCCAGGACTGGGGACGGGAGCACTGGGAGCTGGATTGGGCGGCTAGTCCAGACACCAGAAAGGAAGGCCACGAAGGCCCAGGCCCGACAAGGGGCAAGCCCCCAACAACCCCGGACATTGGAGAGAAAGTTCCCCAGCAGAATATTTCAGTGAAGACTGGAGAGATCAGCTACTCCTGGGAAAGCCTCCGAGAGGCTTCCGAGCACTCCGCAAGCACAGGCGTGCCTGGCAAGGCAGGCCCTCGTCTCACTCCGCACGAGGCAAGCCTACGTTCCCGCCACGCACTCCGACAGCCAACGGCACCTAGCTGGACTGCCCTCGTCCTGCTCCTAGACCGCACCGGGGAATTTCAACCCAAGGGCATCGGTCTTTCCACCATCCCAAGCTGCTCTTCTCCTTCCAGACCATGAGCAAGTGCAGAAGCAAGGACGGAGACTGATGGAGACTCTTCAGCACAGGAGGCTGGATTTAGGACCACAAGAGTCAAAGGCCCTAAGTGCTGCAGTGAACCATTTGGCAGAGACGGGGGCTAATGCTTCTAGGGCCGTGGTGTCCAGCACGCTAGCCACGAGCCACATGTGGCTATTTGCCCGGTTGAGTGTGGCTATGGCAGAACCGATTGGACACCACGGCTCCTGGGGAACTAACGTACCGCGTGGACCTGAGCTTAGGCAGCCGAAACGCTGTGGGTACCACATCAACATCCAAAGCCATCGCTTGCCCTCCCAGCTCCCGGGCCCTGCAAGCAGGCTGTCAGCGGACGTGGTGCTCCCACAGCCACAGGCGAAAGCTACTGTCTCCCTCCACGGAAGGTGCCGCGGCAGTACGAGGCAGGAAGTCTGTGCAGAGCGAGGGAGGCTGCTGCACTCCGAGGACATGGGCCGGGGAGCTGCGCTTTGCACATCTGGGCTACAGCGTTCCCCGGAGCAGAGAGACGTCCAGTCCGCTCCAGCCAGCCGAAGCTCTGGAACTGAACTGGGGATCTATTCAGGCTGCTGATCGACACCCACCCGCCTCTTCTCTGACACTCACCTCCAGGGTCATCCACGTGCATGAACACCATGTCCTCGTTAGCTGCCAGGATGGAGAAGAACTGCTCCTGGCCCACAGAGGGAAGCTGGGCCATGTTCCAGGTGTCTCCTTGGTCAGATGAAACATGGATCCTCCTTGTATTGCCCTGCAAGGCAGGCACACGCTTAGGCTGCACCCCCAACGGCCATCGTGCTCGAGAGCGCGTCAGTGCCTGCTCTCGGACATAAGAACATAGGAACGGCCGTACTGGGTCAGACCAAAGGTCCTTCTAGCACAGTATCCTGTCTGCCGACAGTGGCCAGCACCAGGTGCCCCAGAGAGGGTGGACCGAAGACAATGATCAAGCGATTTGTCTCCTGCCATCCCTCTCCAGCCTCTGACAAACAGAGGCCAAGGACACCATTTTATCCCCTGGCTAATAGCCTTTTATGGACCTAACCTCCATGAAATTATCTAGCTTCTCTTTAAACTCTATTATAGTCCTAGCCTTCACAGCCTCCTCTGGCAAGGAGTTCCACAGGTTGACTACATGCTGTGTGAAGAAGAACTTTCTTTTATTAGTTTTAAACCTGCTCCCCATTAGTTTCATTTGGTGTCCTCTAGTTCTTCTATTTAGGACAGCTTGGGAAGAGTGATAGGGAACAGAACTGTCCTGATATTAGTAGGACACAAGGATGGGATGAACACGAGTCACGTGCTCATTTACACCCTTGCCTGTTCCCAGCCCCCTACGGCACCATCATGTTCACACAGATCCCGTGCCCACAACCCCAGACTTGGGCGTTCATCCCAGCCCGGGCCATGGCCTCCCACGTGGACACAGAGCCAGGTGGAAAGGACCGATCTCCTACCTTCTCCGTCACTACGGACGCAAAGAGGAAGCGACCTCCCAGGCCGAACGAGTAGATTCTGTTTCCTATGGTCTTGAAACTTTTGCCAAAGTCCTTGGTTTTCTTTAGCTCCAGAAACCCAAGGTCCATTTCTGAAGAGAAAGAAAGGAGTCTGCATGTGGCTGTGACGCGTGGGGGGGGGGGGGGGGAGGGGAGGACACCGAGGCCGGTCTCCACTAGGAAGTGAAGTTGGGGTAACTACGTTGCTCAGGGCTGTCAAAAACCCATCCCGCTGAACAAAGCAGTTACACTGGGGCGGGCGAAATCCGGCCTGTGCACTGGATCCAGCCCGTGGGCACAGCAGGAGCCTCAGCCAGGCCCCCGCCTGCCCCACCCTCGCAGGTGACCACGTGTGCATCTCAAATTTGCGGGCTTGAGGGGAAGGGAGACGTCACACTGCCCCCACGCCCAGCACCATCTCGCAGCTCCCATTGGCCAGAAGCCAACCAAGGGGAGCTGCCTGTTTGCAAGCAAAGTACCCCTCCGCCTCTAGGCTAGCCGCACGTGGCCCCCACGTGAGCGGCATGCAGAGGCATGAAGGCAGGGGACCTGGCTGAGCTACTGGCTGGCAGCCACCCAAGTGAGCACCTCCCTGCCAGCCCCTCCCTCTGGCACCCCAATCTGCTACATCTGCCCACATCCCTGCTCCGGGTCACAACCCCCTGCCAGGCCCTGCACTCCTGCCTGTCCCCCTCCTCCAAGTCAGCATCCTCTCCCAGCCCCAAAGCCTGCACCCTTTCCTTCACCCCGAGGCCCTTTACGTACGTTGTTTAACCAGGAAATCAGGCATCTGAGGCACTTTGTGCGAGGGCCTGAGGGGACACTGCTGACAGGTTGGGGACTCACGTGTTCAAATGGCCGCCAGTCAGCGACGGTACGGCCTGCAGAGCCCTTGGGCCCAGGACAGTCACCGGCCTGTCCCCCGCCCCCCGGGCAAACGAGCCAGCTGCTAACCGCTGATTTATTCCGGTGTTTGCAGAGCACGGCGCTGACAGGAAAAGCCTGCCAAGTCGCTGGCCTCACCCCCTGCCCCCGCCCCCGCGGCTCTGGTTCTCCAGCTCTGCACAAGCCCTCGCTGGAGCCAGGGCGTACTCACTGCAGGAGTCGTTCAGGTACGTGGTGAAGAAGATGGTGGTGTCGGGGCCCCTACAGACAGACGGGAGGGAAGAGCGCTGAGAAAGCTGGCACAAGAAAAGCAGCTCAACAGCTGCGCCAGGCAGTCTGGGTGGGCAGACGGATTCTAGCGCCGCTCCACAAGCCAACAGGACACAGCAGCGCAGGCTACGCACGTGTACCCACAACACCTGGCCGGGTCCAGCCCCCTGCAGGTGCACGAGTTGCATGCCAGCGAGGCGGGCGGCAGCGCAGACACAGCCCTGGTCTCACACAACACAGGGAAGTTCTACCCCAGGGCGACCCTGGGACTCTGCACACATGCAGCAGTGAGACAGGCTACGGCTGGGCCTTTGGGGGACATACCAGCAGTCAGAGCTGCGACCAGCTGCTGCCCAGACCGCGCACACTGGCCCTGCCCAGGTAGTCGCTGAAGGATTCGTTCGACTGGACACAAGTAAGTTTGTGATGAAGCTTCTAGCCCCAGACGCAGGGCAGAGACCTACCAAAGCCCCTGGCTTGGAACTGAAAGCGCTCGGCTGCTCTGCCCCCTCGGTATCTAGGGCCAGCATGCAGAGCGGTATTGCTGGCTCCAAGGGGTTAAAAAGCAAATGGATTCAACTCCAAAAAAGCCAGGTTCCCTTACCTTTCCCACCTGAGGAAGTGGGCTGTGCCCACAAAGCTCACGGTGCCATCTGGATTTTCTGTTAGGGTATGTCTAGACTGCATCCCTCTGGGTATATCTACACTGCCACCCTAGTTCGAACTAGGGTGGTTAATGTAGGCATCCGAAGTTGCAAATGAAGCCTGGGATTTAAATATCCCAGGCTTCATTTGCATCTTGCCGGGCGCTGCCATTTTTAAATCCCCGCTAGTGCGGACTCCATGCCTGCGGCTACACACGGCACGGAGTAGGTAGTTCGGATTAGGCTCTCTAATCCGAACTACCAGTACACCTTGTTCCACAAGGAGTAACGGTAGTTCGGAATAGAGAGCCTAACCCGAACTACCTACTCCGTGCCGCGTGTAGCCGCAGGCATGGAGTCCGCACTAGCGGGGATTTAAAAATGGCGGCGCCTGGCAAGATGCAAATGAAACCCGGGATATTTAAATCCCAGGCTTCATTTGCAACTTCGGATGCCTACATTAACCACCCTAGTTCGAACTAGGCTGGTAGTGTAGACATACCTGTCGCCAGAGGGATGTAAATTAGACATACCAAAATTGCTAAGGAAGCGGGAATTTAAATATCCTGCACTTCGTTTGAATAAAAATGGCCGCCGCTTTTTGCCGCCGCGGCACTTTGACGGCAAGAAGCGGCAGTCTAGACGGGGACCGGTCGACAAGGAAAGCCTTTTCCGACCGATCCTGTAAACCTTGTTGCACGGGGCATACGGGATCGGTCGGAAAAGGCTTTCCTTGTCGACCGGTCCCCGTCTAGACTGCCGCTTCTTGCTGGCAAAGTGCCGCGGCGGCAAAAAGCGGCGGCCATTTTTATTCTAATGTAGCGTCGCATATTTAAATCCCCGCTTCGTTAGCAGTGTCAATATGTCTAACGTACATCCCTCTGGCGACAGAGGGGTGCAGTCTAGACATACCCTGAGCGTCTCCGGTGCTGCAGGACTATTCGTTGTTTTTTAAGTTGTTTCAGTTACAGACGCACACGGCTCCCCCCTGAGATTTTCCCAAGTGTCCCCTCCCCCAGCACAGCCACAAAGGAGAACCGGGGGGTATTCACAGGCGGAATCGGATGTCGGCGAGCCCAGCCCAGCCCACCAAAGGAGGAGCCGGCATTTATCAGCCTGCCAAGGGCCCAGCTGCAGTGTGTGACTGAACACAGGCCCTCAGACAGCCCGGCCGGAGGACACGGTGGCTGGCCAGGCTGGGGATGCTCTTGAGCAAAGTTAGGTGGAGCCAGTCAGGCAAATGTTACCCTCCGAGCCCAGCCACAGGCCCAGGCCGGGTGCAGCGTTCTAGAGAAGAGCAGAGCCTTGCACAGCGAACTTCGGCCCATACGAGGGCCCTGGACGCGGCCTTGCAGAAGGGACGTCTCCCAACCCCATCTCCCTACTGCCTTCCTCCGGCAGGAGGGTGGAGAGCAGCCGACACCCGCTGACCGTTGGGCTACTCACCATTTGGCCAGACAAACAGCTTTGTGGACTTCATCCCACTTCTCCCCAAAGTTCCTGGACACCCAGAGGCTGTTCTGAAAAGTTCAGCAGTCAGACAGGGTTGCTGGTTACTAGCGGGGTTACCGTAGCGCATCCGACAGAGGCTGGCCTGAAAAGAGGCAGAGCCAGCTCTGGGAAACGGAGCACATCAGGGCTGCTGAACACTCCCTGGGAAGCCCCCGCTGCCTGGCCCAGACTCGGGAATAGGGCTCGGGGGATGCGTGTCTGAAGGGCTGTTCTGCCATTCTCCTCCTTGGGGGATGCTGTTACCCACCCCCACCAGGGACGGCTGCAGGACTCAGAGCCAGGCTCGCGCAGAGCACGCCGGCAGCCCTGTTGGGACAGAGGCGAGGGAGCAGAAGGGGTCCTGTCTTACTTCGGTGCTGAGGGCCAGCAGGTGGTCGGAGTTCTGCGGGTGGTACATGACCTGAGTCTGGGGCTGAAAGGGGAGATCTGTCGGAACAAAGTTCTTAGCATAATCGGACGATCTGAAGATCTTTCCACCACGTCTCCCTCCAGGCACAGGCACGTCCCCCGTCAGAATCACCTAGACAAGGAGGCGAAGACCAGATCAGAGAGGGGCACGTGCCTTTGCTGCGACAGCATCCGCCTCGCCATCCCCCACTGCGGCTGTTCTGGTCAGCCCCACATGGCTCACTCAACCCCCATTTCCATGCCATGGGATCACAATGTGCACTTCCTGGCAAGGGGGCTCCAAGTGCTTCTCAGCCCCAGAGACTTCCCACGTTCTACATGTGAGGAAACCGAGGCACGGAGCCGTGATGTGACTTGCCCTTGTCCCCAGCAGCCGCCATCTCCTACCTTCCCCGAGTTCTCCGGTCCGATGGCCATCCCAAACTCCGTCCGGATGAAGGTGTGGTTAATGAGCTTCGTGATGTCCGTGAACGTTTTGCCATAGTCCTCGCTGAGAGAGGAAAGTAGCTGATGACTCTCCTAGCGCAGCGGCTCAAGCGGGGAGCGGGTTTCGGGGGCTCTCCAAGCAGGACCCGCGTTAAGAGTCGCTGGGGCCCGGAGCAGAAAGTCAAAGCCCCAAGCAGCTGCAGCCCAGGGCCCACCAGGCTGAAGCCTCAGCAGTGCAGCTTCGCCGTGCCCCCCAGGGGTGGGGCCTGGGGATGTTACATTTGATTAATGGGCTAATTGAATAGTCGATGCAATTTGCACCGACTAGTCGATCAGGGCGCCTCTGCCCCAGGGCTGTAGCTACACGGCAAGGCAAGAGCGCTGGCCCCGGGCTCCCCGCGGCATCTCAAAGTGGCAGCGCTACGGGGAGCACGGGGGCGGTGGGGGAGTCCCCAGCTCCACGTGGTGCTGCCGCTTTGAAGCGCCCACTCCTCTTCCACCCCCTTCCTGCCTCTTTCTGCATTGCTCAGCTCCAGCCTCCGCCCCGAAAGGGGCTGTGTGGGCCGGGACAGAGACGGCGGCTGGGCGCTCAGTCTCTGGCGAGCCCTTGAAGCCGTGCGGAGGCGGCCTGGGAGGCTGCGGGCGGTGGCAACGGGGCAGGACTGCAGAGGGAAGGGAGCTGGGCGCAGGGCGCCACGTGGCGGGCTCAGCGCACTGGGGCATGGAAAGGCCGGCTGGGCACGCCCGTGCTCCCTGCCCCCCTGCTCACCCCAGGGCTGGGCAGAGCTGGTCTGCGACTCTCACACTGCCAGGCACAGGCGAGATGCCCCCTTGCCCACAGCTACGAGTCCCACCCAAGGCATCACCCAGGCCAGGCCACCGCTCGGGTGACACAGCGGAGTGATCTGTTGCCAGGCAGGGGCCCTGCCTCCCCCACCACGCCCAGGGAGGCTGCTCGGTCCCCTCCCAGCGCCTGGCCAGGGAACACGCCAGGCTAGGGGAGCACGGCAGCAGGGCCAGAGCGGGACGCGCAGCCTCCCTAGTCCAGCCAGGTCAGCAAACCGGGGCCTCACCTCCTGTACAGGTTGGACTTGGTGAAGCTCACTAACACCAGCGGGATCTTGAAGGTGGTCAGGACGAGAATGACCTGGAGAGAGAGAACAGGCGTCAGGCCCCGGGGCGGCTCACTAGCAGCCTGTGCGCAGCCTGCAGCCCCCCCATCGCACCCGCTGCCCCCGGGAAGGGGGCTGGCAGCCCCTTAACTCGCCCCTTGCGGCCCGTCGGCGAGTGCTTTGACCTGCCTCTGCCCAGGCTTCCCCCAGAGAACACTCTGAACAGCAAGGCAGGGACGCGCTGGCCCAAGGCTGGGGAAGAGGGTCCAGCAAGGGAGTTCTCCCAAATCACAGGTCACGTGGGTGCTGTCAGGCAGCCACCTGGCCCCCAGCCCAATCTGGGGCAGGAAATTGGCTCGAGCCCACTCTCAGGAAACAGCCAATCCCAAAGCATTTCTGGCAGCAAACGCCAGGAGCGGCTGTGGGCGGTACACCCACCTGCACGCACCACGATGGGGGTGGGGCTGGCCAGGACTCGGGGCTAGCTTGGGAAGGGCCACGGGATCAGAGGCCCACAGACCAGACAAGACCTCCTGCCCTCCCCCTCCCCCACAGGCGCACAGCCCAGAGAGGCACAGGGAACAGCCAGCCGCTTGGAGCAGTCTGGAGCTGCTGGCAGGCAGGGAGCACGCCGAGGGGGCTGCTGGTGGGGAGCCGCCTAGGTAAGCGCACTCCAGCCACAGCCTGCCTCTGGCACCCCACCCCCGCCTGCCCCCCAACTCCCTGCCCCACATCACCACCCAAACCCTTTGCACCCCCTGCCTCAGGTCACAACCCTCTCCCAGAGCCTGCACCCCCTCCTCCAACCCTCCCCCAGGCCAGAATCCTCTCCTGCACCATAACCCCTCTGGACCCTGCACCCCATTCCCCTGCCCCAGGTCTCATCTCCCCCTCAGACCCCACACCCTCCCCTACCCCACGCTCCCTTCTGCACCCACCCTCCGCCCCAGGCCCCACAGCCCCTCCGTAGAAAAGCGCAGCCCTTGACCACTTAGCAAAATCCTCGGAGCCCCTCACCAAAAATTATTACCCCCTGCTCTAGCTGGACCTACCCAAGCCAGGCCAGGTTAAGCACCTTTCGGCCAGCATACTGCCCCTGCTGCGGGGTGGGGAGGGCTGTGCTGCTCGCGCTGCTGGCTGGTCCAGCTGGAGCGTTGGCCCAGTCCCCGCTGAGGACCGTCCCAGGCGGGATACAAGCGTGGGCGCAGCGAGTGCCCAGTGCTCACGAATGCTTGTGCCCTGGGTTTACAGTGAGCAAAGTCCTGCTCCCCAGCTGCCCCTCCAGCCTGCCCAAGCCCACGGCTGGTTACTTTCACGCCCTACTTACTCCATTGCTGTCTCCAAGCCAGGAGAGCGAGACGGAGCCGCCGAAGTCGGCAAAGACATACTGCAAGGGAAACGATCAGAGTCAGAATCCAACTTCGGTGCCCCCCACCTCACCCCAAACAACCGACCCTGCCGCCTCCACGCCCTCGGGGGAATAACCCAGATCTGCCCTCCTCTTTGCTAGCCGGGGGGCCTATTGCTGAACCAGGAAAGCCAAGACGCCGGGGCCGTCTCTCCGCTTCATGCGCCCTCGGGTGGCTTCCTTCACTCACCCACACGCATCTCCTTATGCGGGAAGCTCCTGAGAGGCCCAGTGGGTTTCTGCCACGCCCCTCCATACACCTCAGAGCCAGGGACGGATATAGGGCAGGGCGAGCGGGGTGGCCGCCCTGGGCCCCGCGCACGCCCCGTGGCAAAGGGGGGCCCTGCGAAATTGTGCTGCCCTGGGCCCTGCAAAATGGTTATCTGCCCCTGCTCAGAGCATCTCTCTCCAGCCAGCCCCCGGGAGGTTTCCAGGGCAGGTCTCTTGCTCCAGGCTACCTCTCCCCTTCAGCAGCTCTCCCACGAGCGGCTTGCTGGCCAGGCAGAGCAAAGCACAACTCCAGCTTTGAGAGTCACGGCTGCTAAATTCACCCCCCCACCCACCCCAGCACTCTCCAAAGGGATGTCAGTGACTAGCCACGCCTACCTGATAAGCCTAGGCCTACTCACTTCCCCCCACTGCCTCTGTATGGGAGAAAAGGGGGGCAGAACAGGAACCAGGGCTGGGGGGGGGGGCCGACTTAAATGCTGGTTTCCCCCAGCACCGTCTCTGTGGCTCCCACAGCAGCCCTGCCCCCGCCCAGCTCCGACTACATTTCAACTGCAGAGTCACCGCGGGGGGGCCCTCATCGACTAATCGGGTACTCGATACAGTTACCCGCTTCGTCACACCCTTACTGCCGGGCCCTCTGCACAGCTGGACTCCTCCCACACTGGACAGCTGGCCGCCCACCCGAGCAGCCCCACGCTGGTGTGTTGCTTTGGCCTTGCAGAGCAGTAAAACTGGGCTGTGCCGGTGCCTGGAGGATGCAGCGCAGCCCTATCGCCCTGCCAAGGCGTCCGCCTCCGGATCCCATTTCCTGCAGCTCCTGCTGGCTGCCAGGCAGGATCACGGCAGGAGCAGCACAGACGGCTCCCGCTGAGCCCAGGACATCAGAGAGGGGACGCCGGCAGAGCAGTGGTGCGGGGATCTGGCTCGCTACCCCGCCGGAGTGCCAAGGCGGAACCTGGCAATGCAAATACTGCCCTGAGCAGAACAATCAACACTGTCGGTGCCCTGCCCTGCAGTCTCAAAGGTTGCCTCAACGACATCACCCTGCGAGACTCGCCAGGCACCGCGCAGCCCGCACCTGTGCCGTAAAAACCCCACTCAGCCTCGAGCCACCTAGGACAGACTGCAGCCTCCCCCCCCAGGCATTCTGCAGGCCAGACAGCCGCCAGGGACATACGCCTGGGACCTAACCACAGAGCCTTAGAGAGGCTCCAAGAGAAGCACGCCCACTGTCAGCCTCACTGGAGTGTGCAGCACAGGCACAGAGGCCAGGGAGCACGTGGGGAAGGGTGCAGAATGCAGCCGACAGCCATGGGCACCTTGGGAACTCACTGGTGCAGGGAAGGGGCAGTGCCACATGGTTACGGAGCTGTGCGGGGAGATCTCAAGGAAGGCAAAGGGGGATGGGGACGCTGTGGAGAGGGCGCCTGCACAAACAGTGATGGACCAGAGGGAGCCCCGAGACTTAGGGCTCTCCACCCACCACTGGGGAGCCTTGTCACGTTACTGGATTTTGAGGGGCGCAGCCATACCACTGCTGCACCCATGGGGGGCGTTTGCCCCAGAAGTTGGTACAAAGGGGGCCATGTGAGGTGTCAAACAAAAGCTGACTTTCTACTGATTCTGTGTATGCTCTTCATATATCTGTATAATGTCCGTGTGTGGAGTTAGGGATCTGTACTCTGTATGGAGACTGGAAGTTTCTCTGTATGTGATTTAACAATGGACCTCTGGAGGCCAAAGACACACCTGGCCACTGGCCATGTGACTCCCTCCAGCTTGGAAGAAGCCAGGAGGGGGTATAAATATGCCATGTGGCCGACTCCATTTTGTTCTCAGCTCAGCCCTTCATCCCAGAGGCAGCAGTGCAGGAATTGAAGAGCCGGAAAGAACTGTGAACCCATCCTGACCTAGGATGTTCACCAAAGACTTTTAAACCAGCAGTTGTAACATCTCTGCTGGAGCCTGCATCGAGAACTGGGAGATTCAATGCATGTAACGTACTATCCTTTAACAACCTCACTCTCCCGCTTTTCTTTCTTGTGGTAATAAACCTTTAGTTGTTAGATGCTACAGGGTTGGCTCAGTGTGGTTTGTGGGTAAGGTCCAGAGGGTAAATTGATCAGGGATCTGTGGCTGGTTTCGTGGAACCGGACAGAACTTGTTCGGGGTAGGTGGGATTGGGTGCTAGGACCCCCCACCTGTGTATGAGGCCCGGGGCCATCTGGGGCACGGATATTGCTGGGGTGCCGGAGGGGTTTTGCTCGTGAGGCTTCAGGCAGGCGGCTGGAGTGCTCTATGGGACTGGTTTGGGGCCTGTTTGGGAAGGTCTCCAGTCTGGGGGCTGTAAGGAGCCCTGAATTTGAGCTATTCGCCCTGAGCGGACGCCCTCAGCGGTGCCCAGACCCGGCCTGGTCCGTCACAAGCCTGCACTGCGCTCCGCTCCACTCCCCCCCCCCCCGTGCCTCTGCGGGGCTGGCGCAGTGTCGACTCGTGCAGGGCCCCATAGGCGCCGGCGTGCGAGGGGAGCGACTTTCTGCTTCTCAGTCAGGGGTCACCCCAGCGAGGGGCAGGCTTTTTCCTTGGCTTCTCACTTGTGCGCGGCCCCCGACTGATTTTTCGTGGGTCAGCAGCCCCCAACCCAAAAAAGGTTCCCTGGCCCTGCCCTGGGTGAACAAGGGAGTAGACAGAAAAGCGCGGCGTGGGGTGGATGGAGCCCTGGCCGAGTCATAGCCTGGGCCATTCTGAAAGGACCCAAGACGGAGCATGGAGCTGGGGGTGCAATCCCGGCTTTGGGGCGTGCAGGCGATGGCTGATCCTCAGGAGTCTGGAGGCAGAGAAGTGGGTCTTTGGGAGGCATGGGAGGGATTTTCAACAGTCAAAGAGGGAGGCCTGGAGACACAGGTGGGAGCTGCGGCAGCCAACCCTGGCCAGGAGGCAGTGGGGCTCTCTAGGCACAGAAAAGAAAGAGGAACCGCCGGATGCCTCTCTTGCCCAAGAGAGAAGCAGACAGGCAGGAAGTGGAGCCAGAGTCAGCGTGGGAAACTGGACAGGCTCCCAGCACACGGGGCTCGGGGCCGGCACGTGCTCAGCGGCACGTCAGCATACGGCAGGTGGGACTGGTACGGTGACTCCGCAGGCAGAGCGGAAGCTGTGAGCTGGGGCAACGCAGGGCAGCCCCCCTGCCCCGAGCCTGAGTAAGAGGCTGCAGGAGACACACCTGGCTCCACTTTACCGTCCAGGCCACCCAGCTCCAGGCAAATCATCTCCCAGCTCCCCAAAGACGCTGCTCTTCCAGTTCTGCTGAGAACGGAACCACACCCGTGGCACCTGGCCCACGCACCCAGCCCTCCCAGCTGGCTTTCTAGAGTCACCCCCACTTCCGCCGGGCAGGCCGTCCTCTGGGAACCAAGCTGTGCTTTGCTCCGCCAGCTGCGCTGCAGGGCCAGATCAGCCAGGGACAGTACACTCCAGCAGCAGACCCGGTCTCCTGGGTTACCCTGCACTAAGTTCTGGCAGTGCAAGGGGTTCTGGGGAGCCCCCCTCCCACCTCCGAGGGGCCGGTACAGGGCCCTCAAGGTGACAACAAAGCGTGCTGGGGAAAAATGCAGGAGGAGCTTTCAGCACAGCTCCCGGGAACATCGCCATGCTGGGAAGCTAGTGGGCGGATTCAGGGCTCGGTCCATTAGACGCAGGACAAAACTTGCTTCCACCCACAGCTCGTCAGCCCACGTGCTAGCAACTCTCACTGCATTTCAGCTGCCCAGAACCCCTCAGGGGGTATGTCTACACTACCCTCCTAGTTCGAACTAGGAGGGTAATGTATGCATACCGCACTTGCTAATGAAGCCCGGGATTTGAATTTCCCGGGCTTCATTAGCTTAAGCGGGGAGCCGCCATTTTTAAATCCCCGCTGCTTCGAACCCCGTGTAGCGCGGCTACACGGGGCTCGAACTAGGTAGTTCGGACTAGGGTGCCTATTCCGAACTACCGGTACACCTCGTTTCACGAGGAGTACCGGTAGTTCGGAATAGGACCCTAGTCCGAACTACCTAGTTCGAGCCCCGTGTAGCCGCGCTACACGGGGTTCGAAGCAGCGGGGATTTAAAAATGGCGGCTCCCCGCTTATGCTAATGAAGCCCGGGAAATTCAAATCCCGGGCTTCATTAGCAAGTGCGGTATGCATACATTACCCCGCTAGTTCGAACTAGGAGGGTAGTGTAGACATACCCAGGGAGAAACGTTACACGTGATCACAGAGTGTTTAACGGCTACGCCTCAACATCACAGGCAAGGGACACAGAGACCTTTTCCCAGGGCGCCGAAACGCGGCCACCTCTGGGGTGGAACGTGGCCGCTGTTCTTATGAACTGGATTACAGCAGCATCGGGAGAACCCAACAACAGGTGGCGTTTGCCAAGCACCACACAAACAGAGCCTGCACGGCAGCACAAGAGAAAAGGCTGAGGCCAAGGACAATGCAACCCAACCGTAGGTAGAGGAGCTCGGAGCTAAGTTCCCACCGACGTGCCTTACCCAGACACGCAGGCCGTGCTGTAGCTAGGGATGGAAGCGACTAGTCAACTACCCGGTAAGCACAAGCCTTTCGGAGAGTCGAGTAGTCACTTGACTGGTCGCTCCCCCCCCCATCAGAGAGAGGCAGCAAGGGGGGAGCAGCAGGCAGGTGTCCCGACTGCTGCGCCTCTCTTTGAAATGTACAATGTGGCTCTTTTCAAAGGGAGAGGTGCAGCGGGATAGCAAGCACACCCCCCCATCGACTAATCGAGTAGTTGATGGAAATTCCATCGACTACTCGATTAGCCAATTAATCGAAATTTAACATCCCAAGTTGCATCCATTTGATCAGCTGTTCTATTATCAACACTGCTGGGAGAGGGCGCTCCCAGCGACAGGGCCGGAGCTGCGCTGCTCGGGGCACAGCCGCATGCCACGGCGCTGGTGTCGCCTAACGGATGCCTTCTCAGAAGAGAGCCCGTTCCTGCCGAGATGCTTGAAGAGCAGCCTCTGAGCGGGAAAAGCGCCGCTGGGGTTTATATTTCAAGTCTCACTAACGATGCCCTGACCTGTTCCGCTCACAAGAGCGTAGCCAAAACTAAAGGCCCAGCTGCAGCGTGCAACACACAATGTCCAACACAGCGCCTCGTGAAACAGGGGCCTTTCCCAAAGCCGGGAGAGTGCCCAGCGCCCCCCTTGCCAGGGGAAGGTTAGCGACTTGTGGACAGCTCCCCAGCTGAAAGGGGCTGAGGCCGGAGAACCCCCCCACCCCCAGTGAAAGCTGGGCTGCACCAGGAACGCGAGCGCCCCGTCCTGGCACAACACGGCTTCCTGCCATCCTCCCACGCCTGTGTGCGGGCTGGAGAATGGGGTTTGGGAACCAGGTCTCTGGGTCCTATTACCAGCTTTCCCCAGTCTCTGCAAGGGTCTCAAAAGGAGAGGGAGACCCCAAAGTTTCACCGCCATTGGGCTCCGTCAATGACCAGCACTACAGAAATGCCAAGTATACACCCCGAGACGCCAGTCACCCGGCGTACCCCCCCCGAGACGTCAGTCACCCTGCATACCCCCCCGAGACGCCAGTCACCCAGTGTACCCCCCCCCGAGACGCCAGTCACCCGGCTTACACACTTTCCCTCCCATTCTCCTCCCCCACCCCCCGACATTTAAGTAGTTTCTTCCCTGGGACAACAGCAGACATAGCAAGGGCCCCAGCATCTCCCACAGGCTTGGCACGGAGCAGCCACATGTGCTCGTCCCATCTCGGCAGGGGCACTGGATATGCAGCTGAAGCCATCTTCTTCAGTGGCCTCCAGTCCCTCCCCCACATCACAGCAGAGGGAGGGGGACTCCCGTGGGGCCCACGGCCTACAGGTTCCTAGATTCCCAGGTGGCCAGGGCCTTGGGATCCAGCAGACGGATCCCCCAGGGAGCACTAAACACAGGCGAGAAGAAAGGCTGAAGGAGCCAGGGAGGGACAAGCTGCTCCGTGCCTGACAGCGCTTGCTCCCTCCAGTGAGGGATCGGCAGCGCAGATTTTAAGTCCTCGCATACGGCAGGAGACAAGCCCAGCTGGGCATCTGCGGCCTTTGCAGACAGTGTGAATTAGCACCAGACAGGACAGAAGGCAACGTATCTCGCAGTGCAGAGGGCTGGGCTGGGCTCAGCACGTACAGACGCCACGAAATGCAGGAGCAGCTGCTGAACGGGCGGGACCTTGCATTCTCCCCAGGGAAGGGCAAAGGAAGGTCACCCGCGTGGTGCACCGAACCGTGCAAAGCATGGGTCACCTATGTCACCGCAGCCTTTGGCACGTCAGGCTCCCCCCATCGGCACAGCAGGAAGTAGATCTGGCAAAGAGAACGGGGCTTCGAGTCTCCAGCGACTGAGCTAAGATTTGCTTTTGGGAAGGGGAGAGCCCCTGTTCTGTCCCGCCTGACGCGGATCAGGCAGCTGTCAGCACACCGGGACCGACACGCCTTGATCAGCATCTGTGCCCAGCCCATGGGGTCAGGCAGCACCTCCGCTCAGTGCTCTGCAAGGTTTAAGGGTTTTTTGAAAGCTGCACAGACACATTCTGACATATCCCACGGCACGCCCACGGTGCCAACAGGAGCCGGGAGCTGTGCAGTGTATCCACAGAGAGAGGCGGCTTTCCACCACGTCACCTGGGAGACACGCTGTTCCCTGCACAAACACAATCCGCCCAGTGCCTGAACGGGTTGCCCGAGTCCTGCCAACAGCCAAGCAAATGCACCAGTCTGACTCGAGACGATTGTGCCCATCTGACCACAGCCCACATCTACCTCATGCTTGTAGCTGGATGAGGAACATCCCTGATGAAAATCCAGCTACTGTAGGTGCCATTGTTCTGGTATGATCTCAAAGGTACTACTCCACTGCCCCTATCTGGGTACTTCCAATCTTCCTCTGGGACTATTACCCGCATTGCACAGATGAGGAATTGAGCACACAGTGAGGCTAAGTGACTTGCCCCAGGTCACACAGTGAGTTTGTGGCAGAGCTGGGAACTGGATCCTGGTCTCCCAAGTCCAAGGCCAGAGCCCTAACCACCAGACCATCCTCCTCTCTGCAACTCTGACAGGGCCGTCAGGTCGGGAGCACTGCCTCCCTGCAGGCTTGCACGGCCTGTCTGAGCTACACCTGGGAGCGGTACACCAAGCATGTGGTCGAAAGCCTCTCGCTGTCCAGGTGCCAGGGAGAAGGCCAGTCCCTGCTGCAGGGGTGATTCCAGCGGGCGCGGCTGTAGTGGCTCTGCAGCATGTGACCTGCCAAACCACAGCTGACCCTGGGAACCAGAGTGGCAGCTCGGCCTTTCACCACAACACTGTCTCCCCAGGCTCAGAGGCCGGAGGCAGAAACCTCCACGTAGCTCCGCACGGGCCCAGCTGGGACAAGTACCGCAGGCAGAGAGCTCTCCCGTTCTCCCACAGTGCTCAGCCGGCCTGCCCTGCTGGCCAACACGGTCTCTGCTCCGCAACCTCAGGCACCACTGGGGAACGCTGCTCTGAATACAGAACAAGTGAAACGTCCTCAGGCGTGAGCCGAGCTGCCAGCGCGTCCCTTCTCTGCCCCGACCGGGGACCTCCCCCTGTTCAGAGAGCAGGGATCCTTCTATCTGATTAAACAGAAAAGTCGTGTGCCAGGCCGCCAGCCAGCAATCCCTAATGCTACCTAGGAGATAAGCGACCACTTGCACAAATCCCTCGCAGGTCTCCCCCTCCGCTGGAGCGTGCCGCATCTGTCAGCACTTGCTATTTTCAAATTGCTTGTCAAGGGGCAGCAATGTTTCCCCAGCCCTTCCGGTCAGACTAGCCTCCTGTTTGACAGGAGAGAAACCGGGGCCCGGTGATTGAGCAGCTCTACCCGGTGTTACTCCAGGGACAGAGACAGCACCAAGGTACCGGCCACCTCGCTTGTCCCCACAGCCACGTGGGTTCGGACAGACCGATTCCCAGGCAGCGGCATGCAGCACAGCCCCCTCCCATGGAGTCCAGGCCTTCAGGGACGCTCGCGGATAATTTCCTTTGCTGCCCCAAAGGCCGCTGCGTTCAGCCAGGGCAGCGACGTGAGGCAGAAGCACTGTGAGGAGCCTTGCTTCCCAGCACGTGCAGCTGGCTTCTCAAGGCTGTGCTGAGTCCGAGCTGCCCTCCGTCCCCCACGCAGCTCTCTACACCACTCAGGGCGACGAAGCCCAAGACACCTCTCCCCCAAACAAGCCTGCTTCTATGGCACGTCCAACCCGGAGGAAACGCCTGCAAAGGGAGGAGTCGCTCTTACCCGCAAGCCAGCTGGCAGGTGCTATTCGTTAACTTTGCAGCCAAGGCAGGAGAGCACACTGGCTGAGGTAGGAAGCTTGCAAGCTCTTCAGGAGAAAGCAGTAGCCTCCCCAGGAATTGAAATTGGGGGGGGAGGGTGTTTGAATTTACAAGGGGAGGTGTCAGGGCCAATGAGAGGTGACGCCGTGAGGGTGAAGGTGGGCTGTATGGCACCATAGTTCACAAAACTGGGGGGGTGTTGAGGAAATTCGGGGTGGTATACACCTCCATAGGGGGGGGTGTAGGGAAATCCCTGGGAGAGAGCCACGTCTGAGCACAAATTTTAGCCTCTGATCACAGAAGGAAACCCCAGCAACCAACCAAACGTAACCCACTGGCCCCTCCCGCCGCACTGCTTCTTGGAGGCTTTGGGACAGACACCCCCAGCAAGCGGGAATCCCAGGAGAAGTGCAGCTGCGCACAGCGCTGTGTATGCAGGCAGCGATCTGCAGAGGGTTGGGGAAGTGACCTTAGCTGGCCTGCGCAGGGAGTGGGTGGAAGGAGAGTCTCCTAACATCTCACTTGGCCAACTCCAGAGCAGCACTTCAGTTGTACAAAAAGCTCCAGCCAGTCCTCCCCGGACTGAAGGCTGCCAGGCCCTGTCCCTGCCGCAGGGAACAGGAACGGATTATATCTCCACCCACCCCCTGGAGCGGGGACTGGGCCGCTGGAGCACAGAGCAGAGTTGTGGGCAAGCTGCACGGACAGGGGCCGAGAGCTGTGGGAAGAGGACACCAGGCTCCATGGGTCAGCGCTATGGCACGCTCGCTGGTCGCCAACAGGCACGATCCAGGCAGCGCAGCTGGCAAGAACAATACGCGGCCAGCGCGAGCGAACAAGCGCACAGTCTTCTCTGTGCCGAGACACCCTGTTATTGCCCACCACGGGTTTCAGACACAACCTGATTTTCCTAGGCACTAAGTGTGGGGAGGTTAGATAGTGTGGAATTGAACAGTCGTGTAGCCACCACTCGTATGGGTTACATGACTGTTCGATAGACCCCAGGGCCGGGGCTGGCAGCCAGTGCACTCTGACCCCCTCCCGGGGAGCCAGTTTAAGAAACAGCTCCCCGTGCAGACCAGCTGCCGGTACCGCCTCTGATGCGGAGGCAGCAGCGTGGGGCAGCAGCAGCCCCTGTCCGAGGGGGGTCTGAGCTCCCTGCAGACAAAGTCTGCTGCCGGGGTAGAGGAGGCTGCCGCAAAGCACCCTCTGTCTCTGGCGGCCCAGGCTGGCTATGGAGAGAGGCTGGTCTGCAAAACTGACCAGGGTCATCACTTTGGGCTTAGAATCTAGGTCTGCCCCCACCACCTGCCAACGGGGAAGGCTAAAACCATTGGGGATGCTCCTGGGGGAGAATGGCTCAAAGAAGAGGCTGGGCAAAGAATGGGAAGAATAGTGACGATCTCTCCAGCTTGCAGCAGCCCAGAGGTTCTGTGGGAAGGGTGGAGCAACGTAGCCAGTAGCCAGGAAGCTCACCTGTTTGAGGCAGGCATGGGGTGGGGGCAGGATGACAGGACAATGGTAAAACTCTCCGGAGCCTTCCCAGTTGTTATATTATGGTAGCAACTAGGAGCCCCCACCAAAGACCAGGATTCCAGTGCTGGACAGACAACGCTCCCTCCTGCATGCCGTTACAATCTGTGTGTCAGGCAGAATGCTACAGGCACGTAGGACGAGGGTCATTTGGAAGAACGAGGTAACAATCAAATAGTATTTTACACAAAAGAAGTTACTGTGTTCCGGTGAAGGGCTGGCACACCGCATCTGCTGTGGGAACAGCATCTCAGCTCAAATCAAAGTTTAAAATGCAAAATGGCAGAAAGAGAAGCCACTCCACCAAAGGTTAACTCGGGTTCTACCAGCCAACAGATCCTGCTGCAGGGGAAGTGGGGATAAGCCAGCCAGCCAGTTCTGCCTCTCAGGGGGATCCCCAAAAGTGCAATACATCTCAGGTAAAGAATTATGCCACAAAGAAAAATACCAAGAATGAAAAGCATCTGCTAAAGCCATGAAGGGAAGAGGGGGAGACCAACGGAACCAAAGCCAGGATTTTCCACAGCAGATTATTAATGCACCATGCAGCATGGCCTTGCCCTGCTACAGTTAAGGGCCTGTAAGAGCTTGGATTATATGCCCCGATGTTCAGTGTCCGTGGAGGGAAAGGACCCTGCAGCGTACCTCCAGGGGTAATCTGGGGAGACCTTGCACTCCCCCAAGTCAGCCAACCGTGGCTAAGAGAGGACTGGAAAAAACAAGGTTTTTTAAACAAACGTCTCCCATTCAAGCCCTGCTGCAGCATCCCAAGGGTGCACCAAAGGGGGACAAGACTCCCTGCCTCAGACGCTTCCCAGAGAGCAAAGATGCAATCTGACAGGAGCAGCACAGCACTGGTGCCGCTCACTCCACAGTGACGCGGCCCGTTTTCAATCTCGCGGAGACATGCTGTTCGGTGAAAGCTCACCAAGGTCTTTTAAACGAGGCATTAAAGAGCTCCCTGTAGGTCCTTATGGGCCTGCAATAGCTCACACGCCAGCAATTAAGGTTCTGCCCTTCTCTAACCCACACAAATAAGCTGTGTCAGGCACGAAAGAAACCTCTCGAACTCCAGGCAAAATGGCCCTATTCAGCAGATGGGGAAACAGAGGCAAGTGACCTACCAAAGGTCACAATGACATTCCCCATATTACATGCTCACATGGCAGGAACCTGCTCTATGCAAACTTTTCTGCAAGCGACAGCTCCTGGGTGCAGCAGGCAAAGACCAACCGCCACCACCAATCCCTACCGTCTGCAGAGATTTCTTCCAAGCGCTGGCAACTAGTGCTAGGCAGAGGCCAGCTTTGGCACTCCCAGGGCTCAAATCCCTCCTTGCAAGAAGGTGAATTGCTGTCCCTTGGGGCTCTGCTATGAAATAAAGACCAAGGTAGCTGGAGTCCCCCAAGACCAGGAAGACATGGCCCACGGCAGCACCCTCATACTGAGCACAGCAAGACCATGAGGGACTTAGCCTGGCAATTTCAGAAGCAGGCAATTATACTCAAAAGCTCTCAGGTGAGACAGGCCAAGGCCTTAGAGTAGGGGACTCGGCCCCCACCCTGTGAGGCTGGGGAGTTTCCCCCACATTACCTAGGGTATGAACAGGAAAAAGACTGATCCTCCCCTATTTGTCAGTCTACCTCCCTTGCACACCCTGTGTCAGTCTGTTTATCCCTTGTGTGTGGGTGTATCTGTGCCCTAGAGACTATCAGACCAGACCCGATGGGCCGTGTCAGTCAGCCTGCCTCCCAAGGCTGTGCAAGGGGGAGAGTGGTAAGTTTGTTAGCTCCTCCCCCCAAGTTGTAGGGAGTTGGTCTGTCAGTCAGCTCCCCAGCAGTGGGGCAGGATGTCTGTTGGTCTGTCCAAGCCCAAGGGTGGGGGGTCAGTCTGTCGATCCATCCCCTAGTGGAAGGGCAGGGAGGTCTGTCAGTCTGCTCACCATCCCCAGGCTGGGGGGCAGAGTCAGTCAGTATCGCTCCATCCCCCGGGATAGGGCAGGGGGTGGTGTTTGCCCCCCAGTGGTGAGGGGTCTATCGGTCCATCCCCAGAGCGTGGGGGAGGTGTTTGTCAGTTGGAGTGGGGTTGGGGGCGGGACCCCCGGAGGAGGAGAAAAAGCATCTGTCAGTCGGTTGGGGGGTGTCGGTCTGTATGTCGGTCCCGGGGGGGGGGGGTCGGGCGGGGGGCCGGGGGGGGGGGGGCGGTGTCAGGGGGGTGTCGGGGGGTGTCTGTCGGTCGAACGGGGGGTGTCGGTCTGTATGTCGGGGGGTGGTCGGTCGGGGGGGGGGGGGGGGGTGTCGGGGGGTGTCTGTCGGTCGAACGGGGGGGTGTCGGTCTGTAGGGGGTGTCGGGGGGTGTCTGTCGGTCGGGGGGGTGTCGGTCTGTAGGGGGTGTCGGGGGGTGTCTGTCGGTCGAACGGGGGGGTGTCGGTCTGTAGGGGGTGTCGGGGGGTGTCTGTCGGTCGAACGGGGGGGTGTCGGTCTGTAGGGGGTGTCGGGGGGTGTCTGTCGGTCGAACGGGGGGGTGTCGGTCTGTAGGGGGTGTCGGGGGGTGTCTGTCGGTCGAACGGGGGGGTGTCGGTCTGTAGGGGGATGTCGGGGGGGTGTCTGTCGGTGGCTCCGGCCGCCACTCACCGGGTAGGTGCTGTTGCCCAGGACGGACTCGAACCCGCTCTGCAGCCCACAGCCCGGCTCCGCCGCTCGCCGCAGCAGCCCCGCGTCCCCCCGGCCGGGTGCCAGCAGCAGCAGCAGGGCCCCGCACAGCGCGGCCGCCCGCAGCCCCATCGCCACTCGCCAGCTGGCCCGGCCAGCGCCCGCACCGGCTTCCCCGCGCCCCGCCCACAGTCACCCCATAGGGCCGCGCCCGCCACCTGCCGAGTCCCGTTGGTCTTGGGGGACGTCATTCTCCTCATGCAAAACAAGCCCCGCCCCCTTTCCCCGCACGCGACCTTCAATTCTGATTGGCTGCAAGAGCTGCCCGTCTCTACCGTAGCAGCCAGGCCCGAATCCCGACCAGCCTCTTTCCCTTCTGATTAGGTCTCCTCGCTTGTCAATCAGGCGTCCAAAACACCCCAAGCTCCGCCTCTTCCAGAACGCCTTGCTCATTGGCTGACCTCGCCTAAAGTGATTGGCTGGATGGACGCACGGTGACGCGTATCAATCCTAATCTACCCAGCGACCATTCTCTGATTGGCTAGTGGCTGCGCAGCGCAGGTTTCTTTTTTTAATTGGTTGACTTTAAGATACACTATTTTGCAACTTTGTATCTTTAAGTTCCGCCTCCAGATGATTTAAAGGCGCCGCGCCCTTAGGGAGCGCGTGTCCTGCGGGGCTGCGAAGGCTGGCGGGGCGGTTCAGGGAGCGCTCCGGCCCCGCACCCCGGGGCTTTCCGCTCTCGCCCCGTGCAGGGGTCGGGCTGGGTCCCTGCCTTCCGCACGGCCCGGGCTCGCCCCACGACTTTCTCCCTGCTGGCCGGGGAAACTGAGTCACCTGACATCGCAGAGGCATGGGGCGGGCCCTTCGCCACCAAGCCTCTGCCGGGACCGCGGGGCTGGGAGGAGAAGAAATCGCCGGGGAATGAGACCAAAGCAGGGGGGTTGGGGGGTAAGAACAAGGAGCCTGGCAAACAGCCTGAGGGAGGCAGGAAGCCAGAAAGTGGGGGTGAAGCCCAGTAAAAGCAAACGGGCAGGGCAGACCTAGCCGGGGGCGCGAGTGAGAGGGGTCGGAGCCGCAAGACTGTGCGATCAGCCGTCGATGGAGACGAGCAGAGGAGCCAATGAAGGGCTGCAACGTGCCGCTCCGAGGAACGGGACAAGATACTGCGGCTAGTACAGCAAAGCTGTGCAGCTCCTCTGTGACCCAGTTTACCGGCCTCAGGGGCTCGGAAGCTGCTTTAGGACACACTCGGGAAGGATTTCCTTCTGGGCTATTTGCCCCCCCAAATCCACAGGCACAGTGCTGTCGCAGGGTAGCTGGAGTGTGTCCACACACGCGCTTTGAGCAGTCCCCTGTGAAGACCAAACTTAAGTTTCCCTCGTCGATGCTGCTGTTTGCAGAGTGCCACTGCACAGAAAAATGCTGAGGCTACGTCTAGACTGGCATGATTTTCCGTTAAGTTTTCCGTTAAAAGCATTTGCAGAAAAGAGCATCTAGATTGGCATGGATGCTTTTCCGCAAAAGCACTTTTTGCAGAAAAGCATCCATGGCCAATCTAGACGCGCTTTTGCGCAAAAAAGCCCCGATCGCCATTTTCGTGATTGGGGTTTTTTTGCACAAAAATCTGAGCTGTCTACACTGGCCCTTTTGCGCAAAAGCTTTGCGCAAAAGGACTTTTTCCTGAATGGGAGCAGCATAGTATTTCCTCAAGAAGCACTGATTTCTTACATGAGATCGTCAGTGTTCTTGCGGAAATTCAAGTGGCCAGTGTAGACAGCTGGCAAGTTTTTCCGCAAAAGCAGCTGCTTTTGGGGGAAAACTTTCCAGTCTAGACACAGCCTGAGTGTTTTGAGGGTAAAAAGCAGCTT
This sequence comes from Pelodiscus sinensis, assembly GCF_052426305.1. Taxonomy (NCBI): domain Eukaryota; kingdom Metazoa; phylum Chordata; order Testudines; family Trionychidae; genus Pelodiscus; species Pelodiscus sinensis. Next base: position 16,220,257 of record NC_143078.1, on the reverse strand, counting down.
TGTGTCAAGCTCCAACTCCACGGCAGGGCTCAGGGGGAAAGTAAAACTCCTCAGAGTCAGACCCCGCCCTTGGAATAAGCTAAAAGCTCCTCTCTTCAGCCTGAGGTAGGGGTGATTAAGGAAAGGTGCAAAGGAGAAAGTTCCTAACCCAACTGTGTAACACTCCCCATCTTAAAAGCTTTATGTGACTAAGCCTCATAATTATGCGGGAGGAGATAAGTTATCGCATTTTGGCAGATGTGTAGAAGACAGGTTAAGCGACTTTGTTTTGCCCAAAGCACTAGATTAAGCCAGCAGGCAATCAGATTAGAAATCAGGGTTCTGGCTCTTCTGTGTGTTCTCATTCCATACTCCTGAGCAAATGAGAGAAGGGGGGGGGGGACTGCAGGCAAGAAAGCGTTTATTTTTTATATCGGTGCTTTCCCTTTCACAGATGCTGGTTTTCCATGCGGTCATTTAGATTTCATGTTTGAAAAGTATGAGGGCAACTATCTGAGGTTTCTACAAGTGCCTGAGTCATATTGCACATGGCTAGGGGAGGAGGGTAAAAAGAACTCACATGAAACTCCTTTGAGCTGGAGGTTGCAAGAGAGCAAAATCTATTATTCCAAAATCCCCTACTTTTATTGGACATGCATCAACTTCAAGTGTTTGTGTTTCTCCCTAGAGCCAAGGGATTGGAGATAGGAACACAAAGCCTTGATTTAGTTAGAATACCATCGCGGGGTCATGTGATAGTTGGTACCAGTAACGTAATGAGGGTAGATATAAAGGACACTTCTTTATTCCGAGTCCCACCCCGAGACCATTTGTTTGTCATATTTTGTTTCATAGAAAAGCTAAAGCAAAGGAACAGCACCATCTCCTGGAACTGCAGGAGTCGTTCTAGCACCTACCCGGACTAACTGCACAACAGTTAAGAACCAGAGAGGAAGGGTGCTATCAGGGCACCGCCCTGTTGTCCATCATATTAACCCAAGCCATGGAAACACTAGCATCAGGGCCGGCTTTAGGAAGTGCGGGGCCCAATTCAAACTGTTTTGGCGGGACACCCCCCCCCCCCCCAGGATTTTTTGTTGAGCAAAAAATGCCATCCTTTATTATGCAAAATTTTACACAAAATTAAATCAGTTGCCTTAAGTGTAGGTCAAATATTTTCAATTGCAAACTATCCAATTTTTTCAATAAAGTTTAAAGTTTGATTTTTAAAAAGTTACCAGAGAGCGCTGCAGTTTTCTGTTACATTGATTTACTTTTTAAATAGCAAAAATGGAGCCTTTGTTAAGAAAGTGTCAGTTCTGTGGTCAAATTCCAGTCCTTAGTGATTTCAGCACCAATGATTTCACTAGGTAATATGGTACCTCACCACCACTGCCTCCTTTGCACTGCCCTTCAACACACTGCCTGCATGTTGAGTCCAAGGTCAGTCTACACATGATTTTATCAATGATTTTTGCTGAAGCGATCACTGAGACAAGACAAGGACTCTCAATTGATTTTAGTCAACTCTGCCTTTAAACACTAGGGCTGCATCTAGACTGGCATGATTTTGCCGAAATACTTTTAACAGAAAAGTTTTTCCATTAAAAGTATTTCCGCAAAAGTGTGTCTAGATTGGTACAGATGCTTTTTGCGCAAAAGCATCCGTGGCCAGTCTAGACGTGATTTTGCGCAAGAAAGCCCCAATCGCCATTTTAGCCATCGGGGCTTTTTTGCGCAAAACAGTTCTTCCCTGTCTACAGTGGCCCTCTTGCACAAGAGGGCTTTTCCCCGAGCGGGAGCGTGAAAGTTTTTGCGCAAGAAGCACTGATTTTGTACATTACAAAGTCAGTGCTCTTGCGCAAATTCAAGCGGCCAGTGTAGACAGCTGGCAAGTTTTTGCACAAAATCTTGCCAGTCTAGACGCATTCTGGATGTAAAGTGTCAGATATAATTGAGGACTCCCAAATAGACTCTACACCACCAGAAATAAAACCTGTTTCCATCTTCTGTGACTTTCAGTTAGATGTGACTCACTATCCTCTGCTTAGTGTTCAAGTTATGGTAGACCCTAAGCCAGCTCATATTAAGTTCAGGTCTTTTAATCCTACAATATGGATAACGTTCTTCCAGCTCCAAGTCTTAAGTGAATTTCAACCCAAAAGAGCCAAAATTGATCACCTTGAGACAGCAAGTGTGTCTACTGATCTCTGTGGCAAAGTAGGTTGTCTATATAAACAAGGTCTGCTCGTGAAGCCTTTTCCTACAGTTGATTCACAGATGGCAGTATATAGCTCATTCAGACCACTGGCTGATAATAGTTAGTCACCCTGACCAGTCATTAACCATAGTCATGGACTCACCCTACTCTCCATTGTCTCTATGATTCTCTGATGACCTGTGACAAAAAAGGAGGGTGGAAAGGGAAACTGAAGGGAGAGACCTCTCTAAATTCATCAATCAAAGAGCAATATTGCCAACCCAAACATCACAAGGAACGCCTACACAAAGTTATGAGAATGGTCTACAAATCATAAGATTTTTAAAAATCAAACCTGTTGGATTTTTATTGGCCTTTTGTTTCTTGAGTATTTAGGGTACATGTTTTAAAGCTTTCCTCCTTAGCTGGAAGGCCCAGAAGTATAGAGAACTTTTTTTTAAATGAAAGCTGAGATTCCTACATAATCAATTGACTCCAGGCCTTTAGAAAAACACCAAGGGTGCGTCTAGACTGGCAAGATTTTGCGCAAAAGCAGTCACTTTTGCGCAAAAACTTGCCAGCTGTCTACACTGGCCACTTGAATTTGCGCAAGAACACTGACGATCTAATGTAAGAATTCAGTGCTTCTTGCGCAAATATTTTGACGCTCCCGCTCAGGGAGAAGCCCTCTTGCGCAAGAATACTTGCGCAAGAGGGCCAGTGTAGACAGGCACCTTAATTTTTTGCGCAAGAACGCCCGATGGCTAAAATGGCCATCGGAGCTTTCCTGCGCAAAAGCGCATCTATACTGGGCACGGATGCTTTTGTGCAAAAGCATCCGTGCCAATCTAGACGCTCTTTTGTGGAAATACTTTTAACGGAAAGCACAGCTCTCCCCAAGCCAGAGAGAGAATTTTAACACCCTTCTATAACATCCTGGTTGGCCATCCAACTCAGCCTCCCAAATCAAAACAAACACTCACAGCCTGACAATGTTAGAACTCATCTTGACAATGGCCAGAGACCAGACCGAAGGACAGCCCAAACTGCCAGACACTGAAGAGCTATAACAGACCTTGCTGTCCCCCGTGAAGCCAGACTCTGAGTCCCACCTGGAGGACGAGGGAGCAGGCTACACCTACTGCTGGATTGGCAAGGCCAAGGATGAGCCGAGAGAGTGAGGGAGAGTTCACCAGACAGCCTGATGTTGCTGACAATGACTCACCAGTTAGGGGGCATTTAATGAAGATTTCAACCAGGCTTTCAGGGTATGTCTACACCACAAAGTTAATTCGAACTAACAGCCGTTACTTTGAATTAACTTTCATAGGGGCTACACATACAAACCGCTAGTTCGAATTTAAATCCAACTAGCGGAGCGCTTAATTCGAACTAGGTAAACCTCATTCCACGAGGACTAAGCCTAGTTCGAATTAAGGGCTGTGTAGCCACTTAATTCAAACTAGTTGGAGGCTAACCCCCCCCAGCTTGCCCTGGTGGCCACTCTGGGCCAAACCAGGGAAACTTGTCTGCCCCCCTCCTGGCCCTGGAGCCCTTAAAGGGGCACGGTCTGGCTACAGTGCCTTTGCCAGTTGCAAGTCTGCCAGCACCCAGCCAGCAGACCCTGCACCTGGCACGGCATGAGCCAGCCACCCGCTGCCCCCCAGCCCTCCGCCTCTTCTCAGGACCAGGCTAGTGGCTCCCAGGAGCCTGCCCGGGGCCGCAAGAGGCGGGCGCCCGCCTGGTCTAGTGTGGAGATCGTGGACCTCATCGAGGTTTGGGGGGAGGCCTCCAACGTCCATGATCTCCGCACTAGGCACAGGAATGCAGCTGTCTAGGGCAGGATAGCTGCCAGCCTGGCCACTAAAGGCCACATGCGAACCCAGGAGCAGGTTTGCATGAAAATCAAGTTGTTCCAGTGAGACCCCCGACCCTGAGCCCTGAGCTTAGAACATAAGAACATAAGAACGGCCGTACTGGGTCAGACCAAAGGTCCATCTAGCCCAGCAGCCTGTCTGCCGACAGCGGCCAACCCTAGGGACCCCGGAGGGGATGGACCAAGACAATGACCAAGCGATTTGTCTCGTGCCATCCCTCTCCAGCCTTCCACAAACAGAGGCCAGGGACACCGTTCCTACCCCCTGGCTAATAGCACTCCATGTACCCAACCTCCATGAATTTATCTAACTTCTCTTTAAACTCTGTTCTAGTTCTAGCCTTCACAGCCTCCTGTGGCAAGGAGTTCCACAGGTTGACTATGTGCTGTGTGAAGAAGAACTTTCGCTTATTAGTTTTAAACCTGCTGCCCATTAATTTCATTTGGTGTCCTCTAGCCCTTATATTATGGGAACTAATGAAGAACTTTTCTTTATGCACCCTCTCCACACCACTCATGCTTTTATAGACCTCTATCATATCCCCCCTCAGTCTCCTCTTTTCTAAGTTGAAAAGTCCCAGTCTCTTTAGCCTCTTTTCATATGGAACCCATTCCAAACCCCTAATCATTTTAGTTGCCCGTTTCTGAACCCTTTCCAAGGCCAAAATATCTTTTTTGAGGTGAGACGACCACATCTGTACCCAGTACTGAAGATATGGCGTACCATAGTTTTATACTTCCCCTCCTCCTTCTTCCCCTGGCTTCCCCTTCCAGCTCCCTCCACCCAGGTTTCCCCCTCTCCTCTCCCACCCTCTCTCTTCCCCGCTCCCACCTCCTTTTCCCAGTATCCCCAGAGGTTCATCCCCCCCCTCCCCAGTTTTGTTAAATAAAAAGAGTTTCTATTTTTGAACACACGTGTCCTTTATTTTTTACATCAGGAAGGGGGGCTAGGGAGGGGTAAGTGGAAGGAGGGGAGGGAGGAATGGGGCACGAGCCCCCGATGGGGAGGACTGGGGTGGCTCCACGGGCTCCTTGGGGCGGAAGCTCTCCTGCAGGGCCTCCTGGATCCTGACAGCCCCCCAATTGACCCCCCCGGATGGCAGCCTGCGGCAAGTGCAGCTGGGCTGATGGCCGAGTGCTGTGATGTGCCGAGTGTGGGCACTCCGGGCACTCCAAGCCAGGACTGTTTTGCTGTCCCTCATCGAGTTAGACAAGCAAGCGGGGAACCCTGAGAACTGTCTGTCCGGGGTGGGGGTCGGGTCCCTTTAAGCACAGCCCTCGGCTAGCCTGAGACAGCAGCTCCACGCTCTAAGTCCTAACCTGATGCCCTGCCGGCACTGCTTCCGGCCAGCCTTAACTTCGGTTCAGGGTCCACTCAATGTGGACATGCTAGTTCGAATTAGGAAAACACAAATTAGAATTAGTTTTTAGGTCTAGATGCACTAATTCGAATTAAGTTAGTTCGAATTAGTGCTGTAGTGTAGACGTACCCTCAGAGAGGTGGGCACTCCAAGACAAACTCCTTATCTGTCTTTGGAGACTTTTTAAAGCCAATTTTGACCCAGGGCACAGGGCCATCACAGCAGTAGAAAGTTAAACTCCAACAGGCAGCTACTTCTCTCCAAGTTCAACCTGACCATTACCAACAGTCTTCCACCAGGTCAGGACAACATGGATGCACCCTGGAACACAACAGGCACATTACACAGTTGTACGGTTTAAGGACACGAAAGACGAGCACATCATCCACTCTTTGAAAAGAGCCAAGTGTTGGCCAAACCATCAGCTTGTGAGAAGCCTGTCGCTACACTTCTCAGAGAGCCCCAGAAGACATCACAAACCACACAAGAAGATCAATGAGCTGCCACAAAAGACACCAGCAAAGAAGCAAAGTGGAAGCAGACACCAGGGACTGTGTTAGCCGAGGTCCCAGGGAACTCCAGAGACACTGAAGCAACCAGGCAGAAGCTCAGAGATGTCATATATGATATGGGGTCCAAGGTTTTTGATTTTGTAAGGCAGAAACACCAAGACTACTTCAGTGAGCGTGCCCATGGAATAGGCCTGCTAGTGGAGATCGTGCACCCCAGGCAAAAGTCCTACATTTAGGATAAAGAAATCAGCAATGAAGACCAGGTAACAACAAACCTGATTAAGGCAGATCAAGAACCACCGTTGGGAGCAAAAGGCTCTAGATCTGCATGAAGCTATGTGACCCCAAATCCAGTGTTACAGCCCCATCCTCACAGCAGATGGTAACTAGTAGCTCACAGACAATGGCAATATTTTCTCCCTGGGCAGAGCACATTGAGGGTGCGTCTAGACTGGCATGATTTGCTTCTGCGCAAAATCTTGCCGCCTGTCTACACTGGCCATGAGTATTTGCGCAAGAACACTGACTGTGTAATGTACAAAATCAGTGGTTCTTGCGCAATACTCCGACACTCCCGCTCAGGGATAAGCCCTCTTTCACAAGTATTCTTGCACAAGAGGGCCAGTGTAGACAGCCATGTTAATTTCTTGTGCAAGAAAGCCCGATGGTTAAAATGACCATCAGAGCTTTCTTGCACAAGAGAGCGTCTACACTGGCACGGATGCTTTTGCACAAAAGCAAATCTTTTGCGCAAAGGCACATGCCAGTCTAGACGCTCTCTTGCGCAAATACTTTTAACGGAAAAGCTTTTCCGTTAAAAGTATTTGTGCAAAATCATGCCAGTCTAGATGCAGCCTGAGAGTCTCCTCGCCTATGCCAGATAGTGCCACTGACTTATCCCGGGGAATTCTGAAGGAGCTGCTCGTGTGCTCATCTGTAAGTGGAGTTAAATGCAGGTGTCCACAGGCAAGTCCCCACGCCCTGACAGTGCTCACTGGAAGTGCACACGTGTGGAGAAGCCCACGTGATCAGGAAACCCACCAGCCTTGTCAAGGTTAGACAGGCACGGTGCCACACAAGCATAAGGATGCTTTCGTAGTCCATCTTGATAAGAGGAAGGGAAGCATCTCCAGCTGTGACAACTATGGCAGCATCTCACTGCTGTCTGAGCCTGGCGTGGCTTGTCCTCAAGAGGCTTCTCTCTCACTTATCAGACTCAGTCATAGGGTGGCTTTGGTGCTGGACGTGATCTTTGCAGCCTGACAAACACAAGAGAAGCTGGTGAACAGAACAAGGACCTTTACCTCCCGTTGGTTGTCCTGTCCACGGCTGTCACCACAGTGAGCCTCAAGGGCCCATGGAAACTCCTTGCATGGGGCTATCCAGAGAAGGTGATGGCTGCTGAGCGTGAGGACTCATCAGAAGCCTTCCCTCACAAAATGGCCCCCAACGGGGATGCACAATGGCTCCCATTCTCTCTGCCATTGTCTTTTCAGCCACACCCTTGTTTTCTCTCCAGGGCTCTGATGGAGAATACACGTCCACTTCAGACCGAAGAGGGTGGGGGAGGTTAAGATTCAGGGTCTGCAGCTGGGTAACTGAACAGTTATTAGGATGGGAGATGTGAATGGTTAACTGGTTAACTTCACCCTTACTCGGTGATGCTTAGTGGTTACAGCTAACTGGTGGGTTGGACAAGCCCGGCCAGAGCAGCCCCCGTCTGCAAAGGGCCCCACCTGGCCAGAGCAGCCCCCGTCTGCAGCAAGGGGGGGGGCTGATCCCTGCCCGCCCCTCCCATTTAAGTGGTTAACCAGTTAAACATAACGTTTAACCAGTTAGATGGGATTTTACATCCTTAATTAGGACAGCTCCAGCTTGCTGACAGCTGTGCTCTCATCACACACCCGGGCATTCAGCGTATGGTGAACTGCTTTGCCTCTCTCTCAAAATGCTTTGGCTTTACAGCCAGCCTGAAAAAGGTGGTGCCCATGTACCTGCCAGCTCCAGGCCATCAGCATCACGATTAACAATCCGCCGCCCCCTGGGTAGCGCACTTTCTAGCCAGGCTGTGTCGGATGGTGAAATTGTTGAGTGGCTGCCAAAGGCCTGTCTCAGAACTAAACCAATCTCCCATGCTCATCCCGTCCTCCAGGGCTGGGACAAGTGGCCATTGTACCCATGCCACATCAAACAACCGTCTAAGAACCATCGGAACATGAAGCAGCCACCCAGGAGCCCCAACACATTAGACTTTGGGAGGTATCAGGTCTCTGACATTGAGAACATGTACACCCGGGCTCAGCTTTGCTGGCTGGGCACCTGGTCTGCAGGAAGGCTGCCGATACCAAAAGCAGCACTCTATAGCCCACAGAGCACAGGAACCCACTCTAAGGGCAAACCTCTCCATAGATTTCAGAGGGAGCCGCGTGAGTCTGTTTCAGCAAAAGCAACAAGGAGTCCAGTGGCACTTGAAAGACTAACACGTTTATTAGGAGCCTCAGCCTGCTTGTTTTTCACTTTGATATTTTCATAGCTTCTGCTCCTTGTTTCCTGCCCTCTCCCTCTTTCTTTCCTCCTTCCCCCATCTCCCTTCTCCCCTATTTATTTTGGGTCTGCAAATGCTAAACTCAACACTCCGGTCATCTGTGCCCACCAAAGCTCACGATCCCATCGACATGTTTTGTTAGTCTATAAAGTGCTGTCAGACCAGTTGTTGGTTTTTTAATTCAATTTATTAGGGCACGAGGCGATTTACTGGGCCTTGCCTGGGTCCTTCAGGGCAGGGAGCTAGAGTTGTGGGGGCTGCTGGAGTCAGGGCAGAGCCTTGGGGATGTAAGGGGTGGGGCAGGAGAGAGGGGGGATTTGGGGGGCAAGAGAGTTGAGGCTCAGAGCAGGGGGTCCCACCCGGCAGGACTTTTTCTCCCCCACCCTGGCAGTGGGGCCTCTTCTCCCTCAGCCCTCCGACCACCTGGGACTTTTCTCCTCCCACCCTGGCCCTACTGGCCACCAGGGACCTCCTCTCTCTCCCCCGTCCAGCGCTGCAGCCAAGGGATTGGCAGGGGGCTACTTACCAGGTCTGGTGGCAGGCAAGATGGCGGAGCCCCAGCCCTGCTGGCTTCTCTCGGTGTGGAAGAATTGGAGGCCCTGGCCCAGTCCAAGAACTAGGATCTGATTGGGATAACAGAGACTTGCTGGGATGACTCGCATGACTGGAGCGCTGTCACGGAAGGGTATAGACTGTTCGGGAAGAACAGGCAGGGGAGACGAGGAGCAGGAGTTGCACTACATGTGAGTCCAGTATCTGATAACCATTTGCAGATCAGCTGTGTGGCGGCTGCCCCTTTAAAACACCACCTTTGCATGACAAAGTGGAGCCCAGGGGCAGGTGGGGACTCCCCAGCTAGGGACATGCAGCGTGGACCCCGGGGTCAGCGGGGGACTGTGAGCCCCCTGCTGATCCCAGGCTCCATGGCTTTGAAATGCACAAGAGCCCCTGCTGGGGATTCTTGTACATGTCAAAGCAGGCACTCACCTGCGGCAAGAGTCAGCAGGACTTCCCACTGACCTTGGGCTGCCTGTGGAGTGCCGCATTCCTCCTTTGAAATGTACAAGAGCCCCCATCAATTAGTCAACTAGTCAATTAACCACATTTTAACATCCTTAGCAGGGTCGTAAGTGGGGCTGGGGGCCTGCCAACCCCAGCCACACCTCCCCCTTGGATGATGTCCTTCTGTCGCCCAGCAGGCAAAAACATTTTATATCTAGAGAGATTACTGTTCTGGAATAGCTTCCATACAAAGAGAGATTCAACAGACTGAGGTTAGACAAGAGGGATATGCTGGGGTCTGTACAGTCATGACTGGTGTGGAGAACTTGCCCTGTTTTGTTCGTTCCCTCTGAAGTATCTGGCATTGGGCACTGCGAGAAGACAATACTTGGCCAGATGACCCATTGTTCTAACCAAGTATGGCTGGTTTTTTAAAAGGTCCCCGGGTAGCAGGCTGGTGCAGTCCAATCTCCCACTTGTGGTACAAGAGAGGATGCTGGGATTCCTAAGAGGACTGTTTGATTTGAATCTTTCCTGTTCCCAGCTGCTGGAGTGATGAGTTTCCCCTCAGTGTAGCCTCCTGGAAGGTGGGAGAGGGCCCTGCTATTCTAATCTTACTCTGTTCCGTAAGAGCTTCCTCCTAACACTCACAGTCCCCACCCCCCACCTTTCCTGCTGCTCACACCATTCCCAAGCAGCAGTAGAAGAAAACTGACCCAAATCTGAGCGGTCCAAGTCTGTCTCAGGCCTGTGTTCAAAATGCGACCTCGGTTGCTTATTTCCCAAAAAACAAAACCTTCTAAATTCTTCATGATGAACATTTTAATTTTTCAAAATAGTTTCAAATTGAAACTTCAGGTAGATCCACCCTCAGCCATATGCAGGGGTTTAATGAGCCACCCACGCGAGAAAAATGTCATCACAGGCAGGAACCACCATGTAGCTAATTTTCTAAATTCTGAAATAGCACTGGCAAAACAAGATTCACAGGAACACACTTTTCTCTTTGGTGATTAAGCACAGTTCCCTTGCAATCAATCCAACACACACGGAGATTCCCAGGATCCAGATTCTGGAGGAGAAAGTTACAGCTGCTCTGGTTAGTTTCTCTAACTAATGCTCGACTGGAGACCAAAGTGAGACAGGTATGAGATGAGCAACAGGGACAACGGTCTACTCTAAATGACAGCTAGTGAACAGGAGCAGGTAACGGGAGTTTAAAGGGAGAGGGAAAGCTAAATATACTTTCTAAGCTTAAAACCAAAACCACCTGACTAAAAAAAACATCCCATCAACACAGTAAGTTCCAGGAGGAAAAAGAGAATGCAGGCAGGAGCCCAAAAGAGAGTCGGGGCTCTCCCATTATTGCACCTCATGTAACATGTATGATTGTCTGCCCCATAGGCAGGTGGCATATGTACATTTGGCACAAAAAACTCCTTCCCCTCACTGACCATATATGGGCTTTGGATGAATGAAATGGAGGAGATAAGGGTGGTACATAGATGAGACTTTCCGGGACACAGTAGGACAATCCCACCTCCCATTAGACACCTCTGTGCTGCTGAGGAGGGTGAAAGTCTCAAGAAAGGAGAACATCCAACTGGAGTGGAGGGAGACAATCCCGTAACTGGGTTAGAACCCTCCTTCCAAATGATCTCATGGTGTCTATTCACTGAGGATACCTCTCCAGGGGAGGGAATTCCAGTTATTAGGAAGAGACAGGTGTTAGTAACGGGCGATTGGATCAGTAGAATGGGCGATACAGACCGCTGGGCTTGTGATGACTAGGAGAGCCACATAGTGACTTGCCTACCTGGTGCAAAGGTTGCAGCTCTCTCAGACATCTAGACAGACTTGGGTAGTGATGGGCTGGAGCCGGTGGTCATGTTACATGTAGATACCAATGACATGGGGAAGGGTAGGAGAGCAGCTCTGAAGGCCAACTTTAGGCTGTTAGGCAAAAGTTTGAAGCCCAGGACCTCAATTCCAGATGCAGGGCCAGGTGGACATGCAGAACTGCAGGGTCTCAATGCATGGATGAGAAGATGGTGTAGGGAGGGGGACTTTTATTTATTAGGCACTGGAGAAAGGGGAGCCTATACAGCAAAGGTGAGGATTCAGGCTGAATCTAGCCCTGGCTTGCCTTGATCTGGCCTGCAAGGCTTGGGCCTCGTGTCTCCTGCAGTGGTGGGAGCCGGCTGGTGCTAGTGCTCCAGCCATGTGGGAGGGGCGCCGTGGCTGAAGTGCCAACACTGGCCAGTGTGGACCTGATCAGCGCCAGCCAGGACCACATTGAGTCCACAGGCTTGTCCTGGCAGGGGGAGGAAGTGCTCCCTGCAGCACACAGAGCCAAGCAGAGACACCTGTGTCCCCCCAGGAACTGTGCCAGGTAGGCATCCCCATCCCTTAACCCCTCCTATCCAAATCCTGCACTCCCAGCCTGTTCCTGCTTCCCATCTCCCACCCAGACCCTGCACCCTTTGTCCCAGCCTGCTCCTGCACCCTACCTCCCACCCAGGCTCCACTTCCCAGTAACCCCTTCCTGCACACTGAACCCCTCTTTTGGCCCCACCCCACCCCCACAATGTAGAGGGCCCCACAAAATCCAGAAAAGGTTTCCCACCCTGTTATACAGGAAGGATGAGCTCTACCTAAACCAAAATGGAACCAGATTACTGGCACCTAAAATTTAAAAGGTGATAGTTGTAGAGCAGTGGATATAGCATACTTAGATTTCTAGAAAGCCTTTGACAAGATCCCTCAGCAAAGGCTAAGTAAAGTAAGCGGTCATAGAATAAGAGGAATGTCCTTCTGGACTTGCATCTGGTTCAAACTAGGAAACAAAGGGTAGGAATAAGTGGTCAGTTTTCAGAATGGAAAGAGGTAATTTAGTGTTGCCCCCAGGGTTCTGTACTGGAACCAGTTCTATTCAACACAGTCAAACGATCTGGAGAAATGGGTGCTCAGTGAAGTGTCAAATTTTGCAGATGATACAAAATTGTTCAAATAGGAAAGTCCATATTTATCATATATAAATGCAAAGTAATGCATATTGGAAAACATAATCCAATTATATATAGCAAATGGAGTCTAAATTAGCTGTTACCAGTCGAGAGATCTTGATGTCTTTATGGCTAGATCTCTGAACACAGTCACTCAATGTACAGCGGCAGTCAAAAAAAGTCAACAAAGTTGGGAATCATAAAAAAAGGGGTACATAAAACAGGAAATATATTGCCTCTATATGAATCCATGGTATGCCCACATCTTGAATACTGTATGCAGATGTGGTCTCATCTTGAAAAAGATGGGCAACAAAAATGATTAGGCATATGGAACAGCTGCCTTATGAGGAGAGATTAATTAGATTGGGATTTTCAGTTTGGAAGAGACACGACTAAGGGGGGGGGGGCAGAATATGATAGAGGCCTATAAAATCATGACTGGTGTGAGGAAAGCAAAAGTTATTTATTCCTTCCCATTACGCAAGAACAAGAGGTCACCAAATGAAATTAATGGGCAGCATGTTTAACAAAGTATTTCTTCATACAACAGTTAACATCTGACAAGGAGTTCCACAGGTTGTGACGGAAGGTTTTCAACAGGGTTCAAAAAAGAACTAGATAAATTCATGAAGGAGAGGTCCATCCATGGCTATTAGCCTCTGTCAAAAGATGGGAATGGGTGACAGGTGAGGGATCACTTGATTCCCTGTTGTGTTCATTCTCTCTGGGTACCGGGCATTGGCCACTGTCAGAAGACAGGATATTGGGCTAGATGGACCTTTTAGTCTGACCCAGTCTGGCTGCTCTTATGTTCCTATGACAATAACCAGAGATAAGGCTGATGGTTAATAGGCACTACTATGACCATAAATCTCAAAGTGATTTCACATTTGGAAAATGAAGTCACTGGCTAAAAATGAACTATGAAAATAAAGTCACAGCACTTTGGTACATTAAAATTAGTTCCAATTAAGGGAATAAGTGTCCTCCGGTCCTACTTTTAAGGCTCCTGTTAAGATGTCAAATCCAGTTATTGATTTTGAAACCTTCAACAGAAACCATAGCTACAGACCAGCTTTGCACATAGGAAGGAGACTAGATGAGATCAACCTGGAGGAGCAGGGGGACTCTTTGGCACACTGGATACACAAAGGGGAAGTGTGAGAGACCTTCAATTTCCGATTCAGAAGCCACATTTGGATCAGATGTTGGAATACAGCTAGTATGTTATCACAGCATTCTCCACAAGAGGGAGCGAGCTTTGCCATTGAAGTTGCCAGAAAGGATCTCCCGCACAGTGGCTGCTGGAGGTCATGCCATGTCTGGGAATACCAGACAACACCGGCCAGAGAAGCGGTGCGCATAGCTGGGCAGGGTGAGCAGCTTTATTGGAAATGCCGGCTTGCAGAACAGACAGCAAGCCTTGAATCTGATTATTACCTTGCAGCAGTTTAACAGGGGAGGTCATTCTATACCTGCTCCCCATCTCCCCCACCCCAGAACTCCAGTGCAAGAGACTCGAGATGAGTAACAAAAGGATTTATTCTCATTTCCTCTTATTGTAGATTGTTTATGTACAGGAACTGTAAAAAAACATTAGAGCCTTCTACAAAGAGCAAGCACATAAGCTGCTGGAAATAAAATCATGGGCACTCGAAGGAACTGAAAGAAACCAGTTCTCGTCGACCAGGGAATGAGGCATTTGAGGGAGTCTCTCTGAAGCTCCTTGTTTTTCAGATATCCTTGATGACTTCCTCAAGCTCCTCTTTTGTGTACATGTGAAACTTCATCCCAGGCTCCACCGTTGCAAGCTGGAAGGGAAGGAAGAAGAGGTTCAGTGTAGTAGTTTGCCGGCATACAGGAGGAAGTGACAGCACAGGGCAAGAAGCAGAGAAACAGCCACAGATGGAGCAGCTGTTCCTTCTCAGCTGCCGGATTTGCCAGCCCAGCAAGACTGTCCAGTCTGTAACTTTGATCCCCTAAAATAGCTGCTTGCTGCAGAAATAGCTTCTAATTGACTCAATCGTCTCATAGTAGCAGCAGCTCAGGGAAACATCTTCTGGGAACACTCAGATTCAGCTGCCTCTCCCTCTGCGGGGACAGACCCATCAGACGACACTTCCTAGGGGTTGGGGGGGAGAGGGGAGGGGCACCGTGTTGCAGTTCAGCCCCGCCCCATTTCATCCTTTTGGCTATCATCTTCAGGGGGCAAGATTGGGGAGTCGGTTGCTCTCTTTTCTAGGAACCAGGTTACAAGCCCTGTCCTGCTACACAGACACTCTTCAAATGAGACTTCATCTCCTCAAATTCCGGGACACTTTGGGGAACCGGTAACCAAAGAGGCAGAAGTCTTCACTCTGGGGAATGGGGAGAGAGCAAGCACGTACTGCCATACATCCATGGAACAGGAAGGACTGGGCACAGAAGTGCAGAACAAACAGAGCCCAGACCCCACAGCTGGAACTCGCTGGCGCTGCTTTGGGGTCTCTCAGACCCACAGGGGAGCAAGGAATGTCAGAGGCACATGTTGAAGAGTATAAAAATACGTCATGAATTTTAAGGCCAATGTTTTCAGAACAATGAGTGGCCGCCATGGAACACCTGACCAAAGCCTGGCTTTCAGAGCCTGGGTTCTTGGCACTTTGACAGGTTGCTCTGTTTAAGGCTTCTCGGGGCAGTTTGGGCCTAAGTCACTGGACCCACTTTGACTGGGTGTCTCTTTAATAGGTGTGTAAAGGCCACCTATATTCATGCCCCCAATCAATATTCAAAGACAGGAGTAAGCTACTCGTTTTCCAGCCCTCTTCTGTCCAAACTGTAGTACAGTGTTTTTCAATCTATTTACTATTGTGGGCCACGTTATGGGGGTTACATCCTGTCAAGGCCTAAATCTCCACTCTGGCACAATGAATGCAGATGTGGGGGCCCACAAAAGTACCCCAAAACCTTCTCTCCAGGCTTTGGTATAAAGCTTCCCCCCCAAAATCTTAAAAACCTAGATTCTGGGGGAAAAATTCATTCCAAGTAATAAGGAAACCAGGGAAGAGATCACTTGGGAAATCTCAGCCTTAAAGTAAAACCAGGACACAAAAAAATTAACCAATAACAGGTTAATAAAAAAAAAAAGAAGAGAAAGAACTTTTATCATCACCACAATATTCCTGTTACAAGCATAATGACTAGATGGAAAAGTCACCAATTAATAAACTCATGGGGAATTCCACCATGGACAAAAACTTCGTTACAAAGGAGAGAAAAACCCATTTTAAAATGCACAGACATCAGATTCCCATTCCCAAACCATAAAACCTAACGGATTTATCTAAACTTTATCCTACTTACAGATAGTGAAGAGTATTTTCTTGGAGAGACATGTCTGTCCCCCTCAGTAGCTGGAGAGAAACTGAGACAAAGAAGGGAAAACCCCCAAATCCCTTTGTCCCAGTTTGAAATTCCTACCTACATTTCTATTGGCTGCCCGCTACCTGGTTAGGTAAGGGACATAGTTAACCTCTAAGTCCCCAGGCTGCTGGCCGTCCCTCATGATCATGACACATCCACACAATATCCTCAGGGCCATACTGGCCCGATAGGTGTCACATGGGCCCCACATTGAGAACCATTGCTCTAGACTCTAAAATGTGCCTGGAAGGAAGGAAGTTAAGTAAAGCCAAAGGGTCACAATGCAAGAATGACTTGAGACATTTCAGGGGTTTCACTGACTCCTAAGCCCTGCAGCCATTCCTGTACTCCTGTTGTTTTCCTACACCCCACTGGTACGTGGAAACCCCACACAAATACTTAATTCTCTTCAGCTTAACTTCTAACCTTTCCAGTACAGTAACTAAGTCAAACATTCTTGACTAGAAGGGGGATTTCAGCCAACAGTGCCCCTTTAATCCTCAGCACACTATTCTCACACTTCAACCTGATAGCGACTCCTCAGTGCACAGAGCTATGCTGAGGACAGTTAAGCCCTGTTAAATAAGGACCTGACGCAAGTATACTGTACATATTACTCGGCACTGATTTCACACACTGTACTCCAAGTCAGTCAATCAGAGGAAAGCATCACTGACCGAGAGACTGCTTTGAAAGATGGTCAGAATGCACGAATATGCTTATCAATGTGTGGCCTCCTGCTGGACACCCCAATGTAGCCTCAGGACTGCCGTGCAAGTGACCCTCTACCTCAGTTTCCCTCGAGTCCTTAAATAAACTCAGTACAGCCGGTGGAACACAAGCAGCTTTTTTGCAGTTTTAATTTACCACCAGAAGTCCCACTACCTATCATAAGTCAAGATACCCCCAGCACAGTCCAAACAGCACATTGGTCCCCACAGACCAACACCAAGTACAGCTTTGGCATCCCCAACACACCCCAGCTCAGCTCATCTAGTTGGATTTCTCTCCAGCCTTGTTCCAGCTCCTGCCTAGAGAAATCAGCAGGTTCACCCATCCGTCCTTCAGCTTCCTCTGACCCTCCAGTCTGAGGCATCACCTTCTGCTGCTCTTCACCTTCAGCACTCACTGGCCTGGGGAAGCATGGAGGTGCCCCAACTCCGACTGCCTTTCACTTTCCTTAGCCTGATCCGGCTTCAGGGGTATCCCTCCCTGGCACTCAGCCAGCTCTGCTCTTTCTCCGAGCTCTCTTCATGCCTAAGCCTCTGGATTCTCCCCCATTCTAAACTGTTCAGGACCCTCAACTCTTGTTCATCACCCTGGCAGCCTCACCCTCATTACCCCAAACTAAAGCACACCTGGACTGGAACAGGACAGCTGAGCCCAACTCCATGTAAGGGCAGCACTACCCAGTTAAAATGCCCACAAAGCAGTCCCTGCTAGCTTGGAATGTTGCTGGGATGGCACAAGATTGTGCTCTGAATGCACAAACTGAACCCAATATGCTCTTTACCACCTCAGTTTGTCATCTCAGAAGGGCTCACTAGCAGCATTTAAATAGACACAAGCAGCACAGCTAGCATCTGGTGCCTATTCCTAGTAGCTTTTGTTGCTTGAACAGCTACTTGTATCTAATGCAGTCATTGAACTGCTTTCTATTGCAGGTACTGCTCAGGAGCAGTGCGTAGGGATGCTTCCTGGACTTCAGAGCATTGATAGAGGAGTCAAAGTATTTCTGTGCTTAATAGTCTGTGCAGTACAAAAAAATAAAATCACATCATTCTCTGATCATCATCTTGCTTCACTGCCTCACCTCATGGCCACTACAATTGCAGCAAATGGGCCTTCAGAGTGCCAGAGAGAAGGCAGCTGCAGCTCATCTGAGAGCAGTCAGATTCCAAGCATCTTAAGATGGGTAGTCAAAAACAGAGGCACCCAAAATTAGAGTGTGTGCACCTACCATTTACAACTAACCACTGTAGAGACAGCTGCTGTTAAAAATAAATAAATAAATAAATCACATCCGGAACTGAACACACAGAAGAGCAAGTTAGTAGTCAGAATGACATGATTTTAAGGTTCAGTTGGTTTGTAAAATGCCAGAAATAGCAACAAATTGTTAGACACTAGCTCTGCTAAAAGAAATCTGTTCACCTACCCTTACCACAATGGACAGTAAGAGGGAAAATATTTTATTCCCCCCACCCCAAAAAAGCATTAGCATGCATGAACCAAATTACATTTGGCAAAGTTGCTGCTCATCACTGGAAAGTGGAGCTTAACAGACTCTACGTATTCATTTCCAGAGATTTGAAGTCTGGGAAACAATCTCTTTGATATTATCATATAACAGGGATTGCTGACACTGATCCAAGACTGAAAGTAACAAGTCCTGAAGCTGTACAATTTTTATTCCTCGGAGCATGAAACGTGCCAAGAAAGGATGGCAGTGGGAAACCCTAAAAAATGTTACCCAACTAACATGACACATCCATTGTGGAGTCAGTGCTCTCAGCATGGCCCCCTCCAACATACAGAGAAGAATACAAAGTCAAACTTTGCCACATTCAGGGAGTGTTGCAGAATTCAGATCTTCACCCAGACAAGCATTTGCAAGCAGAAGAGCTCAGCACCACATTCCCAAGAGCCCAACTCAAGAGAAAGACTAAGGATTTCAGACTTCATTCTCACTTTGGACATACCACAGAGTTATGTGATAACACACAGCTCTTATGGCAATGAGCACAGACAAGAATTACCTTCTCAGGAAGAGGCTGAAAGCTAAGAGTTGGAGACGGGTCCTTGTTTTTAAAGGCCACACGTTACAGTCACTGCTATGATAACAAATATCTAAAAGCAACCCTGACTTAATACCAGGTGAAACACTATAATGGACATAATTGCTGTGTAACCACAGAGATTTGGACCAGGGAAGCAAAAACTAGAAAACAGACTTCCCTGGCAGCCCAAACTCTGAAAAAATATTACAATATTTATGAAAGGAAGAGCAGTACAGAAGCAAGTACCTCAATGTTAGTTGCATTCAGTTTCTCCTCCATAACTTGCTTTAAGATGATGAGGGATGACTTGATTGCTTCTTTCAGTGTCATTGACTGTTAAATAAAACAAGCCACAAAAAGTTAGCTGCTCAGTTTCATTGTTTAGCTTCTCATGCACATTGCTCTAACCAGTCCTCTCAAAAAGAAAAGCACACCCTATTGAGAAGTCCTCCTCTCCGGCCTTCTCCAAATATCATGCCAAGCTATCATTGGCCACAAATCAAAATGTCACCAAATTGCGTATAGTAACATGGCAGCAGTGAGGGATGCCATTCGGGCAACATAGTAATTAAGTTGCTGGGTGTACTGTTTTCCTTTTTGTCTGTGTAGAATACTGCAACCTTCCTCTTCCTGTCTATTACAGTGCTATTGTTTTACAAAACAAGTCAAACCTCCCTCACAAAAAACCTCACAACAAATGAGACCATGTCAAGTCTAAATTCAGATGACATGATTTATTCTTTACAAACCCATGCTGGCTGTTCCCTATCACCTTGCCACCTTCCAAGTGTTTACAGATAATTTCCTTAATTACTTGCTCCATTATCTTCCCTGGCACAGAAGTTAAAGTAACTGGTCTGTAATTTCCACAGTTGTTCTTATTTCTCTTTTTATAAATGGGCACTAGATTTGCCCTTTTCCAGTCCTCTGGAATCTCTCCTGTCTCCCATGATTTTCCAAAGATGATAGCTAGCGGCTCAGATACCTCCGCTATCAGCTCCTTGATGCATTTCATCAGGCCCTGGTTAGTTAGATTGGACACCAGCAAGAGTTGGTGGCCACACTGAGACCACCAAAATATTTGTTGAGAGCACCCTGCTCTATTATGCTCATTGCAATGGACTCAGCTCAGTGAGCAGGCAGGATCTTTTGCTCCTCCCTAGCCCAAAGACACCCGTTTGGCAGCTCCTCTTTTATATACTGACACAAACAAGTTACATCTCTCTGGCACGATTAGTTATCACCCTTTAATTTGTACTTGTTGTTTCACCTGAAACACCTCTAGCATGGTATCTTCCTAATGTGATCTGTAGGATCATCATCTTTGCAAAGTGCGTTTATCCCATAACTTGCGTATCGGGGAGTTCTGGTACCACTCTCCCAGAACGTGTTCTTAGGAGTGCTTGTAATTCTGCAGTGCTAGGTCTGTTCATGTTCTGGACAGTGAATCTGCCAGCAAGCAGCTGTTTTGTAACAGGGCCTGACTTCTGCTAACTTTGCTTTATAGCAGCAGGTCTGACATTAGAAGTAACTACTGTATAGGCTGTCTTTCCACTACTGATCCATCTGCCTTCTGAATGCCAACATCAATAAGCCACCTAAGGTCTTAGTTCCATTGGCTCCTCCACAAACTATTTATGTTTGTTAGGCTGTTTAAGCTTTTAAAGAGGAATAAATCCCATCAGAACATTCAGCCAGTCCATCTGCATGATCAATTACATTCTTCATTATGGTATTTGGCCTTGTATAATGGAGCACCCAGACAGATTCACTGGTGGGAGAGAGAAGTCCTTCCTTAAGTCACCTCCTGCATTTGATATATTCATCATCTCTCAGTGTTGTCCCATGAAGTAACTAGCTCTGATTTACAAGCAGGGACAGAGACTAGGGATGTAGAATCATGCTGAATTAGTTAAACTTAACATTTAACTGGTTAATTGATTAAATAGTGACTGGCTAGAAGGCAGCTCCAGCCCAGCTGTCTCCTGGGAAGGGGGGGCGTGTTTGTTACCAGCCAACGGGTGATGCTTATGAGGTAACAGTTAAGAGTGATGCATACCAGGTAATTAGTTAACCAGTTACCTGTTAACAACCCTAGGTGAGACAAGGCCAATTATCTTTATCACTTACACTTTTTAGTTTCATTCTTTATACTACAAGGCTGTGACGACCGTCATAGCTGCATAAAATGGTGACTTCTTGGTGCTATGGGACCTACCTATGTATTTCTAATGTGCCAGATGCAAAGACAGTTGTCTATAAAGGACCATACTCTGTCAATAGTTTCAGGGATTGTTACCTAATGGAAATTCCACCATAATTACCACTATGGTAGAAAAAGTTTCCCAACCAAGAAAAAAAATCCTAAGGAAAACTAAGGCAGCACAGTCTAATCACAGGACTGAGCACCAAGAATTCCTGAGGACCAATCTTGCTTTAACACATTTTCCTCTGTGACCATGAAAAAGTCCTTTGGCCCTGGTGCCTAGTTTCCTTTCCCATGAAGCAAGGGGTCATACCTATTTTCCAGGGCATTGCAAACATCAGCTAGCTAGCTATTCAGAAGGTATAATTATTGACTCATTCCATTACCTTGTGATAAACCTCTTGCAAGGAGCTCTGCGCACCTTCCGAGGCAGACCCAATTGCTTTGGCATCGCACTGCACAAATGTCCCAGAAGGGTCCATGTGAAACCTGCCAGGAATCCAGATAAACACGTCTTAAGCCACTGCATTGTGAATCTCCTATGGTAACCCCTTGTAATCATGGAATGTTCCCCGCAGAGCCCAATTTACAGCTAGAAGCTAAGGACTCATCAGCTAACATTCAGAGTGGCAGCTTGTCTGATGTCCTGAGACAGAGGCTCAGAGTACATGCCATGTGGCTAATGCCATCATTAACCTGCATGGCATATTCGAGGGGCTGCTGAGACAAGACACACCTGCAGCACATAACTCCTGCTGGCATTTGGAGGGTGAAACAAAATTCAGACCAAGAATCCAAATAGGCTGAAGGGTCAAGAAATGCCCCAAAGCAAATGCAAAATCCAACAGACAACCAGGGCAGCCCAAGTAGAATCAGAGTTGCACACTTTGTCACCGTCACTTGCAACACTAGTGGCAGCATTTCACATCAACAGCATTTTATTGTTCTGTCAAGGACTTAGGCCATGGCTACTCACAGACAGACCTTCAGCTTGAGATTCTTCTGAGCTGTTCCTCCTACTGTGTTCATGGAGCTCTCACCCCCAATACCAATCCAGGAAGGTCTGGTTTTGGAACCACACTGAGTTTCTGGTTACAAGTGTTCCCACTGCCCCACTAAGGAACGGTATTACGGGCTCCAGATATCATGTTACCAGTAGTTCCGCGAGTCCTCTGGGGAAGGGTAAGAAAGATCTCCCCTTCTCACTTTATTCTCAGCTTTTTGTAAAATTAGACTTAAAATTAGGATTTACTGCAAACTTACTGCAAGCATCGCATTCTGTTCAACACTCAACAGGCAATCACTGCACTTGGTGCATCCCAGGCACATACTGAGATAAGCCCAAGATGTTGATTTTTATGCAATTCTCTATTTCTTGTCTAATAAAAATATCTTGTGATGCTCTAGATAGTTTTATTATCCTGCAGGGCAGATTTGAGGGGCTGCTGAGACAAGACACACGTCCATGTTGCTCAGAAGTCACATCCCAAGATAAAAGGTGTGTGATGGTTAAATGGTCCTCCCAGAAGAAGGGTAACTTCAGGGTTGGGTTTGGGATGGGAAGACCCAGAAATGCCCAGAAGCACCTGCTGAGACAAGACACACCCGCCTCTCCCCAAGAAGAGCATGAACTAGTGAGAGCTGAACTTACAGTTGAGGTCCTTTTTCATCGACTCCTCCAAAAAGCAGTGCTACACCAAAGGGACGAGACTGTAACAAAACCACAGGAGAGTTGACACAGGAACTGTTGAGGCAGAGCAAATCCAATGATTTTACACTCAGAAAGTGTCCCATGCCAGCACCTACTCACCATAGCACCAGGATCAGCATCCTCCTCTCCAAATTGCAGGGCTAGGTTGGATACGGCCTGTGTCACACTCTCTACAGTCATGATTTCATTGTACGTAAACCAGTGATTCTAGGAGAAGACAACACAAGGGCATGACCTACTCACCCCTTTCCAAAAGCCAGTTCTTGCGCATGATCCTCAACAGGACATGCACAAGTCAATGTTCTGAAGGAATAAAAGGGTCAAAAATAATGGGCCTGCCAGGTAGCTTAGGGACAGTGCTCTGCAGTGCTAGGTGGCAGCCTCTAGTTCTATTCTCTGACCTGGCACTGACTTGGAGCAGCCCAAGGGAGTACATTCAATCACAAGGAGGAGCTAAGGCTAGGAACGCTTCATGCTGCTCAGAAGCAACATCCCAAGATAAAAGATGTGTGACTGTTACATGGTCCTCCCAGAAGGAGGGTAACTTCAGGGTTGGGTTTTGGAGGGAAAACCCAGAAATACCACCAATTCACAAGAGCATCTTTCAGAATTAGTGAATTGGTCCCTTTGTTATTTTGCCGCTCCTTTACAGAAGCCCAACACTAATAGAGTGGTGCAATATCAATCAGGGCACTCTGCTGAAAGGAGAGAAGGGTTTCATATTACTCCAAAAGAAGGGAGGGACAGTACTGATGTGCCTTTATCCAGCTGTGAGTTCCCTTAGAAAAGCAGCGAAATAGACCAGTGTGAGCGAGTGTCAGTTCTGCCAAACATGTGAAATTTCAGCTGCTGGGCTTGGCTCCAAGTTTTTCCTCCCAATCAGCATTGTCTACTCAGATCGGCAAAGGACCATCCAACAGGCCATAAAAATAACCTATTCTCAGAATCAGGTCATTGGTTTGTGGAGGGGGAATGACAACACTAAGAGGCACCGAAAGAAGTTTTACCTGCGTCTCCACTCTTGCTTTATCAATTAAAGTCTTTGCATCAGCTATTAATCCGCTCATGGCACAGCCTGAAACGAAGGGGAGAAAGTGTGACATATTTATTGCCTTTGTCCTAGGGACATAAGTACCCCTTCACCTACAGGGCCAAATGTAGCTGCTGTAACAGCACTGAGTAGCACTATACAATAGTTTAAGTCAGATAGCAAAGAACACTGGATGCAAATGGAATTGCAGGTGAGGTTTTGCTAGTCAGCCAGCTGGCTAAAGCGATGCCTTATCAAGGCTGATGCCTACCTTTCTAGGACACAAAGCTGCCATGCACTCAGTACTGCCATGAACTGAGAAAGGAACTGTGTTTGGGACCTTGGAAAAAAATCCAAGACACTAGACACTACTAGAAAGATAATACAGTCATTCTCCCATGAGGAAAGGGCTTCTCTATTAACTGGCAGTGGCACAGTAAGAGGTCAGAGACAGCAATCAGGCTCCACAGAGCCACTCACCAGCTTCCCGAACATGGGTGGCATAATGTAGTGAGAATTAATTAGTGGCAGGATAGCACAAGGCATCCAGAATTCAGACTGGAGACCTACTATACACAAAGGTTTGGGGTGGGAGGACGTGTGGCACTATTAGTATCAGAAGAGTCCCCCTTTCTACCTAACAGTATTTGATATGCACACAGGATGCCAAAGTTGCACATTTGTAGCTGGCTGAAATAATTGGCTATAAATAAATAGATCTGTTCAACTTGCAATACCACATAGCTGTTGGTAGCTAATGTGGCAGGATACTAAGAAAGCAGAGGAGAAAGGCTAGATTCCTAGGGAACACCGGTCTCTTCAGAGGCAGCAGAGTCCACACCAATTCTCATCACTTACAAGAGGAGTGCTTTGGAGAACTTTAAGCTGACATATTTGGCAATTAAGCCTTTCTTGGGCCCCCTGCAGCTGCAGTAAGCTGTCTTGAACATGGAGAAACAAGCTAACATTAGTGATCCAATCAGTAAGCTCCCAGCATTTGCTGGCCTGGGATCAAACCTTTACATTGCAATAATTCCCTGCCTTCCCAGATCTAAATTTGGGGGATGAGCTTTCATTAGGAGGTCAAATAGGAGGAGCATATTTCAGCTGCTGCTTCCTGCTCCTGCAACTATGTCCTCCTGGCCTAGAGCCTGGAAAACCAGTAGCCACACCCAGTATTTGCTGGGTGGGAATGAACATGAAACAAAAAATGAGGAGTAACATTAGTTCGGACTAAGGGCTTTAGTCCGAACTAACGTGTCCCGGCGCGCACTTCCTGGTTCGAATCAGCTGTGATTCGAACTAGCGCGCCGGCGAGATCATGTTAATGGAGCGCGGGATATTTAAATCCCCGCTTCATTAACTAGTTCGATTGTCTCCATTTGCATCCCTAGTTCGAACTAGGGATGCAGTGTAGACATACCCTTTGAGAGGCTTTCATTATATGCCAAGCGCTGGAAGGATGCCACAGACCTTACCACAAAATGGAACAAACCTGCATTACTCTTACCTATATGAGAATCTATTTCTACGATTTTCTCAATACTGGCAGGTTCCATAAGTGAGGAGGTGATTCTCTTCTCCACTGCCAGGCAAACGCCTTCAGATGTCTGAATCCCAATGGCTGTGGAGCCAAGCTAAGAACACACACAAGGTTACCACCATCACATGATCTGCAACAGCACTAGAGAATCTCCACAAAATAAGGATGTTCATCTTGACCTACATCATACTCCTATCCCCCCAGAAAAACACCATTGATGTACTACAATATCAGTAACAGAAACAGGTTCTACATACACTAATGCAGGGTTCTCAACCTATGGACCGGGACCCGAGAGTGGCTTGCAACCCCATTTTAATAGCATCAACAAGGCTGACAAACTGTGGGGCCCAGCTGAAGCCTGAGGGCTTCAACCAGCAGGGTTCAAGCTTCAGCATCAGCCCTAAGACGGCAATCAGGTTATAGGCCCCTCTGCCTGGGGCAGGGTTCAAGCATTGATCTCCACAGCCAGAGCAACAGAGCTCCAGTGGGCAAAGGTGTTAGTCCCCCGCTTTGGGTTATGTAGTAATTTCAGTCATCAAAATGAGGACATCAGGCAATGAAGTTTGAGAACCACTGCACTAATGTACCTTCATAACAAAGACAGGATAATGCACAGCAAGAGCTAAACTAAGAGGTCCTAATTTGATCTGGGAACCGAAGGAAATAAGGCTGCTCAGGATGTGCAATTTGAAAGTTCATTGAAACCCAGAAACCATCAATTACTAATTAATGTCTTCCCTGAGCTATATCGTAATCTCAGATTTTTTTTTAAAAAGTCTCACGGATTAAAAAGTGCCTTGTGAATATTCTTTTGCAGAACAAAAATTTAAATCAGGTACACTGGTTTCCATAGAGGCTTTAAAACAGGATGTATCTAATATTTGCAGATTAATTTTATTGGTTTAGTCGCTTCTATTCTTTCCTTTAACGCCTTTGCTTTGAAATCCCTTCCCATCTGCAGAATCTACATAGGAGTCTTCAAGTGCACAAGTGAAACAGTGGTACTTTGAACTAACACCAAATATCACTTTTCATGCCTTAACTACTACATCCTCAGCTCCCTTCTGAGATAGTCAAGAGGCAGGGAAAAGGGCACAGTGAAGTGACTGATAACGGCCACGCCTGGCAACAGAGCTAGGATTAGAAGTACTTGGCTATCAATTGCTTGCTCATAACTAAGGGCTTACCTATATATTTGTATATTAGTAAACTTTGTTGGCAAGATTGTACTTGTATAACTTTCAGTAAATTTCCCCTTAGAGAGAAACCCTAAATCATGTCACTGTCAAATGCTCACAAAAGTTCCCTAATTCTGGAAGCTGCATCATATCCATCTATCTGTATGTTTCTCAATAACAAAGGATCCAGGTGGTTATTAAGTATGTATCTTGTCTGAACCACATTCAAATCTTTGGCAAAGAAATGTTGCCTGGTGTTATTCCAGATTTATAACTCCCAACAAGCAAAACTGACACTCTACCGTAATTATGAAACATTACTATTGGTTGATATACTACAAAGATTGTATTACCAATTGCCCCAATATCTTTTCCTGTAAACTGAAGGATCCTGCCATTGTCTCAATACATGGAATAACGTACCCAACATCTTAAAAGTCAATATTTGAGCTGCACAAATGTAATTAATTTTTAGACGTATTGATGGTATTGACAAAGACAAGCAAGTTTATCCTATGGATTAAAGCAGAAATTATATTTATTTGCTGAGCAATATGAATGTATCAACCCACTGACTGCTAGGTTGCATTTAAGAGTTCTTGCTTCCAAAAACCTGATGAAACTGAATAGCTACATCATCCCTGCTCCTTGTGACCAAAAATGTTTTAGTAAGCAATAGTAACAGAGAAGATATTCAGTTACATAAATCCTTAATGTAAATCATTAAATAGAGGATCTCTAAGAACCTATAAAAAATGTTTTTCCTCAATTACACTTATGCAAACTCTCTGCAACAAATTTGGGGAGAGATTGTTGGCTTTGTTATGTATTGTAAAAATACATACATCTGGTGCATGTGCAATGAGATAACTGCACTATTTGCAATAGAAAGAACACAATCATTCCCAAATATTATGAACAGGCACTCCCAAACATCAGGCTTCTTTGGCAATTAGCCAAGAAAGTAAAGGTCACCTAGTTAACCTTAAATAGAGTAGACTCTGGTAGAGCCATATTCTGGTAATCTCTGAAAGGTGCAGTATGTGGAAACTACACGTCCCAGAATGCAGTGCTCCATTAGCCCAAGAAGTTTTGAGGCGTATAGCAAAAAATTTTAATTTAAGCTATAGGGCAGAACCTAAGGATCTAGAATGTAATTACAGCCTCTCCCCGACTTACGAACCGGTTACGGACCAAGCAATTGGTCGTAACTTGGTTTGTTTGTAAGTTGGACCCCACAGAGTTATACTGACCGCACTGTTCGTAAGCGCGGATCACGTTCGTAACTCGGGGACCGACATTTAAGACAGCTTTGGTTGTAAATGCGAACGGTTGTAAATCAACTGTTTGCAACTCGGGGACCAGCTGTACTCAAATTAGAGTTTGGTTTATATATTGGTGCTAACACCAAGTCTCAAAAATGCCATGGGATCTTTAACAGTCTTGGGTGGTCAGAACTCCCAGTTCTAAAGCTTTTGCTGATTGTGTAGTTTGGGGAAGAGTTTGGAGAAGAGTTCTTTCCCCTTCCCCGACTCCAGGCTGTGGTGTTCCTAAGTGTTAACTGACATTCATTCATTCACTGAATCGATTATACACTGGATTTGCTTATTAGCAACATCTTGGTTCCCAGTAAAAATTGTTAATGTCCAGAAGGTGCCAATAAGGCAGCAGCTGGTTTGTGAGGCTGCAGGCAGGGAGCAAACACTGGGACATGCAGAACTCGAGCCCCCAGTGCCAGGACAGGATGCAGCTTTGTGGGCCTCAGCATCTGCACTCTAGGAAGCCCCAGCATCTGGGCTGAAATCTCCCTCCCTACCAGTGCCTCCCAACCCAGTGTCAAGACTCAGACAGAGGCTCCTCTCTGAGCTTCTTTGCCCACTATGGATGAGGGCAGCAGATCTTGGTCACAGATATGTGTTTGTGGCTGCAGCCAGGAAAGGAAGCAGTGGGACATGTCGAGCCCAGGCACTGATGCCAGGGCAACACACTATGCTGCCTCAAGCACTTTCTTTCCTGGTGGTTGTCACGCAAACCTGCCTGGGGTCTTTCCTCCAGAAAAAGTTAATAAGCAGTATGCCTGCTGCCAGTATCTGAAGCCCATTAACGGCAGTGGAAGGGGACTGACTCAACTGCAAAATAGCATGAAGATTGCTATTAACCGGCATCACTGAATAGCTCCACCATGTGTGTTTAAAAAGGGAACAATAAATAACAATAGGGTACTAGTTCAATCCTCAACAACTGAAGAGTTCATTTCAGTAGTTGAGACAACTGGACTTTTCTTAAGAGTCCTCCCATCCTTAGTGACTCAACCCAAAAAAATTAGAAGCACTTTGGCTACAGACTGCAATGTATCAACAATGGCTGAGGTTTGCAATACCTTGATAGCCTCGATGGCATATTCCACCTGGAACAACCGCCCCTCTGGAGAAAAGGTATTCACACCCCTGCAATGAAGAAAACAAAATCAAAGCTAGAGAAAAGGCTAAAAACTTAAAGGGCAAATATAATAGAAAATAGTTCCTGGTTCAGCTCCATAGCAGGACCATAGTACCAAGTCAAGGAATCAGGTAATGCAGAGGGAGTGTATTTCAGTCAGTTGCTGGATATGTTTATAGATGTATACTCCTCATCCAGCAGCATGCCACCTGTATATTCAGAAAGTTAACACTAACATGGTAGATGCTGACTAGAGGGATATAATTCCATGAGTTTTAAAAAGAGGAAGGAGCGAAAAACAGCAGAGATTGGACAAAACAGCAGAAAATGCTCTAGGACTCCAGTGGGACCAATTACATATCTGGGGAGAAATGCTTCAAAAGATCTTCTATATGCTAGAGATGTTAAAATACATGTATTTGTGGAAACATGTAAACAGCTGAACATTTTAGTGGTTACATATTTCCTACCGTGAGGGGAGAGGGGGGGAGCTGGCCTCCGCCCCGCTGCCTCTGAATCCGCAGGAGCCAGTACATGCAGGGAGCCGGCTTGAAAGTCAAAGGGGGTCCTGCCTGAACCCCCCAAACACAATGTTGCTTCTGATACAGAGGCAGCAGGGAGGGAAGGGAGGAAGCAGCTCCACACAAGCTAGTGCTCACGGGGAGCCAGTTTTTAAGCCTGCTTCCAACAAGCACTCAATCCCATCCTCCCCACACTGCTTCTGTGGGAGGCACGGGGAGGTTTCTTAACATGTGACTCCTGTCTCGCCCTGGACGACAGTATCATTTTAAATTTAACTGTAGGAAACTTGGTACAGCATAGTGCCCCAGCTGACTGATACCCAGGGCACAGCCTGCCACTAACATGTACCAGGAACTCATCCTATGCCACTGTCCACAAAAACTCCGGCAATCCACCCCTGAATTGCCACAACAAAACTCTGGATTATACCCTAACATGGAAAAGAATCTACCCTGAGCAGCAAATCTGCAATGGGCTCCATATGGAGTCTGATACACCTGTGTCCTAGGGAGCTCTGTGGGCAGATCACTGCGCATGCTCAAAGCCCCAGTGACTTCAGTGGGGATCTGCAGGCACAGAAGTCTGCCCACACAAGTCTCCTCACAGGATCAGGACCTTATGCTTCTGAATTATATAAACATAAGTAAACCATATAAAAGGTAAAATTATTAGCAGCAACTCAGTCATTTATCAGAGTTAGTTTCTCAACAATAACCCTCAAATCAACATAAAAAATGGTCTAATCAATTTCTATATTCTTGTGTTGGTTTTGGACTTGCTTACTCTACTGTATCATATTAACAGATATTGCTACACTTTTGGGATGCAACTGCAAGTTTGTATTTGGATTTGTATGAGGAACAATTAGCCATGTTTTTATTAAAAAGTTATTAGCTGAACAATTCCAAATACA
Source organism: Pelodiscus sinensis (assembly GCF_052426305.1). NCBI lineage: Eukaryota > Metazoa > Chordata > Testudines > Trionychidae > Pelodiscus > Pelodiscus sinensis. The sequence continues at coordinate 16,190,047 of NC_143078.1, read as the reverse complement.
TTTAGTGTGTGAGGGTGCATATGCAAATTCACATTTGTCACATGCCCACAAATAGCTTAGCTCATGATTACATAGTGACCCAAACTTTCAGGGAGAGTAGTTTTTATTTACTTGCTTTGATGGCAGTTTTAAACTATGCAAGACATAGCATTGCGATCAACTAAAAATGAAACCGAAAGCTTGAAAACCTCCTCACTCTGATAGGTCTGAAGTTGCAAGTCACATAGTAGCATGGCTTTGTAATGTGAGTAGGCCCCATCTACCGGGGTCAGGGAAACTGAACACTTTGCTAATAACCATTGTATTTAAAGCAGATTGAGCCATGGTTAGACAGGGCTCAAATATTTAAGAACAGCAATTTAAACTACAATACAAAGGCACAGCAGGTTGAATTAGGGACAAAGGTTCCAACTACTCTATAACTACCTTCTTGTAAGGAAGAATACGGCCGCCTGTACTTGTAGTGTGCACAGAGTCAAAATGGCTTTGCTAACTTGGACTCTACCCGATAACAGTTGCTTCACATCTGACTTTTAGCCATACCACAGCACTTTTGTTTATTATTGAAAGACTTTGAGGAGAGTTTGGTGCCATGAGCAAAAAAGGAGGATACTGCAGCAAGATGACTCAATGGTGCTCCTCTGATCACGGCATTCATTTTCCTATTTCAGACATTACATTTGGGGGGGGGGGGCAGCCCCCAGAACATCCACAATGAGGATGTGGTTGTAAATCAAAAGTGAACATAAGAACGGCCGTGCTGGGTCAGACCAAAGGTCCATCTAGCCCAGTAGCCTGTCTGCCGACAGTGGCCGACACCAAGTGCCCCAGAGAGGGTGGACAGAAGACAATGATCAAGCGATTTGTCTCCAGCCATCCCTCTCCAGCCTCTGACAAACAGAGGCCAAGGACACCATTTTATCCCCTGAAGCCCAGAGCAACTTAATCTTTCTAAAATGATGCCCTGGAGACTATTTCCTCATTAAGGAGCCCCCAGTTCAAGGCCAGGAAATTGGCAAAGGGAATCTTTCACCCCCCACTGATACCACCTAAGGCCCAAGCCCTGCCCAGGGACAGGAGGCTCAGGCTCTGGGGGGCAGGGGTGTTCGTGGCAGTAGCCCCGCCTCAAACACAGCACTGGGGGGGCAGGGATGCTCGGGGGGGCAGCCCCACCCCAGACATAGGGGTGCAGGTGCTGGGGGGGCAGGGGCAGTTGGGGCAGAGGAATTAAGCCCCACCTCAGACACCGGGGTTCAGGTGCTGGGGGCAGGGCAAGGGCATTCGAGGGGGGATCAGGCTCCTCCCCAGGAACACGGGCGCTGGGGGAGCGGGGCTGCACCACAGGGGCACAGGCGCTGGGGGGGCCAGGGGCGCTGGGGGGGGGCGGGGGCTGCACCCCGGGGGGGGCGCTGGGGGGGGGGGGGGCTGCACCCCGGGGGGGCGCTGGGGGGGCGGGGGCTGCACCCCGGGGGGGCGGGGCCGACACCCCGGGGGGGGCGCGGCTGCACCCCGGGGGGGGCGCTGGGGGGGGTCGAGCCCCCCCGGGCAGAAGGCCGCGCGCAGGCCGAGGCTGAGGGGCCCGGCCCAGGCCCATGACGAGGCAGATCCCGGCCCGGCGCGGCGCGGGCCCAGCCCCGCTCACCTGTCGTACTCGGAGCGCGTGAGGAACATGGCGCCGGGCGCGGGGCTGGAGGCCGGTGCGAGCGGGGCCGGGGAGCGAGTCCGGAGCCGAGTCCCACGCCAGGCCCGACACCCTGCAGCGAGCCGCCCTGTCAGCACCGGCTCCGCACTGCGCCTGCGCGGCCCCGACGCCGCCTCTACGCAATTGGTGGCGCGCCCTCAGACGTCACCGCGCCCTCGCCAATCGCCGTCCGAGGCGGGATCCCGTCTCTGCGCTGTGCGATTGGTCACGAGCTACCTCGCCACGCTTCGATTGGCTGGTGGTTGCCGGGGCTAAGCAATAGGGGGGTCCCGCCCCTTCCCAGCCCTGGTGAGGGGGAGGAACCGAGATGGTAATGAGGGGGCGGGGCAACTGGGCCCTGCTAGGAGGAGGGAGAAGGAGGAGAGGCAGGACCAGGGGGGATGCACCCAGCTGGGGGAGGGGGCGGGGACTAGGCCCCTCTGGGTGGGGGAGGGCTGGAGGAAGGGCAGGGCTGGACCCAGCAGGCAGGGGCAGGGGCAGGGGCTGATGAGCCCGGCAGGTCATGGGCCAGGTGTCTCTGTTGCTCCTGCTCCCACATGGGCACCAGGTCCAGAGAATGCGAAGCTGCCAGTCCAGCGCAGTCGTAAACTTTCCCCGCACAACTAGCTACATCCAATTCACTGGGCACCACTAGGGATTCGTGCCAAGTCTCACAGCGCTGGGAGTTTTGCGAAAGCCCCACCTGCGGAGAGCAGATTGCACGACAATCTCTGCTTTCATTTTAAAAAGAGTCTTCTTCCCACCCTCTTTGTTTCAGCTAAAATCTTGAAATCACCCTGTGACTGCAGCCTAGCAGCTCTAAACGCAGAAGGCAACGAACAAACACAATTTTGTTGTGTCTGTATTTGAGTCAAGATGTTTGAGAGCTTGAGATTGTGGTGCACTTGCAATATTACCAGTCACCAGCATCTATGAAAACACTGCTGTAGCTACCCCACTGTACAGATGGTGGAACCAGTATGTCCGCAGCTGGTGAAGTGTTAGGCTATAAAGCTGCATAGCCTGGAATCCAGTTTCAGTTAGAACATGAGATCAGTTTTGTGTGTACAGATCAGCCTGCACAGTGTCACAGCAGAAGAGGGTGAGTACAGCAGTAGGCAGTGGGGGTACGTCTAGACTACATGGCTCCGTTGACGGAGCCACGTAGATTTGTTTATTTGGCAAAGGGAAATGAAGCCACGATTTAAATAATTGCAGCTTCATTTAAATTTAAATGACTGCCACACTCTGCCGATCAACTGTTTGTCCGCAGATCAGGGCAGTCTGGACGCTCCCCTGTCGACCTTAAAGCCCTTTGTCGACCTCCCCGGTAAACCTCATCCCACGAGGCATAAGGGGGAGGTCGACAAACGGCTTTCAGGTTGGCGCGGGAGCGTCCAGACTGCCCCGACCTGCTGACAAACAGCTGATCATCAGCTGGTCGGCAGAGCGCGGCAGCCATTTAAATTTAAATGAAGCCACGATTATTTAAATCACGGCTTCATTTCCCTTTGCCAAATACACAAATCTACATGGCTCCGTCGATGGAGCCATGTAGTCTAGACGTACCCTCACTGCCTACTGCTGTACTCACCCTCTTCTGTTGTGACACTGTGCAGGCTGATATGTACACACAAAACTGATCTCGTGTTCTAACTCAAACTGGATTCCAGGCTATGCAGCTTTATAGCCTAACACTTCACCAGCAGCGGACATACTGGTTCCACCATCTTCACTCCTCCCACTGTGCACTTATCCCCTGCATCTGCAAAGCTTGAATTGCTTTAAACCCTGTGTGGATCTTGGGCTGCTTCAAACCAGTCAAGAGAGAGATGTTCACTACAATTTAGCCCAAAGAGTCATCATTAAAATAGGAGGACAGGTGGCCATTACCGACATCTGTGATGCTATACAGAATAAATAATGATTCACAAAGTCAGAATTACCAGCACTGATTTCTCTGTGAATCTCAGGCTCTCTGAAATACTCAGTACACATAGGTTTAATGGTTTAGAACAGGGGTGGGGAATCTTTTTTGGGTTGGGGCCGCTGACCCACAGAAAAAAAATCAATCAGGGCTATACACAAGTGAAAAGAAAAAAATCCTCACTGAGACACTCCCCACATTCTCCTTGCACATAAGAATATAGGGGGCCCAGCCTAGTATGTTTTGTGTGCTCCAGTCCTGTGGTGGGCTGTGGGGTGGCTGGAGTGCCAACACGGGCTCCCCAGTGCTGGGAGGGATCCTGAGCCTCGCATGCTGGATCCAGGCAAACCGGGGGTCTAAACCCCTGGTCTAGAGATTGATTGAATACTGAAACCCACTTCTGAATAATCTTCTCCTGGGTAACTTAAAAAACAACAAATAGTCTGGTAGCACTTTAAAAACTAACAAAACATGTCGATGGTGTCATGAGCTTTCACTGGTCATCTGAAGAAGTGGGCTGTGCCCACGAAAGCTCACGATACCATCGACATGTATTGTTAGTTTTTAAAGTGCTACCAGACCATTGGTTGTTTTTTTTATTAAGTTTATCCTGTACAGACTAACTCAGCTACCCCCTGAAGCTTCTGCTGAATGTACATACAAATCCCTGGACTTTACATCTACAAGATGTTATCTTATGGTACAGCCCTATCAAATTTACAATCTATTTTGGTAGGAATAAATGGTAAGTTTTCCAAGAGGAGAGAGGTAACTAGTGGGGTCCCCCAAGGGTCTGTCCTGGGACCAATCCTATTCAACTTATTTATAAATGATCTAGAGAAAGGGGTAAATAGTGGGGTGGCAAAATTTGCAGATGATACCAAATTGCTCAAGATAGTTAAGACCAAAGCAGACCAAACTAAGTGACTGGGCAACAAAATGGCAACTGAAATTTAATGTTGATAAACAGGGCTCGCCGAACTGCGGCGAGCTCCGCTCGCCAGCCGCACTGTCCGGCGATCTGCGTATGCACAGATCGCCCGAACCTGGCTCTTCCGGGCGAGTAGATTGCATTATTTGTCAAGGCCTGTTGATAAATGTAAAGCAACCTGTGTGTGGGGGTCATGGCTACCTTTCTGGGGGGGTCGCAGTGCTTGGATCTGGCCGGCTGCTTTTCCTGGTGTCCTATGTACATGCAGTGGGGGTAGGAGGAGAGCAGCCCGACAATTAAAGGAACTGCTTCCTTTTTTTTTTTGCTCAACCAAATTCAGCAGTTCCCCTAGGGGTAGCGAATGAAAAAAGGTTGTGCCCTACTGATGTAACATAATGCACTTTGGAAAACATAATCCCAAATATATATACAATAGGATGGGGACTAATTTGGTTACAACTACTCAAAAGAGAGTTCTTGGAGTCAATGTGGATAGTTGGCTGAAAATATCCACTCAGTGAGCAGCGGCAGTGAAAAAAGCAAACAGAATGTTAGGAATCATTAAAAAAGGGATAGAGAATAAGACAGAGAATATATTATTGCCTCTATATAAAACCACTGTACGCCCACATCTTGAATACTGAGTACACCTCATCTCAAAAAATATATATTGACATTGGAAAAGGTTCAGAAAAGGGCAACAAAAATGATGAGGGGTTTGGAATGGTCCCATATGAAGAGAGATTAAAAAGACTTGGACTTTTCAGCTTGGAAAAGAGGAGACTAAGGGGGGGGGGATAGGATAGAGGTCTATAAAATCATGACTGGTATGGGAAAAGTGAATAAGGAAAAGTTATTTACTTATTCCCACAATATAAGAACTAGGGGTCACCAAATTAAATGAATAGGCAGCAGGTTTAAAACAAACAAAAGGAAGTTTTTCTTCACGCCGTGCACAGTTAACCTCTGGAACTCCTTGCCAGAGGATGCGGTGAAGGCTAGGACTTGAACAGAGTTCAAAAAAGAGCTAGATAGATTCATGGAGGTTCGGTCCGTCAATGGCTATTAGCAAGGGTAGGTAGGACTGGTGTCCCTAGCTTCTGTTTCTCTGGAAGTGGAAGACAGGGGAGGGATCACGTGAGGATTACCTGTTGTGATCCCTCCCTCTGAGGTACCTGGCATTGGCCACTGTCGGCAGACAGGACACTGGGCTAGATGGACCTTTGGTCTGACCCACTATGGCCATTCTTATGTTACTTCTGCACTGCTGCATTCAGAGTAGGGATGTGAAGTATGACCCTTATCTGGTGATGCTTTCTCGTTACGGTTACCTGACATGGGCAGGGGAGTGCGCCAGCCTGGCCAGAGCAGTCCTTGCCTATGATGGGCTCAGGCAGGCTATTTCCTCCCAGCCACCCCTGTTTAAGCAGTTAACTGGATAAATATAACATTTATCTGGTTAACTGATTAAACAGGATTTTACATCCCTAATTCAGAGCCTGGTGGCCAGAGGGAAGCTGCTAGCCAGGCACCCAGCTCTGAAGGCCACACCACTGCTAACAGTAGCACAGAAATGAGGGTCCTGCCTCAACTCTAAGGCTGTGTCTAGACTGGCCAGTTTTTCCGGAAAATCAGCCGCTTTTCTGGAAAAACTTGCCAGCTGTCTACACTGGCTGCTTGAATTTCCGCAAAAGCACTGACGATCTCATGTAAGATTGTCAGTGTTTTTGCGGAAATACTATGCTGCTCCCGTTCGGGCAAAAGTCCTTTTGCGCAAAACTTTTGCGCAAAAGGGCCAGTGTAGACAGCACAGATTTGTTTTCCACAAAAAAGCCCCGATCGCGAAAATGGCGATCGGGGCTTTTTTGCGGAAAAGCATGTCTAGATTGGCACGGATGCTTTACTGCAAAAAGTGCTTTTGAGGAAATGCATCCATGCCAATCTAGACGCGCTTTTCCGAAAATGCTTTTAATGGAAAACTTTTCTGTTAAAAGCATTTCCGGAAAATCATGCCAGTCTAGACGTAGCCTAAGTGTTCCCCTGTTCCTAATCCACTGTACCTTTATAAATAAAACAGCACACGCATAGAGTGGTGCACAGTGCTGGTGCAGACACATGAAACTCCTTAGCAGAAAGGGCGAGCAAATGTTTTTTCCATCATCACAGTCACAGCTAATTATAATTTTTAAATGTATCCAGTTATAATATTCTAATTCTATGCAAAACACCGAGGGGCAGATTCAATGAAGCTGGCATAGGAAGAGCACATGATAACTTTCCTCTCACCCCAGCCCTGGCAGGAATTTAGCCACTGGGTTAATTCTACCCATTACTGCAGCTTTGAATCCAACCGGGGCTCCAAAAGATATTTGCTTGCAGAGGCTAGTTCTGTGCATTCCTGACATGACATGACATAACATGCTATGGGGAGGTTATCACTTTTGGAGGGGATAGAGCCAGCCTTATTGATAACTGCTTAAGGCCTCTGGTTGGAATTCCTGAGAGCTGGGCCTAGAGCTGCGGGATCCTACCATGCTGGGTCATACCAAAGTCTGTGTACTGTACTTTTGGGGCCAGATTCAACTCAGATTTGTGCTGGATTTGGGAACACAAATGCAGGCATAGGTTCTCCTGGATCAGTGGCAGATCCACCAGGGAGGAGATTACCATGGCAGAAAATGGCCCCAACCTCCCTTCCACCATTACAACTCAAAGCGTGGGCAGTGGTAGTGGGGAAGGAGATGTGCAAGGAACGCACAGAAATAGCCTCTGCAAGCAAAGATCCTTTGGATCCCCTGGCTGGAATAAAAACTGCAGCGTTGAGTAGGATTAACCCAGTGGCTAAATTCCTGCCAGGGCTGGGGTAAAAGGAGTGGATCAGTACAGAAAGTTGCCATTTGCTCCTTTCTATGCCAGCTTCATTGAATTTGCCCCTTGGTGTTTTGCTTGTAATTAGAATCATAGAATCACAGAATCATAGAATCATAGACTGGAAGGGACCTCAAGAGGTCATCGAGTCCAGTCCCCCGCCCTCAAGGCAGGACCAAGCTCCGTCTACACCATCCCTGACAGATGTCTATCTAACCTGTTCTTAAATATCTCCAGAGAGGGAGATTCCACCACCTCCCTTGGCAATTTATTCCACTATTTGACCACCCTGACAGTTAGGAATTGTTTCCTAATGTCCAATCTAAACCTCCCCTGCTGCACTTTAAGCCCATTACTCCTTGTCCTGTCCTCAGAAACCAAGAGGAACAAATTTTCTCCTTCCTCCTTGTGACACCCTTTTAGATATTTGAAAACCGCTATCATGTCCCCCCTTAATCTTCTTTTTTCCAAACTAAACAAGCCCAGTTCATGAAGCCTGGCTTCATAGGTCATGTTCTCTAAACCTTTAATCATTCTTGTTGCTATAATTGACATTTAAATATATTCAATCATTATAATTGAATATATTTAAATATTATAATTAGCTGTGACTGTGATGATGGAAAAACCGTTTGTTCACCGTTTCTACTTGTGCTGTTTTATTTATAAAGCTACAGTGGATTAGGAACAAGAGAACACTTGGACTTGAGGCAGGATGATTCCTTGGAACGGAAATCCACCTGCTGATGTTTATCTGAAGCTTCTTTGCCTTCCTAAAGTACTGTAGTTATTTTGTTATGTCTCAACATCTCAACAAAGGAGAAATGGAAATCCAACCAGCCGGGTTTTATCTCAGCAGAGATTTAGCACTTCCAAATCCAGGGGAATATCTCCTGCATGCCAGGACCATCTGCCTGCATCTGCAAATGCCAGGCAATGCAACGATCACACAGACATGTTAGAGATGGAAGAGCCTTCCTAAGATGATTGTGCCTCAATCCCCGACCCTTAGCCAATGCAAGGCTACTTTTCCCCTACAGTATATTCTACAATATACAGATGTGTTGTATTCTGCAAACATAATTGGGTGAATTTGAAGCAGCCAGCCACTCTAGATACAGAGCTTGAGTGAGATAATAAATAGTATAGAGGGCAGGGTATAGAGACAGAGGTTGAAAATGGAGACAGACTTTATAGCTTGCCGTAAATCGGTGGCCATCCAGCTCTCCACATCTGTCATACTGGGCACTGCAACCACCTGACTATTTCAGCTGTGTTAGAACTCAAACCTTTCTGCTCCAAAAGCAAAAGCCCTCTAACATGGCAGATAAGGGATGAACAATTCCAGTTTTCAGAGCTGAGCAATGCTGATCGTGTCCAGCAGAAAGCAATGATTAGACAGTTCCCATTAGGTTTCAGTGTACTTGACTAAGCAAGACATCAGTAGAGAAAACCGGCCAATGTGAGTTAAAGTCAAGGCTAACATTGTGCCTACACTTACATTAGGCTGCTGTATTGCCAGAAGAAGAGGAAAATGACAATCTTGCTGGCCTCCTTGTTGGGCGAGATTCTGAAAGCAAATCGAAATGCTGCTGTTTAAAAGGGAATTTTTCATGCTCAGGCTGAGGTCACTTCACAGCAGTGCAGCCATCGGGGGCCAGCTTCCAGCAAAGCCAGTCTCCTGAAAACTGGCCTGACAGAAGTTGTCTGATTGACTGAGCCACCTGACAGGCTGCAGGAGTCAAGCAGCCTGATACTCAAGCTCAGCAGCAGTGACACTCTAGTGACCGCTCCCTGTGCTCCTTCCTCCAGCTGTTCTTGGGCCTGTCGCTTTCTGCAGTCCTGCTGCTGCCCTGGCACCCCACTCCAGCCTAGCTTCTGGCTCCTGGGTCTGACCCTCAGCTGTTGCTCCCAACTGTGGCTCCAGCTAACCTTTCAGCTTTGGCTCCGCTCTCTGACTTTTGCCTATGCCTTCACGCTATGGCTTTGGCTTACTGGATCCTTGCTCTGGCCTTTGACTTCACTGCAGCACCCCATCCTAGCTGTTACTCCAACCATGAGCTTAACTCGCCTGCAGCTCAGTCACTGAGAGTTTGAGCAGTCCAGAAAATTGAACAAGGGCAGGCAAGGAGCCCGACTACCCGTTAGATGGATTCTGTAAGTGCAGCCACCCCCCTGCAAGATACCATGAGAAACCTGCAGCTCCCATTGGCCCAGGTACGGTCCTGCAGGAACAAACTGTGGTCCTGCAGGCTGAGGCCGTCCCCACTGTGTTTGCTGCCTCCAATTCTAGGAAACCCTGCATTTCAGTGCTGGCTATGTTTGGTGGGGAGAGTGACAAATTGAATAACAGAAGACCCTGGTGTACTGATCCCCTGGTGCACTAACACCCATCTTCCTGCTCTCTGGGGCCCTCTGTCCTGCTGGGCTAGATCCTTTGGTTTCTCCCAGTCAAAGCACAGAGTTGGGGTTACCGCCCCGCTGTAGAGCAGCACAGCCACTGAACCAGTTCTGCTCTGGGAGGGCTCAGGAAACCAACACCCAAAGGGAACCAAAACTCCAAAGAAATCCATCTTACTCTGTGTAAAAGTTTTATGCAGTGAAAGCTCATAAAGTCTGTCTACTTTATCAATGAAAGAGAGAGATGCACAATGGTTGCTTCCTCCTCCTGGGACAGTTATTTACAATGAGCTTGATAATAAACAAAAGTGGTTTTATTAAGTATAAAAGTAGGATTTAAATGATTGCAAATTAAAACAATGAGATCAAAGTAAGTTACCAAATTAAAATGAACAAAATGCTTAGTTAGTTCTAATCCACTAAGAAACTTGTGACATACAAAATCTTACCCTAAACCAGGGCTACTCAGCTTTGGAAGCCACAGTGATACTCACAGCACAACTTAAATGTGGTTGCATGTACATGCAAACATATATGCAAATAGATGCAAATAGCTTCTTTCACACCGGCGGCATGAATACAAAGATTAAGGCAAGACTATACAACACACAGGCTCCATTTAAATCAGTTCTGCTGATATTACCATAATGCCGTATTTACCTGATTTCTACTCATATGCCAGCACTTTTAATGAGCAATGACAGTCCAGGAATTTAACTACTAAAATGCATCTCAACAGAAGACCATTCTACTGACTGCTTTTTTGTTTTGGATCCCACCAGTGGGCTGTGCACTGACCCACGTAAATCCAAACCACTCCGCAGGCCGCAAACAAATGGGCCGTGGGCCACATGTTAAGTAGCCCTGCCCTAAACAGTTGTTTTTATCTCAGATAAACAGCTTCAAGTTACTCAGACTTGGGTCAGTTGCTTCTTCAAAGTTCTTTGTATCATCTTAGGGGGGGCCAGGCAGTTTCAAAGGTCAGCTGAAAACAAAGACTCCCCTGTGCTTAAATAGACTTTCCCCAGGGCAGAAACCGTGTCAACCGATCCGCGTCTTAGGAGAAGATACTGCAAGAAGTGAGACATGATGGCGCTGCCATTTAAGGAACATGGCGGTGCTTTGCTTTCATAGCCCACAGCTTATGCTTGTTAAAAACCATCTTTTTCGCAAAGAAATTTGGGGAGACAAAGGTCTTATTTCTCAGCTGCTGACTGGGCCACTGAAAGTCCAGTCAGCGGCACAGCTGGGCTAACACATGGGTGTTTGGTTTTGTGCATTAGAAGGCTGGCAACCTCCCAACCACTCCTAGGCCATGTCTACACTACAGAGTTTTTCCAGGATACCTCCTCTGCTGCGTCCAGGGAACACGTCCGCTTTTTCAGATCAGTTTCTGAAAAAGCGGGCGCGTTCTTTCAGAAGCCCTATATTCCTCATCTCATGGCTCTTCCAAAAGAGGAGGTTTTTCCCACATTTGCCCCAGGTAGACAGTCCAAATGTCGGAAAAGCCTCTTCCAAAAAAAGAACCAGAATAAGGTAACAAATTGTGGTTCACAATTTGCATACTTTTTCCAAAAAATAACTGCAGAGTAGACATAGCCGTAGAGTAGAGGACAGCTGCCAGCCAGGACCCAGCACCCTAGAGGGGGAATGGGACATTTTAAGTGAGGTTGGCAGGCCAATCCCCTCTTCTTCCAGTCAGTGCAATACAGAGTAGACAAGGCCAGAGAATCAACGGTCTCCTCTAAATCAGTGTAACGCCCTTAGAAGAAATGAGTTATTGGCACTGGGACTTGATCATGTAGCCCCTAGGAATGTAGCTAGTTCTATGCATTGCGTAACACATTCAGGGTATGTCTACACAGCAAATTATTTCGAAATAACTTTCCTGGCATCTATACAGCCAAACCGCTATTTCGAAATTAATTCGAAATAGCCAGGGCTGGCTCTAGGCACCAGCAATCCAAGCACGTGCTTGGGGTGGCACATGACCAGAGGCGGCATTCTGGCCAGCGTCACCGCCCCGCGCAGGCCTGCCTGTAGCCGCCCAGGCCAATGGGCGGGGCGGCGGAGCCAGCGGCCTGCAGCGGGAGCACGGGCTTTGCTGCCCCACGTGGCCACCTGGGAGGAAGGGTCAGAGCCTCAGTGCTGGGCGCGGAGGGACCCCACTTCCCCCTGCGCCTTCAGGAGCAGCCCCGGCCCCAAACTGCCCAGACCCCCCGCCCACTGCCCGCTCCAGCTCTCTCCGCTCCAACGCAGCGCCCCGCCGGCTCCCCACTGCCCGCAGCCCACCCGGCCCGGAGCCCGCTCGGCACCTCTCCCGCCCTGCCGCGTGGCGCACGCCCGGCTGCTGCGGTGTCAAGCCCAAGAGCAGCGGCGCTTTGGGAATCGGCGAGTGACCCGTCCCCGCCCCGGGTGCAGGGTGGATTAGGTGGGGGAGAGAAGGGCCGGGGGCTGGGTCCAGTCACTGAGGGGTCAGGTTTGCCTGGGAGGGGGGCCGAGGGGGAAACTGGGTTCAGTGAGTGGGGGCGGGGTGAGATGTGTGCGGAGGGGAGACAGGACATAAGCTGGGTTTGGCTGGAGGGCGTGGTGGGAGTCAAAGAGCCGCAAGGCGAAAGGGGCACTTTCCTCCTCAGTGCCTGTCCTGCAGCAGCGGGCCAAGGGTGGGGGGGTGGCCAAAAAATGTTTGCTTGGGGCGGCAAAAAACCTAGAGCCGGCCCTGGAAATAGCGGAGGGCTTATTTCGAATTTGGTAAACCTCATTCCACGAGGAGTAACGCCAAATTTTGAAATAAGTGCTGTGTAGACACTTATATCGAAGTAGGGGGCCTCCAGCCTTCCCAGGGTGCCACTCCAGCCTCACCCAAGAACACTACTCTCCCTCCCTCCTCCCCGGAGCCCTTAAAGGGGTTGACTCTGGCCACAGCGCCTGTGCCAGCTCCAAGCCTGCCAGTCGAGAATCAGCAGTCACTGCCCTGACCCAGTGGCCCCAAAACATGAGCCAGCAAGCCACTGGCAGCCAGCCCTCCACCGCTCCCCAGGAGCAGTCTGCCAGCTCCCAGGAGCCTGCCAGGGGCTGGAGAAGGAGGGCGCCTTCCTGGTCCAGGGCGGAGATAATGGATCTTATTCAGGTTTGGGGGGATGCCCCCAACATCCATGATCTCCGCACTAGACGGAGGAATGCGGCCGTCTATGGCAGGATAGCTGCCAGCCTGGCCACCGAAGGCCACATGCGAACCCAGGTGCAGGTTTGCATGACAATCAATTTGGTCCGGCAAGACTCCCAACCCTGAGCCCTGAGATTCCCCTCCCTCTTCTTCCCCTTGCTTCCCCTTTCCAGCTCCCTCCTCCCAGGTTTCCCCCTCCCCTGTCCCACCCTCTCTTCTCCCCTTCCGCCTCCTTTCTTCAGTCTCACCAGAGTTTCATTCCCCTACCCTCCATTTCAGCATCAGCTATGCAACTGACATAGCTCAAGTTGCGTAGCTTAATTTGACTTTTGCCCCCCTGGGTAGACGTGCCCCCAGAGACTTCCTATCTGACCACAGGCAAGCCACTTACTCACTCCAGGCCTCTGTTTCTGGCTGTAAAATGGTTCAGCAACACCTCCCAAGAGATGCTGCACAGATAGATACATTCACCTAGACTAGCGAGTGGAGTGCTTGCATATCACAGGAATGGGGGCCAAACAAGTTTGACCTTCGATAGATCAAGCAACAAAAGTGACATCACCCCTAGGCAGAGGGCCAATGCCCAGCCTATGTATTATTATTTAAATCCTACTCATGCCCTCCAAAGGAGACTTTTATCCTTCTGATGGCTCTTTGCACAGCGTGGCTTTCACCCCACAGGAAGCAGTGACATTTGAGAAACTGAGTTGACTCCAGAGACCAGAACACTAACTGGAGTTTTAAATTCAAGGCCTCACTGCCTGTGGCTGAATTTCTGAGACAGTAACCAGATCGGATATAGATAAAGGGTTCTCTGATGATGATTGCCTTTGCTGTCCCTCCCCACTGGCAATCCCAGGCTGTGCAGCAGGGCTGGCTTGGTGTCTTGAGACGGCATCTATTAATGACTCAATGTGAAATGCATCCAGAAAGGCACCAGCACTAAGACACCAGGTCCTGATCTACTTCTTATTCCTCAGAGAAGAGGCGTTGTTAGCTAATTACTGTTCCGCCGTGTGGCTGCTGTACTGACATGGAATGAACACGGCGGAGTGCAGGGATGCAGTTATTAAACACTGAACGGGAGCGGCTGCTAAAGGCAAGCCCCAGAATCAATCTTGTGCCTGTGCCCACAGCAAACCTGACTGCCTCAGCATCTCATTTCGCCCAACTGAGACAAGGGAAAATGGCTAGAGCCAAAGTCAGCCTTGGCACGTGGCAGGCACCATTTGGATGAACTTCATTTGGTGTTGGATATACTCCACACTTCTGACAATCCAGGCAAAGATATCTCAGGTGGGCACCCAAAATCAGTGATCCCACAGGAAAATGACCAAGCCGCTATGGCCAAGCCACACAGTAAGGTTACGTCTACACTGTAGCGCTATTTCGGGATACTGAAGGGGTCCCAAAATAGCTATTCCATGTCTTTTGAGTGCACCCATTATTTCAAAATATAACGGACTCGCTCTTCTGATGCCCCTGTAAACCTCCTTCCATGAGGAGTAAGGGATGTATCGGAACAGCGTTTTATTTCGAAATAAGTGCAGGGTAGACAGCGCCAAATTTTGAAATAAACTATTTCTAAATTAACTTGAACTAAGCTACTCAATTTGCGTAGTTCAAATGCATAGCTTATTTCGAGCTCTGGGAGCATGGTAGACTCACCCTAAATGGCCCAATGATTAGAGCCCGTTACACTTTGGTTCGGTGATGTGATGAGAGCCTCAATGGTTAAAGCCGACTACCCAGTGAAAACTGGGATGATGGTGAAACAAATGATTTTTATTAAGTGATCAAAACCAACAATTAACACGTTGGTGTTTAAGCTAGCAATTGCTCAATACTTTTACAGCGTAGAAAAGCTTGGGTACAATTATACCCAACTGATTACAATTCTTTGATTGCAATTCACTTATATCAAATCACTATCCCTAATTCGCCTAAGGCAACGCAGCATACAAATAAAAAATACAAAAAACAAAGCCAAAATAATGATAATAAAAGAACCACCCACAGCCAATCCCTCCAATGTCACTTTAGGACAGCTGGTGGAGTTAGTCATTGATTTTTTACTGTTACAAGTTGACAACTCCTGGGTTTTCTTCTAACACTTATACCTGGGCTAACACTTAACCCTATCACATAGCACAAAATCACACTATCTATACAATACAATTAATATGATTTACTTATACTTCACAGGATTATAGGATATAATTAATGCAGCTTAACTATTAACTAAACCACCAATGAATAAATTTAAGCAATACTTACAAACTCTGCAACGATAACAACACAAAGACACACTAGAACTCGGAGCATGCTCAGGACTCGTGCACCCCTATATTTGACTCGAAGGGTGGGGAGGCAGCCTCAGGGTGATCAATCCTTTAGCTGGGCAAAAAGACACCTGCCCTCAATACACGGAACCTCCATCGAACAAAGGGGTAGAGGGTCTTTTATACAAAAATTCGGTGTCTAATGCCATGCTAGGGTCTGCATTTGGCAGGGCCTGATAGGCTAGTGATGAGGTAGTATGACGATACTGCCCTATAGGAATTTTCATGATGAATACATGATCCCCTCATGGACAGGACCAGATGGGGCATGGTTAGTGAGAGACACTTGTGTTTTATTACCCTGTTTTCTTTTTCTCTTGCCTCTAAGATCAGTCAAGCTACGGTCAAATGAGGCTTCTCTGTAAGTGCAGCTAGGCGCTATCTAGTCATGCTCACCTCCCTGTTTTCTGGTGCCTGTGAGTCCCAGGATGCCTGTAAGGTCAAATTCCATTCACAAAACCTGCACTGTGCGCTTACAAGTTATGCTTTCCCCAAGTGTGACAGAGGCCTACATTTTCTGTAAGCTGCTTTGTGTGGCTGGATGGGATATACGCGAAGGCCGGGGTCAGAAGAAACCTGCTTTCCAACAGAGCCCAGAATTGCTGGTGCCTCATTCCTTATGTGCTTTTAACATGCTTCCCTAGGCTTTACCCAAGGAGTCTGACACAGTAGAAAGCGCTTTAATGGAAAAGCTGAGAGGAGAGTTGATCACAGTCTGTCGGTTCCCACCTGTGGAGAAGTAGAGGACTCTTCAGTCTCACCAACAGTGACAGGATCAGAGCAGTGGCTGGAAGCTGAAGCTAGACTCATTCAGATGGAAACAACTGCCCTACAGCTGGAGTGGTTTCTCCATCATCTGAGCCTTTGGAACAACATCGTACATCCTAACAAATCTATTCCAGCCCAGCCAGAACTTACTGGGCTAGAATGCAGGAGCCACCGGCTGAAAGTCGCTAGTCTGTGTTGTGCAGTATGGCAGGCTAGGCGATCATAAATGTCTCTTCTGTCCTTCCAATGTACGACTCTCTGATGTGATTGCTTCCTGTTGTAGAGGTGAAAACTGGATCCTTCGAGCCTTTGGTCTCGGAACTTTTGGGTCTGGAATACAGGTATGAATAAGTTAATCAAACAGAGCCTTATCTTTTTGTTTACTATTTACTGTCGACTTATCATTGCAATGGGCTTTCGTCCTACCACTCCAGGGCTTTGAGTGGGAAGGCAATAGCCAATCAGAGTCACAAGGATTGTCATAGTTCGAGCACAGCTGTTGCTTTCTGGCTCAGAGAAGGAAGCTGGATGCTTCATGGAGACACAGCAAGTCCCACTCCAGAGAATGTGTTGAAAAATACCCATAGAGGTGTTCTCCTGGGCGCTGATCAGCTGAGGAGCGCTACCAGGAGTTCCATGCTGCATGACTGCTGAAAAATAAGTGTCACCCTTATAGAAATCACAACCTGTCTGCCGATCACACACCACGGAACTATGTCAGTGAGAAACAAGTGTGTCACTGTGAGCCGCTTACTGCGCCGCAACCCTGCACTCTGGCTGGCTGAGAGAATTCCAGTTCGTTATGGTGCCTCATGCACAGGAAGCATCCTTTAAATGATGGGAGGAAAGGTTTAAAACGCAGGTGTATCCTTGCTCTGCCTCCGCTCTGTTGTCTGACACTGCTGACTCGCTTCAGACTTCTGTGCCTCGGTTTGCCCATCGGTAAGACTTGCCTTCTGAGGGAATTGTGACGCGTTTAAGCTGTAGATCTTTAGGCAGAAGGTGCTAGCCAGGGATGGAACATCTTGTTCTTTAATTTGCTGTTTGGTTATTTGGTGCTGACACTTCACACAGCAGGAAATTGACCTTAGCACAAGATTTTCACTCCAGGAAAACCCATTTAGGCAACCCTGCTTAATGCGAGCCAGTAGCTATAAAGCCAGAAGGGACCATTATCATCAGTGGGGCAATGCTGGCCCTCCGCACAGGGGTAAATGTTACTGACCCACACTAGGAACCACTGGGGATAAGGGACGAACCAGCTCTCGGATATGAGGAAGCTCCGTAACACGGCTTCCTGTAACTGAGGGATGCATGTAACCTTCTCTCACCATTCCTGCACTTGATCTTGTGTGCTCAAAAACAGTGTCTCTGCTGTGCACACACACTGGCGTGCCTACATTGTGGTTTATTCACTCTGCCCCCTGTACACACCAGCACAAGGTGGAATTATATGTTGCATCTGGACATCGCTTTTGTTTTCACACTTGTTTGCGAGAGGGTCTCTCTCATCATGCCTGATCCAAAGCCCAGCGTAAGTCAATAGACAGCTCTCATTGACTTGGATGGACTTTGAGTCAGGCCCTGAGACATCTGATCCTTAGACCACTGCCTCCACTGGTAATAAATGCTGAGTAAATCTGCTTCCCTCTACATTAAACTAGGCAAAGGTTACTAAGCAGCGGAGACATGCTGATTCTAACCGTATCACTGAAACCGTCTCATATTTATATATTTCCCTCCAGACCCAGATTCAGCCGGACCACAAACTAAGGGCATAGCCACAGATGGGCCTGAGTAGGCCCCAGGCCACCCAGGGTATGTCTATACTACCCTCCTAATTCGAAATAGGAGGGTAATGTAGGCATACCGCAATTGCAAATGAAGCCCAGGATTTGAATTTCCCGGGCTTCATTTGCATAAGCGGGGAGCCGCCATTTTTAAATCCCCGCTCGTTCGAACCCCGTGCCGCGCGGCTACACGGGGCACGAACTAGGTAGTTCGAACTAGTCTTCCTAGTCCAAACTACCGTTACTCCTCGTGGAATGAGGAAGCCTAGTTCGAACTACCTAGTTCGTGCCCCGTGTAGCCGCGCGGCACGGGGTTCGAATGAGCGGGGATTTAAAAATGGCGGAGCCCCGCTTATGCAAATGAAGCCTGGGAAATTCAAATCCCGGGCTTCATTTGCAAGTGCGGTATGCCTACATTACCCTCCTATTTCGAATTAGGAGGGTAGTGTAGACATACCCCCACTTAGTATCCCAAATTGGGGCCAGATCTGGAGCCCCCCCCAATCCACAGGCTGGGACTCCTGTCCTTTGCTTGGTGTCTGTCAGCCCAGCTGTGCCACCTTCTGCTGGTGCTGCACGCTGTTGCCCCATCTCCAACCCCAGCACTAGCTCCACGTGGGGTGTGCCTTGTGGAAGCAGGTCTGGGCAGGGCTAGCAGGAGGGGGGAAAGCCAGGGGTAGGAGGGGCAGGACCAAGCACAGTCTAGACCATCCCTGATAGATGTCTATCCAACCTGCTCTTAAATATCTCCAGTGATGGTGTCAGGGTTGTTCCCTACTCTGGTACTCCGAGTGCAGAAGACACCTTAAATCCCTTGCCTCTATAGGCTCTGCTAACAAAAACTCCCCAGAGTCACAGATTCACTGACTTTGGGAGGTAGCTGCCACCATCAAGTGATTTAATCTCTAAAAAAACCCAGGAAGAAACACTAGAAATTCTTCCCTAGGGGAACCCCAAGCTCTTTTGCCACAGGAGAGCTTGAAAAAGAAACAATCAAACAAAAAACCCCACAGAAAACAAACTGTGTCCCTAATAGCTGACCTCTCAGACTAGACAGGCACACCCAGGCTGTGTCTAGACTACATGCCTCTGTCGGCAGAGGCATGTAGATTAGACAGATCAGCAAAGGTAAATGAAGCCGCGATTTAAATGATCGCGGCTTCATTTACATTTACATGGCTGCCGCGCTGAGCCGACAAACAGCTGATCAGCTGTTCGTCGGCTCAGTGCGGCAGCCATGTAAATGTAAATGAAGCCGCGATCATTTAAATCGCAGCTTCATTTACCTTTGCTGAACAAACAAATCTACATGCCTCTGCCGACAGAGGCATGTAGTGTAGACGTACCCCCAGAGACCTCCTGTTACCTTCCCGGACACATGAATCAAATCGTCGCCTTAAAAAAGGTGATTGCATTGACAAAAGACAAAAGACATACTTGATAAAGCAGACTTGGTTGCTAGGTGTTACAGAGCAACTGAGAAAGAACAGATTAAAACAGAGAAAAATGGTATCTCTGGGCTGTAGCTTAAATATGGTGAGTGGGGGAGGGAGGGCGTGGATTCATACAGAGAAGTTTAACCAAACAACCAAAACAAAGAAAAATACCCTGATCATGACTAAATATACATTTCCCCTTATTTACTCACGATCCTTTCAAGATCCAGTCCACTTCCATGCCCCAAATTCCTTGGAGGCTTGGTAGTCATGCCTGGGCTTAAATCATTCTCTTTCTCCCAACTCTTGGCTTAAAACTTACACAAAAAGAAACAGCAGCAGGGATATATTTACTACTTCAATTTCAGCTCTCTAGCCCATTGGTTCTTCTGGCTCCCTGCCAGCAACACCCTTAGCTACCTGAGTTTAACTCTTTACGATACGTCTACGCTGCCTCTTTTTTGCGGAAGAGGCAATGCAAATGAAGGGCTCATTAGCAAAGCTCCCAGAATAAGCATCCTGGAACTTGTTTCCTTTTTTTGCAACAGTGTCACTTTTTTATTCATATTTAGCTTGTCCACACTGACCCCTAGATCCCTTTTTGCAGTACTCCTCCCTAGCCTGTCACTGCCCGTTTTGTATGGGTGCCCCAGTGCCTGCTGAGCAGTACAAAGAGTGGGGGGAGGTTGATTCCCCATCCCTTCTGCCCCATTGTATCCCTCCTAATCCCCTGATCCTTCCTGCGCCCTCCCCCGGGCTCTCCATCCTTCCCACTCCCTCCCTCCATCATTGCCCACCCACCTGAAACCTGGGACCCACCCACTTTTCCTGGCTTGTCCTAAACCATATTTGATGTTAAGGGCTTGCTTGTGTATTCCTCATGAACTCAACATTCCCATATGCTTCAAGGGGAGATCAGAGCATGCCAGAATCGGAGGGTCTGGCCCTGAATAATTGTTTTTATTTGGCCACCCACTTGTTCTTAGCCATCTTTTGTCATTCTTTAAACAGGGCATCACAGCACTTCCCTGATATGTATTTAGTTTTCCCAAACTCTAGTGGTAGTAGTAGGAGTAGTCATTGTTGTTAATTATTATTATATGTTATCGTTGTCCCATTTTACAAGTGGGGAAAATCTGAGGAGCAGAGAAGGGTTGTGACTTGCATGAAGTCATAGATCAAGATTCAGGATGAGAATCAAAAAATCTGAACTCCCAACCTTCTGGCTGTAACCACTAGGCCATATCCTTCCAGGGTGGAAGCTGGATTCCTATCGCCCGAGCTCTGCTCTACCCCAGACACATCCCCACTTGGAAGAATGTAAAGCTCTAAGATGACTATAGAGAGCAAGCAGCCTGATTTGACAAAGAGGCCATTCCTTACTCCTGGCAGCACCATCACGGCTTTCAGTTCTGTTTCCTCCCTGCTGCGCCATCCACGTAGCGAGGGAACTTCCTAAAAACCTCTCTTCCGAGCATCAGTTTCTGCTTGTATCAATTGCTGAGCCCATCCTCCCTGAACGCATGCCAGCTCAAAACCAGAGAACACTTTAACCAGCTGAGGAGCCCATCTCAGCCTGCTTAGCTATTCTAAAGCAGCTAGTGAAACAGCATATTGCAAAATACCACGCAGGAGAGACACATGTTAGGGCTCTGAAATGCTAAGCACATCCCAGGTGCTCGGCTATCAAGGTGATGAGTGCAGCATAAAACCTCCATAGACAGATTAGCCAAGACATCAGTAGTGCATAAAACCAAATGTACCTTAACTGCCCAGCTGGTGCACAGATGCAACCTTTTGCCATTCCACTTGGCTCCAGTGTGGAAGCCACCTGCATTCAAAGCCAGCCTTATGCCTCCCACACAGATGCTGGGGGTCCGATGCTGTGATAATTCTCGGTTGCATGCCAAAATATGAAGCAATGGGTTTAAAAGCAAGAGGAAAGACACAGAGCTGGTGAAATATCAGCACACTTGGGGGGTGATTGTACACTCATGCATTGTACAGTATGTACAGTCTATTGTACAGTCTATAACATCCCATTATAGACTCAGAGACTTTTCTACTTAGTGCCCGGCTTGGATAGTTTGCCTTCTCTGGAGAAGGGCTTGGGATTCAGGAATATGAGAGAATAACATTCACTCCCCAAAGAGAATCTGAGACCACACCGCTCCCTCTTTGTGACCCCCATGCCCCTTCTGAATGTCACCCCCGGCTCTCCTCTCTCTGATCACCTTCTTTCCCCTTTGCGTGGGAACTCCATGGGTGTCAGTCGCCCTTTGGAGAGCTCCCGTCTTCATTTAAAAACAGCTGCTCCACTGGGAAGCTGATACCAGCTGCGTGTTTTTATCTTCCCCTCCTCCCGCAAGCAACTGTAATTTCTGAATGCCACTCCCCAGCTGTTCCCTTGTGTCCCCTTGGCTCCACCCTCTCACCACAGTCCTGCTTTGGGGAGCAGCAAACCGAAACAAATCCCAAAGCTCTAGATTTACCCAGGTTTGCTCGGCTCCTTAACTCAGTTAAGTGTTGGGTTTTGGAAAATAAAATGAAAATGTCCATGCTCATTGAAATCACTGCTCGGGGGCGGGGCTGGGGGTGCAGGCTGTCCCAAGGAGACCCAACAAACCCGGGCCTCTCGCACTGCAGCATCCTGGGGCCAGGTGAGAAGCCCCTCTCTGTGGCCACTGCAGCTCCAGCAGGCACAGCCGGGGGAGGGGTGCATGCCCCCCCGGCTGGGGCAGGACCAGGTGTGTCTGCCCCCTGCGCTCCCCAGCCAGAGCGAGGAATGGAGCAAACTGGGCACGTTCCCCTCGCTCCCTGACCAAGGGGAAAGCCAGTATGAATCAGAGGGGGCTCCATACCCCTCCCCATCCTCCCTAAAAGGCGCCGGGGGGGTGGGAGGCTTGGAGCGGAGGCAGTCACAGAGGGCGTGCCCCTGGCCAGCCCCTTTCGCTGCCTGGTGACCCTGCCGTTCTTCTGTATGTTTTCATGAGAAATGGTCCCAGCTCGGGCACATCCCATTCCCTGACCCAAACAAATCCCAAACTTGCTTTAAGTGATGGCCCCATGGCTGTGCCCCTTGCTCCCTACGCCTGCTAACCCCCCTCTCTCTGGGGGGAGGTGTCTGGCTCAGGGGAGGAGGCAGGAGAGGGCTGGGGGGAGGTGTCTGGCTGGGGAGAGGGTGCAAGAGCAAGGGAGGGGGCAGGAGCAGGCTGGGGGCAGGTGTGTAGCCAGGGAGAGGAGGCAGAAGCAGGCTAGGGGCAGGTGTGTAGCCAGGGGACAGGAGGCAGGAGCAGGCTGGGGGCAGGTGTGTAGCCAGGGAGAGGGGGCAGGAGCAGGCTGGGGGCAGGTGCGTAGCCAGGCGAGAGGGGGAGGAGCAGGCTGGGGGCAGGTGTGTAGCCAGGGAGAGGGGGCAGGAGCAGGCTGGGGGCAGGTGTGTAGCCAGGGGAGAGGGGGCAGGAGCAGGCTGGGGGCAGGTATGTAGCCAGGGAGAGGGGGCAGAAGCAGGCTGGGGGCAGGTGTGTAGCCAGGCGAGAGGGGGAGGAGCAGGCTGGGGGCAGGTGTGTAGCCAGGGAGAGGGGGAGGAGCAGGCTGGGGGCAGGTGTGTAGCCAGGCGAGAGGGGGCAGGAGCAGGCTGGGGGCAGGTGTGTAGCCAGGGAGAGGGGGAGGAGCAGGCTGGGGGCAGGTGTGTAGCCAGGGAGAGGGGGAGGAGCAGGCTGGGGGCAGGTGTGTAGCCAGGCGAGAGGGGGAGGAGCAGGCTGGGGGCAGGTGTGTAGCCAGGGAGAGGGGGCAGGAGCAGGCTGGGGGCAGGTGTGTAGCCAGGGAGAGGGGGCAGGAGCAGGCTGGGGGGTGGGGTCTCTGCAGAAGGGGTGAAGGGTTTGGGGCGGGCTCAGATGGCAGAGGGGACACAGGGCGGCCCAGGGGATGGGGTTGGGCTCGGATGGCAGAGGGGACACGGAGCAGCCTGGGGGGCTTGGATGGTGGGGTGACCCAGCCCCAGCAACTCCTCCCCAGCGGTACAGCCCCCCCAGGGCATGAAGCAGGAGCTGGAGCGGCCCATGCCCAGAGGGATGGCACCGAAGCTGGCCACAGCAAGCGGCTGAGGATGGAGGTGGGAGGTGGGTTGAGGACACAGATGGCGTCACTCTGTTGTCCTGCAGGAAACCTTGTTTTATATGTAGCGATAAGAGGAAGCTGCATTCCAAATGCTGTGGTCCTAGCACCTCTCATTTAGGACAAGTTCTTGGGCAAGCAGACAGACGTACAGACGCACTCACAGACAGACGAACTCTTGCACATATAAAGCAGACTGGATTTACCCAGTCTTGCTTGGGTCCTTCAGGGCTGGGGATGTGGGGAGTGCAGGAGTCAGGGCAGGGACTTTGGGTAGTGGGGGGTCAGGGCGGGGTGGGAGTGCGGGAGGGATGCAGGGGTCAGGGCGGGGTGGGAGTGCGGGAGGGATGCAGGGGTCAGGGCAGGGGTGGGAGTGCAGGAGGGATGCAGGGGTCAGGGCGGGGTGGGAGTGCGGGAGGGATGCAGGGGTCAGGGCAGGGATGGGAGTGCGGGAGGGATGCAGGAGTCAGGGCAGGGGTGGGAGTGTGGGAGGGATGCAGGGGTCAGGGCGGGGTGGGAGTGCGGGAGGGATGCAGGGGTCAGGGCAGGGGTGGGAGTGCGGGAGGGATGCAGGAGTCAGGGCAGGGGTGGGAGTGTGGGAGGGATGCAGGAGTCAGGACGGGATGGGAGTGCGGGAGGGATGCAGGGGTCAGGGCGGGGTGGGAGTGCGGGAGGGATGCAGGAGTCAGGACGGGATGGGAGTGCGGGAGGGATGCAGGGGTCAGGGCGGGGTGGGAGTGCGGGAGGGATGCAGGGGTCAGGGCAGGGGTGGGAGTGCGGGAGGGATGCAGGAGTCAGGGCAGGGGTGGGAGTGCGGGAGGGATGCAGGAGTCAGGGCAGGGGTGGGAGTGCGGGAGGGATGCAGGAGTCATGGCGGGGTGGGAGTGCGGGAGGGATGCAGGAGTCAGGGCAGGGGTGGGAGTGCGGGAGGGATGCAGGGGTCAGGGCAGGGATGGGAGTGCGGGAGGGATGCAGGGGTCAGGGCAGGGATGGGAGTGCGGGAGGGATGCAGGGGTCAGGGCAGGGGTGGGAGTGCGGGAGGGATGCAGGAGTCAGGGCGGGGTGGGAGTGCGGGAGGGATGCAGGCGTCATGACGGGGTGGGAGTGCGGGAGGGATGCAGGAGTCATGGCGGGGTGGGAGTGCGGGAGGGATGCAGGAGTCAGGGCAGGGGTGGGAGTGCGGGAGGGATGCAGGAGTCAGGGCGGGGTGGGAGTGCGGGAGGGATGCAGGAGTCATGGCGGGGTGGGAGTGTGGGAGGGATGCAGGAGTCATGGCGGGGTGGGAGTGCGGGAGGGATGCAGGAGTCAGGACGGGATGGGAGTGCGGGAGGGATGCAGGGGTCAGGGCGGGGTGGGAGTGCGGGAGGGATGCAGGGGTCAGGGCAGGGGTGGGAGTGCGGGAGGGATGCAGGAGTCAGGGCAGGGGTGGGAGTGCGGGAGGGATGCAGGAGTCAGGGCAGGGGTGGGAGTGCGGGAGGGATGCAGGAGTCATGGCGGGGTGGGAGTGCGGGAGGGATGCAGGAGTCATGGCGGGGTGGGAGTGCGGGAGGGATGCAGGAGTCAGGGCGGGGTGGGAGTGCGGGAGGGATGCAGGAGTCATGACGGGGTGGGAGTGCGGGAGGGATGCAGGAGTCAGGGCAGGGGTGGGAGTGCGGGAGGGATGTAGGAGTCATGGCGGGGTGGGAGTGCGGGAGGGATGCAGGAGTCAGGGCGGGGTGGGAGTGCGGGAGGGATGCAGGAGTCAGGGCAGGGGTGGGAGTGCGGGAGGGATGCAGGAGTCAGGGCAGGGGTGGGAATGCGGGAGGGATGCAGGAGTCATGGCGGGGTGGGAGTGCGGGAGGGATGCAGGAGTCAGGGCAGGGGTGGGAGTGCGGGAGGGATGCAGGAGTCAGGGCGGGGTGGGAGTGCGGGAGGGATGCAGGAGTCATGGCGGGGTGGGAGTGCGGGAGGGATGCAGGAGTCAGGACTGGGGGTGAGGGACCCAGAACAGAGGAGGGAGGCTCAGGGCAGGAGGTGAGAGTGGCAGCTGGCTGCTTCCCAGGGCTGGCCTGGGGTGATGGGCACTACGCAGCCTGGCTGCTGGCAGCTCCGGGAGGCTGTCTCAGGAGGGTGGAGGCTGCACTGCCCAGCCACCAATGCCCCACAGGGACAGCCCCGGGCAGTGGCGACAGTGCAGCCCAGCTACCAGCTGCTGCCCAGATTGCCCTGGGGTGGCAGGTGCTGCATTGGTCAGCTCCTGGCTGCTCCCCGGGGCTGCGGCACTTGCCACCTTCCTGTGGTCATTAGGGATGTAAAAGGTTAACCGACTAATTGGCAAGTCTCCCCCTTAGTGGGTGAGGCTTACTGAGTGCACTTAACTGGAGGAGCTCCCTTGCCGCCCTGGGCAGCAGCAATGAAGCCTCATCCGCAGGAGTGGAGCCGACAATGCTGCTCCTAAGATTTTTAGCCGTTACCTGGTGATCTTTTAAAATGACTTTTTGCATCCCTAGTGGTCATTCTGGATATAACTGTCCCTGCTATCACGCCCTTCCCTTTCCTTTTGTTGAGAAACAGTCGCATTCCGGGCACAGCCCACTGTCCTGGCACAGCCAAACCCTGACCAAGCTTTACGTTATAATAAGAGGAAGTTGCCTACCACATTTGCTGGTCCTAGTTCTTGCTGTTTAGGTGCAGTTCTTGATCAAAAAGACTCACCGATGGATGGACACGCAGTCGGATAGCCACACAAGCTCTCTCAAATCGCTAGTAGATTTAGGAAGTGCCCATCACTGCATAGAACCTAGGCACTGATGGAGACTGCAGACTGGTTGGTGGGCTCAGAAGGCATGCCGCACAAGGCCCCCCCTTCCAAAAGTGGACTCTCATTTGGGGTGCATTTTTTGGGAGCTCAACTTGACACCTAGAGCCAGATTTTCATGTGTGCGGGGTACCCACAACTTGTATTGACTTCATCCCGAGTCGCGGAGCTTTGGCTTCTCTGAACATTAGGTTCACAGGATGAAAGCCTCACCCCGTCAAAGTAAAGGGAGTTTGCATTGATTTCAATAGGGCCAGAATTTCCCCAGAGGAATCTAAAGTTGAACACTGGCTTTAACTGCCCTTTAAATTTCAGCTCCTAGATTTTGGGAAATCATTCCTGAAATCACTGTAGATCTCCTCTGGTTTTCATTTCCTGTTCCTAACTTCTTAACAAATCAGAGCTCAGATGTGGATTTAAACAAGTAACTCAGGCCTTTTCTGTGTGGCAAAGAGAGGTTATTCTACAACAGCAGTAACCGATGGAATCTGAGACAGACTAAATACAGATCTGCCATGTCTCATTGATTGGGGGAACCTAAGTCTAGCTGGTTTTAATTTTGTCTTTGGATTTGAGTTATTTGCTAAAATGTTCACATCTCTTTGGATATGTCTAGACTACAGGGAGTTTTTTTAAAAAGTGGCCTTTTTTTGGAAAAATCTTTACCTGTGTCTGACTGCTGCCGCGTTCTGTTGACAGTAAATCAAAAGAACACAGCAGTTTTGTTGACTGCGGAAAACCTCATTTTACGAGGAATAACGCCTTTTGTCCAAAGTGCTCTTTTGAAAAACGGCGCTACGTAATGCAAACTGTGCTTTTTTGAAAGAGAACATCCAGACTGCTTGGGTGCAGTTGATGTTGATCCTAAAATCATTTTGGGCGGGGTGACCATATTCCCCTATGCTGAATACAGGACCTGGTAAAATGACTCCTATTCAAGTGAGTTCAGGCTGGCAGAACTGTGCAATGCAAATGTTCAAATTAATATCAAGTTGACTGAGTTCCTGTTAAAAGAAACACTGCGCAGTTGGATTATTTTAGTTTGCCTTCTTATCTTGAAGGCTTTAGGGTTCTCATGGGGGAGAGGGGATGCACCCACACTCCCATGCACCCCTCTCACATGGGGAAGGAGAGTCTGGAGACCAATTTACCGGACCCTCCCTGCCCAGCCCTCTCTACCTCCATGCCTGGCTGGGACCCCGAGATGAACCCATTGCTCCTGGTACCTGCTGCCACATCTTCCCAAGGCAACACGTGTGTGGGTGGGGGCAACCACACAAGGTCACACGCTCCCCTTCCCAGGTTTCTGTCAGAATTTACACCAGGGTGGGTCTAGCACAGTGGTTCCCAAACTTTTTCACAGCCCACCCTGCTCAATGCAAACCTTTCCACAGACACCAGCCAATTACTCATGATGACAAAATGGGTGTAGGAGGGGGTGAGGCTGGGGGGTCTAGGCAGGAAGGAGGGTGCATGAGCAAGCTGAGGGTGGGGGTCTGGCTGGGAGGGAGGGTGCAGGAACAGGTTGGGGTGGGGATTCTAACTGGGAAGGAGGGTGTAGGAGTGGGCTGGGGTAGGGGGGGTCTTGCAGGAGGGTGCAGGAGAGGGATGGGGACATGAGGTCTTGGGGGAAGGATAGCTCAGTGGTTTGAGCATTGGCTTGCTAAACTGAGGGTTGAGAGTTCAATCCTTGTGGAGGTGATTTGGGGCACAAATTTGTCAGGGATGGTACTTGGTCCTGCTGTAAAGGCAGGGGACTGGACTCAATGACCTTTCAAGGTCCCTTCCAGCTCTAGGAGAAAGGCATCTCTTTTAATTTAATTTATGGCCCAGGCACCCCTCCCATTGGCTGGGATTCTGGCTAATGGGAGCAGTGGAGGAAAGCCTCCTGGCAAGCAGTTTCCTAAGCTGCCATTTCCTCCCCCACGAGCTGGATCTGGCCTAGGAGGCTTCCCCCCTTCCCTGTAACAGGAAGCCAGCGCTGGCACTCCAATCTCCTGAAGGGCACAGGCCTGGAGCACCCCCGCTGCGGGGAGGGGAGGGGCCGAGCCCGGGGCCCAGCTGCAGGACTGCTGTGGACCACTAGTGACCACGCTTTGGGAACCACTGGACTAGCAGGAGGGAAGGGATGGGAGCTCCTTCCCGCTGCAAGGGAGCAGGAGGGGGAGGCAGGGATGACGTGGCCCATGTCCTTGCAGAGCTCGTCTTTGCTCGACTTGCTATCCCCTGTGGCTTGAAGCAGCTTGGCCCTTCCTGCCTGCACAGTGTCGAAAGTCAGCTAACAACTCCAGCCCGCTGCTGGCCACCCCCATCACCCAGCCACCTCTGGTCCCCCCAGGCAGGAGGGGCTTAAAGCCTAAGGATGCCTTGTGCACCAGGGCCCAGGGAACCTGACTGCAGGGCCTTCCGCAAACCCAGCCAGAGAGGCTCAGCAGGGGAGGGTGCCTAGAGCAGTGTTTCTCGGCCTTTTTTTACAAAGTACCTACAGTTTTCAGACACACCATTTTTTTCTACCATTGCAACACATTTGTTTAAACAACTTAATCGTAGTCGGGTGGGCGATGACATTTTTTGGGTATAAAAAGTACAAAAATAATAAAACGCGGTAGAAGGTGCAACAGAAATTCAGTTCTCTCCAAATTTCAGTGGTGCGGACGTACCCCCCAGACTTCTCTCCAGTCCCCCTACGGGTACTCGTACCACGAGTCGAGAAACACTGGCCTAGAGGACGGAGCAGTCCTGTGCTCGGTGGGGACAAGGCGGGTGAAGAGGGTGCTGTGCTCTTGCCCACAGGGCTGCAGTGGCGCCTGTAGGGTCAGGACAGGAACAGAGTGGAAATCGAATCGCCCCCCCCCACCCCACACACACACTCTACAGCTTAGCTGACAGATGGAGACTCCCCTGCCAGCGCTGTGCGAGGCTTTAGCGCACACACAGCTTGGCCCCGCCTGGCCAGTGCTCCGGGTGCAGGGCCTTGGGGATTCCAGAGGCACTCCAGCCAAGGGCTGGTTCTCTGCCCTGCGCCCACTTGGGGGTATGGAATGTGGGGCGCATCCCACTCCTGGGGGAAGCTGAAGGGCCAAAGCAGGGAGAGGGCAGCAGGAAGGGGGCATGGAAAAGGCAGGAAGGTGGGCAGCAGAGGTGACATGTGACCGACCGTTGCCTGGTGTCTGCCTCCGTTCACCAGCCACCGCAGCTGGAAAGGGGACAGGAGGTGGGGGCTCTGCGGGCTGAGAGCTGACCCTGCGGGGGCTGCACTGGCCCCATGCGCAGCAGCTTTGCCCTGCCACCAGCCTTGCACACCCTTCCCCATTGCTGGCTTCTGGATTCCCCTCACCTACTCACTGCTGATGGTGGGCAGCTGGTGAGCAGGGCTCTGGCCTGCAGTGGGACCGGCCAGCACCCATGGGAGGGGAGACAGCAAGTGCAGGACAATTTGCCCTTGTAAGGGGAAGTCAGGACACCTGCAGGAGGGCTTAGATATGGGACTGTCCCTTTAATAATGGGACACCTGGTCCCCCTCATTTGGGGGCATGATTTTGAAGCCCAGGACTGGGCAAAAATGGCGCAACGTGTCAATGCTCCTCTCGGGGGGGCTGGGGCTGGGACCCCCGTTCTCCGCCGCTCCTGAGTGGGCAATGCGAGTCCGCTCTGGCCCCGCGGCTCTCCAGGCAATGCAGCGCCTACAAGGGCTGCCCTGGGCACAGCGAGGGCGGCTGCAGCCGCTGCCCTGGAAGGCGCCGGGCCGGAGGGCGGGGATGGATCGCAAATGGCACGAGCTGGTTCGGAACCGCGGCGCGGGGGGGGGGGGGGTCTGGGTTGCAGCCCCCGGGGAGAGGGCGCCGGGGGCTGCTCGAGCTGCTCCCGGGTGGCCGCTCGTGGGATCGCCACGCGCTGCGGCGGCTCGGTCCCTGCCCCGCTTGCGGTGGGCGGGGCACGCGTGGCAGCCCCCGGCCGGGGCGGGGCGGGGCGGGAGGCAGCCGGGCCCTGGCCCAGCCCCTCGGCAGGCCGCGTCTGCGGGCAGAGGGCGCTGGCGCCCCCCGCAGCGGGGCCGGGTTTGGGCTCCACGTGACTCCGCGGAGTTTGACAGAAGTTTGAATCGCGGCTCGGTGCAGCCCGTCGGGCGACGCGCAGGAGGCAGCAGCCGGCGGCGCCCCCCGCACAGCCCGCTCCGAGCCCGGGCTCGCCCCGCAAGGCGACACGCGCCGCGCCCAGCCCTGCCCGCAGCCGCACCATGTCCGAGCCCGCAGCCTCGGCCGGCGACAAGGAGCCCGGGCAGCAGGTACCGCCGCCCCCCTCCCTGCCCCCGCGCCGGCCGGATCCCCCCGGGCCTGGCTGACCCGGGCTCCCGCCTTGTCTCCCCTGCAGGGCCGGTGGCTCCTGGGGCTGCGCTGGGGCCGGCTGGAGGAGCCGCTGGGCTTCGTCAAGGTGCTGCAGTGGGTGAGTTTGCCACCGAGGCTCGTTCTATTTCGGGAGCAGCGAGTGACGCTCCTGCCGAGCAACGCGGCGCTGGCTGGTGGGGGCTGCTCGGGGGGGCTCTGAGTGGGGTGTGGGAGCAGGGCAGGACCGGCGGGGGACCGAGCAGGCGTGGGGCTCCCCCCCCCCCCAAGGCGGCCCTTCCACGTGCAAGGAGGGAGAGTTTTTGGAGGGGGTAGGACCTGGCCTCAGCCCTGCTCACATTTCACTGGGGGGAGAGGGGGAAGCTGCTGCGGGCTTTAACCTTTGCAGAGCTCTGATCCTGCACATACCAGGCCTGGGGGCTGAGCTCCCGGGACTCGCCTGCCTCGCAGAGACTTTGCCCTGCGTTGGACCCCAGTACGCAGGGTTGAGTGGAAGAGGGACCCCCCAACAGATCTGCCTTCTCCCACCTTCTGATCAGTGGCTCCGGTGGCAAGCGCTGGAGCTGGCTGGCGGCAAGGCCGAAAGGAACATGCCTTCTCAGGGCAAAGCTACAGTTGTTTCACAGTGTCTGCGCCAGGCTCCAGTTTGCCCCAAGGCATTGTCGGGGGGGGGGAGTACATGCACCACCTCCTTCAAAAGAAGGTGTTGTCGGCAGGCTGCTGAGAGCTGTGGCTCCTGGGTTCTAGTCTTACTGACTCTGTGACCTTGGGCAAGTTGTTTCACCCCCTGAGCCTCAGCATATCCATCCATAAAAGGAAGCCACACACCCACTTTTCAGCCATGATTTGCCAAGGCTCTTGTGCACAAACTGCCATGGAAGAATGGCAGTATTCATAACACCGCTGGGCGTTCCAGTGTTTGCAGAGAGAACTGTTTGAAGGGTCTTGGTTTCATGCCTCAGGGCGGTGGCACAACCGGTCAGCATGCTCAGAAGTCTCAGGGGTGTGAGTCTGTATCTGCAAAAATGGCGAGGCAGCCGGTGGCACCTCAGAGACTGACTGATTTAGTAGGAGGGCATGAGCTTTCGTGGACACCACCCACTTTGTCAGACGCAGCTCTGGTGCGGTGAATGCATCTGATGAAGTGGGTTTTACCCATGATAGCTTATACCCTGATAAATCTGTTAGTCACAGGACTCCTCGTTGCTTTTGTTCAGCAGGTGTTGGTGGTGTGCTGGGTCACACTCATGGGCCAGGGCACAGGGAAGCCAGTACTCGACAGATACCATGAGAGTATTCAGTTCTCCCATAGCACACCTCAAGGCCCCTGTTTTACAGCTGGGAACAGGGGAGGTGACTGCAGGGCTAGGAATAGACCCACATAGACTCACCCCACATCTAGCCTCTCACCCCCACAGCCTCTGTGCCCTTGCTCGCTTTGGGTCGTGCACACCTCATGGCTGACACCTTTCCAGACCTGCTCAGGGTTTGGGCTCCTCCTTTTTGGGAGCCCAACTTGAGACAGCGGGGATCTGATTTTCAGAGGTGCTGAGCACTTGCAGTCCCTATGAAAGTCAGTGGGCACCACCAGCGCTCAGCGCCCCAAGTCAAACACCCCACAATAGAAGCACCCAGAATCAACGTGCAGTCTGGGGAACATTGGCCTCGCTTCTCCCTTTGCCAGACTCACAGGTGTAAGGTACCTGGAATTCGCACTGAAATCAGTTGGAATGGAATGTGTTTCCGCAGGCTGCAAGTTCAGGCCCTCCACCCAATAGGAGCAAAAGGGTGTAAATACCAGAGAGGGAAAGGTGTGATTGAGGGCCTTGGAAGGGGCAGGACTAGGAGGGACACTAGAATACCAGCTGAATGTCAGAAAACAAAGGGTAACAAAGGCCAAGCTCCTCCAAGGTGTTTAGGCTTCATGGATGTCCAGTATGTAAGGTGGGGGAAGGCTCTGCCCCCAGAACCCCTGCAGTAGGCCTTTTGGGGCGGAGTGTTGCTGCCCCCAGCACCCTTTCCCTATTCTCCAGGGCTGGAGAGGCAGGGCTGACCCAAGTCACGTGGTGCACCCTCCTCCAGGGCTGGGGAGGTTGGGGCCATGCCGTGCGCCCTCCGACCTCCTCCAGGGCTGGGGCCATGGCACACGGCCTCCGACCTCCTCCAGGGCTGAGGCCATGGCACACGGCCTCCGACCTCCTCCAGAGCGGGAGCCATGGCACACGCCCTCCGACCTCCTCCAGAGCTGGGGCCATGGCACACGCCCTCCGACCTCCTCCAGGGCTGGGCCATGGCACACGCCCTCCGACCTCCTCCAGAGCGGGAGCCATGGCACACGCCCTCCGACCTCCTCCAGAGCTGGGGCCATGGCACACGCCCTCCGAACTCCTCCAGAGCTGGGGCCATGGCACACGCTCTCCAAACTCCTCCAGGGCTGGGGCCATGGCACACGCTCTCCAAACTCCTCCAGAGCTGGAGCCATGGCACACGCCCTCCGACCTCCTCCAGAGCTGGGGCCATGGCACACGCCCTCCGACCTCCTCCAGAGCTGGGGCCATGGCACACGCCCTCCAAACTCCTCCAGGGCTGGGCCATGGCACACGCCCTCCAACCTCCTCTGGGCTGGGAAGGCTGGGCCTCTGACCTCCTCCGGAGCTGGAGAGTCCGTGCCGCGTGGAACGCTCTCCTTCTTCCACCAGTGCTCTGGGGCTGGAGAGGCTGAGCTGCACCGTGTCGGTGGCGTTCCCTCCTCTGGGGCTAGGGAGGCTGGGACCATGCCGCATGCCCTCTGCCCTCCCTGGGGCTGGGAAGAGAGTGTGCCGGGCCTGCTCCCCTCCTCTCCCTGTGGTTGGGAGGGGGTGCATGCTCACAGCTGGAGGAGGGGCTGGGGGTTTGCCTCCTCCAGCTGTGCCTTCACCAACCGCCCACGTTGGGCTTCAAGTGGAAGTTAGGAGCCTAAATACCTTTGAGCATCTGGGGCAAAGAGCTCTCGGTGGTCTAGCTCTCAAGGGAATGGTGGGAGACACGCTGCTTTAATCATTGAAAATTAGCTGGGCAAAGCCCTTGGGAATATACAGTGAGGAACAGTTCTGCACCGACTGGCAATGGCCTAGGTGATCCATGGGCCTGCTCTGCCCCTTACCTCTGTGATTCCCTCCCTGTGCCGTTCAGGATTTGGTTCCGCAGATGGGTCCTTTCTAGCTGAAGTGGGAACTCCCCAGAACACAGACAGTTGTTTTTCTTCCTGTTGCTCATGGAGCCAGAGTTCAAGGTGCATGAACTTAACCAGAGCTGAGTGTGTCTGCAATGAGTTACCAGAAAACTATTCAGAAGCCGCGTGCCAGGGGAAGAGAAAGAGAAATTCAACTCAGAACCAAGAACAGGAAATGTCATTTGAGTCTCGTAACCATTTCCTGCATGGATGAATTACAGTTATGGGGGGGGGGGGGGGGGGGCGGGGGAAACAAGACATCGGTTTATTGGGCCTGTAATTGAAAACTGATTTGGGGTTGGAAGCAGAAAGGCCCTTGAGCATCATCAGTCTGGGAAAGGCCCTTAGCTGCACGGCTCAAAGAGAGACCTGGGCATGGGCTGCATTTTGCAATGAGACAGGATTAGGAAGCTTGAGGTTCTTGTGAAAATTCAGATTTTTCTTTTACCGGATTCTCTGCTCCTGCCTACCCCGCCTGCCTGCATGTCTCTGTATCAACCACTCTGGGGACACCAGCTTCTCTGGGTGGGTCTGTGGCGACAGAAACTCTTCCAGAGATCCCAAGGTTCCTGCTCACCCCTCCACAGGGGCAGGTAATCCCCACTGAGGTCAATGGGGCAGGGAAGAAGCATTTCCAGCGCTAGCTTTCATGGGAATCCATCCAGGTCCCTTTTCTGCCTGGGTCAGTCCTGCTTCCCCCACCCACCCCTGCACTGTGCACCTCGGCTGCCAAGCCAGCGCAGAGCCTCCTGGAGTGCGCACAAGCTGGCCAGCTCACCGGGGCAGTGAGCAATGTGGGGAAGGGAGCCAGTAAGAAGAGATCTCTGGTATGGAGCCCAGCCAGCGTGTGTTGCTGGCACAGATGGGCAGGGATGGAACAGAGGAGCAGAGCAGGGAGGAGGAATCACTAAGCACATGGGCTGTCTGTCAACTGCTCTGGCAGTTACTAGGGCTGTCAGCTGTTCATTGGTGGGGATCAGGCCCCGTGGAGCCCTGACAGGAAGCGCTGGGGCGACAGATCTCTGGAACAGGGAAGCTTAATTAGCCAGCCACATGCTCACTGCCTTGGGTGCTCAGGTATCCTGGTGCTTTGCTGCAGTCAGTGGGTCTGTCTGCCCCTGCAGCTCAGTGCATTCCTTGTGAGCAGAGCCCTGGGTGCCCCGGCGTGCCCAGGGAGAGGGTTGGCCCAGTTGTCTCCAGCAGTGAGACAGCTCTTGCTGTATTCGAGCCATGATGCCTGTGTCAGTCCCTGTTGTTCGTGGTGCTTAGAGCAGCTAGTAGCTGGAGGTGGGTGTAGTGCACAGCAGACACGGATGCTGTGTCAATAGCCCCGCCAGCCTGGCGTGCTGTCCCTTCTGAGAGCTGCCTGTGCCAGTCCCTCCAGCACCAGAGCCTGCAGGCCTTGTTAGGAAGAATTATGGGAGGAGTTATCCTGGCAGTGCCGATATTCCCTGGTGCAGCTGGGTGGGGGAGGGATCTATCCGAGCAGGGATCAGTGAGTTAAGACACTGGGGCTCTATGCCCAGCACTTCTCCTCCCTGCCTTTGTGCCCGTGGCCGGGCAAGTCACTTCCCTGCTCTGGGGCTCATTTCTGCCCTTTGTGGCAATCAGTGGTCCAGCTCTGCAGCTGGAGTAACCCAGGGTGGCGGTGCTGATGTCCGCGCATAGGAGGGGCACGTACCAGTGGCGGGGGAGGCCCATCTCGAGACGGGCTAGTCAGGCAGCATAGCGCGTAGGATTCCAGCAAACCCACCTGGGGAGAGGGGCTGGCACAGAGGGCTGCTAAGGGGGCGCAGAGAACTTTCCCTGCAAGGCTGCCAGCGCAGCCAGCTCCTGCCCAGGAGCACAGTGACTGAGAGCTCTGGGGGTGGCTTTCCGCAGGCGGTCACAGGC
Organism: Pelodiscus sinensis; assembly: GCF_052426305.1. NCBI lineage: Eukaryota > Metazoa > Chordata > Testudines > Trionychidae > Pelodiscus > Pelodiscus sinensis. Next base: position 16,154,384 of record NC_143078.1, on the reverse strand, counting down.
CAGGTCCCACCAGCTCCATATCCTAGCACCTCTCTCCCAGCTGCACTCACTGCCCCTTACCGGACCTTCCTCAGACTCTTCCATCTCCAGCTGGGTCACAACCCTGCCTGGTTGTCCACCTCTGCTTCCTCCTCCCCGTTCGCCGCTGCCAGGGGAGGGCTCGAAGAGCGGCTGCGTGGGAGGCAGGGTGATCCTGGGATCTGTGTCTTCCTGGCTTCCTTGCGTAGGGTCCTGGCCCCAGGTGACGGGTGCCGTGTGGCTATAGTACTACATTGCAACAGTGAGGAGGTTACCTTGATGAGGATGTGTGGCTGCTCTGTTGTTATGTTGCGATGCCCCACATAAATTCAGGCGTATTTGCCTGTGATCACTGGGGCCACCTTGTGAACCCAGAAGAGCTCCCAGCTAGCACCTGTTGCATGTGGCTAGTTCATTATCCCCAGCCGGAGTCCCTCTGACTCCCAACCCTTTTGCTTTTCTCTTCCAGCTCTTTGCTATTTTTGCCTTTGGATGCTGCGGCTCGTTTAGTGGGGAGACGGGGGCCACCGTGAAATGCCCTGATGATGTGAACGAGATGACTGCCATCTCTGTGCAGTTTGGCTACCCTTTCAGGTGACTGGGGACCTGGTTGGGCACTAACCCAGAGCCTGCTTCCTCTCCGGTTCCCTGCCCCTGGAGATGGTAATGAATCCATCGGAATAGAGAGACCAGCCTGACTACAATGCTTGTCTCGGTGGAGAGAGGTCCTTGAACCCATATCCCACCTACCCCCTCCAGGCTGCCCAGATGAGCACTCTTCCCAAACCACCACACTCTGCTTGCTTCTATTGCCTTTTTCAAAAAAGAAATACTTTGTGAGGTGATGTATTGTCAACCCATGGAACTCCCTGCTGCACCATATATCTGCTAGAACAGGAGTCTCACTGCAGGTTTTTCTGTAACTTTAATGCTGCCTGAACAGATTAACTTACCTGGGAGTTGAAGGGTGGCTGATTAGCTGCCCCTATGAAAAATGACTCCCATTTGGGTTTTGGAAACCCTTTCTGCAGTGGGTGTGGGCAAAGGGAGGGGGAGAGCTGGCTGGGATAAGGCTTTATTACCCCAGACTAGCTGCACAGGAAGCTGTGAGGGAACGGATCCAAAGCAACAGCCTTGGCTGCCCGTAGAGTGGGGGCGGGTCACTCTGCCTGCTCCCCAGGGTGGCAGTGAAGTGGGTGCTATGCAAGCTTGGTTGCAAAGCCATTGAGACATTTTGGAATGAACTGGTGGGGAGAGCCAGTGAGAGGAGTTGCCGGCCGTCCCTTCCCTGCTCTGCCAAAGGCCTGTCTTATGCAAGGCTCCTGTGGCCACCTGATGCACCATAGCCCAGCTGCAGTGAATGGGTCTGTCTCCACTGACGTCAGTGGAGTTGTGTCCTTTCACATCAGCATGGTCTTGACTTGCTCTGAGAGGTAAATGCTTAAAATGGTGCTAGCTACAGTTGACTTGCCTCCCTAGGGCTCCCAGCATGGCTGAGTGCACTAGGGTTACTAACCTTTGAAAAACTCTGTGCAGAAAGAGGAGGTACAGCCAGGCCTGAGAGGTAAATAAGGTTAGGGCCAATGGAGAAACCTCCCCCTCCACCCAAGGCGGGTCTCTCACCTCCAGAGTGGTGGCCGGAGTTGGGCCGTGCTTTCTCACAGTGCGCGCCGGCAGGTCATGGGTTTGGTCTGGCTGTTTTCTCCCTCTCCCATGTCATGCGTTTTGCCCAGTAACGTGGACATGCTCGTTGGATGGGGACGAATGCAGTGTTCTGCATGGGCCCTTCTCAGTCCTCTGCTGGAGACTTAGAGACCTCGAAAGCAGCATGCTTGAATACCTTTGACCGCATCTGTGTCCTGGAGACAGACTACCCACGGGAGAGCTGAGCTGATCCCGTTAGCCCTTCGTCCTGGAGAGCGGTTAAATACAGACCCCTCGAGCAAAGGGAGCCCTTTGCTCACACCACACTAGGGGGGGGCTGCAGGACAGAGGTGAAACCTTTGGGACATCGTCAGGCTGCATTGTATGACTGACTGCACGGATAGACCCGAGATCAGTTCCTACAAGAGAGGAATTTGTGCCACTATTGTCAGCAACGCTTCAAAGGATGATTAGGCACCTGCAGTTATTGTCGCTCTGATCAAACCTGGAAGGGCTTTTGGTCCGCGTGCTTCAGGAGAAATGCTGATCACTGGCTTGGTCAGGAAGAAATTTTTCTTTCCTTGGCCCCGCCCCCGGCACAGCATTGAAAACAAGGCACTTGTCTTATAGCGTCTTGCATTGGTCACTATTAGGAGATGAAGATACTGAACCAGGTAGATAAACCATTGATCTGTTCCAGTCAGGTAGATTCTCTGCAGGCTGGAGGGCTCAGAGCTCCTCTTTAATCAGCGAATGTGGGTATCGGGAGAAAACCGGACTAATTCAGAGGGGACTGTTTTAACTCCTGGTAGCCCATCTGGGTCAGTGTCACAGCTACGACTTTTGAGTGTGCACACCCTAAACTCAACACTCCGGTCATCTGAAGAAGTGGGCTGTGCCCACAAAAGCTCGTGATCCCAGCTACATGTTTTGTTAGTCTGGAAAGTGCTACCAGACCCCGTGTTGTTTTTTAAGTTTATCCTGTACAGACAAACTCAGCTAGCTCCTGAAGCTACAACTTGCAAGTGCTGTTTCCAGGGCTGGCTGCTCCCCTTGAATGTACCCCTTCAGGTGGGAGGTCTTGGGCCTTTACTTCCCTGTGGTGGACTCACATGGTTCCCTCAATCAAATACTGGCCCCCAAGCAGAACACCTCCAGCACTTCCCCTGACAGGTCTATATATATATATATGGAGATATACTTATCTCCTAGAAGGGAAGGGACTTTGAGAGGTTATCAAGTCCAGTCCCGTGATCTTGTGGCAGGACCAAGCATCAGCCCTGACAGATTTGCCCCAGATCCCTAAATGGTCCCTTAAGGATTGAGCTCACAACCCTGGGTTTAGCAGGCTAATGCTCAAACCACTGAGCTAGCCCTCTGAGCAGGTGCAGTGGACTGGCATTCCGGACAACCAGACTGCCACAGCATCCGTCAGCCTGCACAGCAGGAGCCAGGCATAACGTGAGAGATGGATCAAACAGGAACCAGTCTGTGCCTATGGCTGTCTTATTTCACTGCCATGGAGTAGCCTAGGACAGTCTGATTGCTTCAGTTCCACCAAATGGGTGTCTGTCTGTCTGCCCCCCACAACGTGTTCCCTGACAGCTGCGCCTCTAGGCAGGGAGACCTTTTTAACTCTAGTTTCTGTATGGTTGGTTGGCTCCCAGCAGAACCAGTCTTGTAACTTGGCTGGAAGCTGGAAATAGCCTCACAGCCACTAGCTTAGGCGCCGTCTTGAAATGACCGGGCAGTTGCTTATGTGCAGCCAACGTGTTGCCTTCCTAGCACCCTCCTGTTAAACTAAACCTGCTCACGCAGACAGCGATTGTCCCAACCACGCACCATGCCAGCAACCACGTCACATGCAGTGTTCATAAGTCACCCCCACCCCCCGGGAGCGTCTCCCCACATCCTTCTCAGCACCGTGCAGAGCTCCCTTGGCTGTAAACTTTCCAATGGGGCAGCTGGCTGTGGAAAATATCCCTCCATCACCAGAGGATGAGGTGGGGAGAGGGAATATACTGCAGGACCCGTCACCCCATGCCTGACTGCTGCAGGCTTCAGCTCAAGAGTCAGGTACAGGCCATTGCTAGAAGCAGGCTATGGGTCCTGATGAGCCGATGCTCTGTTCCATGATGGCCGGGCTGGCATTGATCCCTCGGCTCCCAAAGCCGGGAAGGCTTGTCAAAGCGAGCGCAGGACTAGCCCTGTTTGTTAGGGATCAGCAAAAGGCCTCTTGGGTGAGCAGAAAAGAGGCCAGAATTAGACTGAAATCCACGCTGCGAAGCTAAACCTATGAAAAGTGTGAACATGGCTATATCTAGCCACACATCTTGGCCTGCCTGCCAACATTCGATCGCTATAAATAGAGGCACACCTCTGATCTCCACTGAAATGCATCTGACTAGGAGCATGGCTAGGAGGCTGGGGGTGGGGAGCGAGGAATGGAGTACTATGCTACTTAAATAACCGTGACAGTCCCTGCTCAATAGGGACAGCTGGCAAGAGAGTGTGGTGAGGCCTTGAGCGTACAAGTGCTGTCGCTAGCCGAGCTCCTGTATCTACAGGGCCTCCGACATATGCTAGATGCCATCCCAGTCCCCAAGCTCACACCCGGGAAAGCAGGCTTGACTGACCGGGTCAAGTCTTCATCCACCATCCTGTCACAGGTGGGCTATTGCCAGTTAGGTCCCACTCCGGCCTGGGCCTTGCTTTCTCAGTTTCCAGCGGTCGTGCTCAGGTACCAGCTAGGTGCTGTTGTAGTCTCAAGAGAGCAGGGCCAGGGTCAGATTGAAGAGAAAATCCCTCTTTTCCTTTGAAGTCAAAACCAGGAAACTTTTTGCCCCACAGTGGCTGTGTCCTAGTCAAGCATGTGGAAGTTACCTGTGTCAGTAGCACCAGGGGGCTGCTGCGACAAAGGAGAGCTACCCGCCTCCGGCAGGGTGCAGTCTGATCAGAGCGTTCACAGCGGGATGCTGGTGTCCTCTGATGGCTCCTAGCAGCTGTGAAATGAGTGGGTGGGCGCCACACCAGAGCTGAAGGGACAAGTCACAAAACCCTTTGCTACTGGCTAACTGGCTGCATTGCAGTCTTAGCAGAGACGTGGTTGGACACCACGGTGATGGGCAGCCGCCTGGAAACCCAGAGAGAGTGGCCAAGGACTGACTGCTGTGGAGTGGGAGCTCACTCTTGGAGTGTCGACACACACAAATCATCAAGGAGTAGTGCTGCTGGGCTCTGTGGGTTACTCCCGCCTGTGAGCACAGCCAGCCTGCGACAGGCAGGCCGAGATGGTCTCCACCTGTCCGAGAGGAGGCAGTCGGACAAGGGTTTCTCTGTGACTCTGGGACCTTTTTCCAGCCCCTTGTCCATGCACAACTCAGGGAAGGGTTCCTGTGGGTGCTCTGAGGCTGGGTGAGGCTACAGCCGAAGCTTGGGCAAGAGGGTGGAATGGGTGTGGGGGGCAGCAGGCAGGGTCTTGGTGGAAGGGGTGATGCGGAGGCAGAGCCTGAGACAGAGGGGGAAGTTGGCACCTCTGCATCCACTAGCTCCTGGGACTCCTCTGGGCAGTGGGTGCCCTGTGAGGTTCTCTGCTTAGTGTCTTAGTTTTATCCTGTCCCTGCCCCCCAACCCAGTTTGCAGGGCTGTCCCTAGGGGGGTGCAGGCCTGGGCCAACCCACCTAAGGCAGGCCCCGCCCCTGCCCTGCCTCAGTTCCACCGTGTCCCACCCCTCCCCCGAGCAACGTGAGCCGGGGGATTATGGGGCCTGGCACGGGGCGGCAGCAGGCGTTGCCCCTGTGGGTGCTCTGAGGCACTCACCGCGGGGGCAGGAGCCGGAGCGACCCGGCAGCCTGCGGCCAGGAGAGTGACATGGTGCGGCGCAGTGGAGCAGGCTGCTGGGCTGCTCTGGCACCCGCCACTGCCCCACACCAGGCCCCATAACCCCCTGGGTCCCTGCCGTCCATAGGAAGGTTGACGCGGCGGCTGCGGGCCCCCTGCCTGTTCACTTAGTCCACACCTGGGTCCATGGGCCCTCCCCCATCGAGGGGGGCAGGCCTTCGGAGACTCGACCCAACAACCATTGGCTTGTCCCCACACAACCTGGCTCCTGTAGGCCTCGCCTGCCCCCTCTCCCGTGCCGTGCCTTCCCCTGCTAAGCGCCTCTCCCCACCCCTTTCCCTGCCACAGGTTAGCCAGGATTCCCTTCGAGATGCCAACCTGCGACAGCAACGGCACCAAGCGGACGCTGTATCTCATGGGGGACTTCTCAGCCTCTGCCGAGTTCTTCGTGACCCTGGGAGTCTTCTCCTTCCTCTACAGCATGGCAGCCCTGGTGATCTACCTGCGCTTTCACTCCCTCTACGCAGAGAACAAGCGGCTTCCCTTTGCGGTGAGATCCCTGCCTGAGCCCCACGGCTGGGCTGGCTCCGAAGAGCCGGAGCAGGGGCCGGCAGCTAGGACTCCTGGCTCCCATTTTTGGCTCTGCCACAAGTCACTTCCCATTTCTTGGGCGAGGAAGTTGGGGAGCTGAGTGAGCTGTGGGCTTCCCCCACCATTGAGGCATCAGTGGTTCCCCGCAGCCTCTTCTTGTGGTGCCGTCACCTGGGAACAGACGGACGCAGAGCCCACCCGCAGCAGGCACCCTCCCCCCAATCCCAGCAGGGTCAGGGGCCAAGCGACTGGAGCCTTCAGCGTGGGTGCGAGGCTGGTTCTGGAGCTGTGGACCCTGGGCTGGGATGTGGCAGGAGGGCTGTTTGGTGCCCAGGCCTGCAGCTCACGAGAGGGAGGCGTTACAGGTGCTGGGCCACGGAAGCCTTGCAGTTCAAAACCCCTTTGCTTATCAAAGATCGGGGGAGTCACGTACATGGGGGGAGGGGGACCTGGGTCACTTGGGGGCCTGCCAGGGAATTTCGGGGCCTTTCTGGAGTATTGGCCCTAGATCTTTTGGGTGTCTGCCCTAATCCACCAGCCAGATGGGCTGGGAACAGAGCAGGGAGCGGGGGACTGGTCCCTGGGCAGGGGGTGTTTGGAGGCAACAGGGCCAGGTGGGTTGAAGTCCCGGAGCCAGCAGAGCCTGGGCCAGAGAGAGGAGCCGCACAGAGCCGAGCCAGCACGATATTTCCTACCCGCAGGATTTCTGCGTGAGCGTCTCCTTCACCTTCTTCTGGCTGGTGGCGGCCGCAGCCTGGGGCAAAGGCCTGTCGGACGTCAAGGGGGCCACGCGGCCGTCCAGCCTCATTGCTGCCATGTCGGTGTGCCAGTTCAAAAGCACAGTGTGCAACGCCGGGGCCACGCCGGCCATGGGGCTGGCCAACATCTCTGTGGTAAGAGCCCGCGGCCACCGGCCAAGGGGGCACCGGGCCCATTCGGCCGCATTTGCACCTGGTGTAACGGCCCGTTTGGCCCAGCTCTGGATCTGGCTCCCGGGCTGCAAGGCAGTGACCACAGAACTAGTGCAGAGCAATGGTGGAGGGTCCATGCCCCAGGAGTGGGGGGGTTGACCCAGGAACCACGAGCTGTTACTGACTGAGCTCCAGGACCCATGGGCCTGTGTACACGGGCGGCCTGCGACCAGGCAGACTGCCACGTGCTGCTAGGGGCCCACGGGGCCAGCGGGGTGAGACACCAGGAGCTGCTCACGCTAGTGCATTGGGCGCTGTCCCCTTGCCAAGCGCGCTGCCTGGAGAGGGGGCGCCCCTTGGGACTTAGCCACAAGGGGAGTAGAGGCAGCGCCTGGCGAGCTGAGGGAACGTTGCCAAGTCAGCGTGCCGCCTAGGCCTGGTGAGCTAAGGGAGGAACTCCATTAGCTGGAGAGGAGGCAGCCTCTGTCCCTGGGGCGGGAGCAGGAAGCTGCACAGTTCTGATTCCACCCAAGAGAGGGGTGTGCATGGCCAGACACCCCCAGGCCAGAGGCTGGGAGGTCTTGCTGTGGGTGCATCCACAGTGACTGTGCACTTTGCTCTCTCCCCGACCCTCCCCTAGCTCTTCGGCTTCATCAATTTTATCCTGTGGGCTGGAAACTGCTGGTTTGTGTTCAAAGAGACCTCGTGGCACGCGCAGGCCACCAGCAAGGAGAACTCTGCTGAACTGGGAGCCATCGACAAGCAGTAAAGGTCACCCCGCCCGCCCCGAGACCTCCTCCCCCCGGACAGCCAGCACCTTGTCGCAGTCCCGCCTTTGCCCCAGCGCTGGGGGAGCCGTGGCTGCAAGGTCTGTCGTCACGCTGGCGCCCTCGGAGCGACTGGCAGGCAGGAGTCCTGGCTTGGAATCTAACTCGCTGAGGGCTCCCCGGGTGTAGTATTTCTGTTAGCAAGTGTCACTGGTTTGTGTCTGCTTTCCTGGCCACCCTGCCTGCGGCTGTGGGATTGCTCTTCACAGATGCTGGGATGAGTTTAGATGCCCCAGGATGGGCGGGGAGTCACTCGCAGGTGAGAGTGGATGTGCTGGGGAGACCCTAAGGACCATCCCTCATGCCAGAGCACCCCCTACTGCCCAGCCATGGCAAGGCAGAGGCAGTCCCAGGCCGGCAGGCAGGCGGAAGTGCAGAAAGGGAAGGCGTTTCTGCTCTTCCCTGCTGCCTGCGGCATTCTGTGTCTCCCGAAGGAAGCTGCTGGAGGGTTTTCAGCTGCTCTTGAATTCCACTTTGGCTCAGTGGGAGACCACGTGTTCGGCCACAGAATCTAGTGTAGCAGCAGCATGAGACCAGAAACCTCTTTCACCTGGAGGCCTAAGAGGGCTTTCCCCAGCTCATACACGGCGTGTGGGGGGGACGCGGTTCCTTGCTCAGGTCTCCAGCTGGGCCCTTCCCAAGGCAGCCCTTTTAGCCGCTCTCGGTGCCTGCTCCCTACCTGTCCTACAGCTGCAGCGCATCCTGATTCCTCCAGTCCCTCGTTATAAACCTCCGCGTGTGGGTGAGTGTCGTCTCCTTCGGCTCCGCGAGGGACAGCGGCAGGAGACTGACCCTGTCTGGTGCCCGGAGCCAGAGAGCTTTGCTTGCCATTCTAGGGGATGTGGCTCGTAGCTTGAGGATCCACTAGCCTAATTCAGGACCCTAGGCCCCAGGCAGAAGGACACGGCGCACATTTTGTCCAGAGATCGTCATCCATCTCCTGCTCTGCGGAAGTATGGCTGGCCCCTCACCAGCCACTCCGACCAGTCCTGTCCCTGTCCCAGCAGCACTGAGCGCTCGGTGCTCTGAGCCCCTTTGGCCACGGGGGCACCAGGCAGCCGGCCCGACGCCACTTGGCATCATTGTAACAGCTCTGTGCCCCGGTGCTGCTGGGCAGAACAGTAGCTCGGCGCTCAGGCCCCGATGCCAGCTTGCCTCGTTCTCCGAGAAGGGGCTTGTTCAGTGGCTGCTTTAGGGCCCTGAACGCCATAAACCCCTCTGAGCTGCAGAGCCTTGGCCTGCTCCAAAGGGCTCGCCCCCTCCCCTCGAGCCCGGCGGAACGAAGCCAGCCTCCCCTGACTTCTGCTCTTACCCCCCCTCCCGTCAGGTGGGGGGGCCTCCCTTCTGTGGAAGGGGAGACTGATCTTAATGGTGCTTTGTTAGCTGGGGACCGTCTGTCCAGCAAAGACCCGCTCCCCGCACGTTCTGTACATTTCCACTCCGCCAGCCCCCCCGCCCGCCACGGCACTCAGGAGCCCTGTGGGGTTTCTACTAGGGAGGTAAAAGCCCATTGAATTGGTTAACCAGCCTGGCCAGAACAGCCTCTGCCCGTGCCACCTCCCCCAGGCCTGCCGTGGACCAGATGCCCCTAGCAGCCCCTGTCCGTGGTGGGCTCCGCGGGCCTGGAGCAGCCTCCTGCCCATGGCGGACGGGTTGCTGCTGCAGCCGCCGCTGATTAAACAGAATCAGGAACCAGTTCCGGGTGATGTTAACCTCTCACGTCCCTGGTTTTACCCCAGAACAGCAGAGAACTGAGTCCCACAGGCCTGCAATGCCCAGCTCCCTGTAGCACAGTCCCAGGGCCGTGTGCTGGGGTCCTCAGCCTCTTACTGTGCCCATGGGCTGCACCGCAGGGCAAGAGACGAGACCAGTCTGTTCTCCCACCCCACTCAGGCTTCCGGTCCTGCTGGCCCTGGCCACGTGTTCCTAGAGGCAGAAACCCTCGTGTTTCTGGGCATGAGCCACCACTATCTGCCAGGGGTCCGGAAGGGCCAGGCTATTCCCTAATTGTCCAGCATGGGTTTTCTTGCCTCTTCTTCTGAAGCAGCTGGTGCTGGAGCCAAGATGCCAGGCTAGATGGGCCTCTGCTCTGACGTGGAATGGTCATTCCGGTGCTCGGCGGTGGCTCTGCGGGCAGCCGGGCTGGTCAGCTTCTTACCAGGACAGCCAAGCACCAAAGTGGCACCAGTACCTTTGGCTCCTGCTTTGCCTGCGGCCCGGATGGCTAGGCGGGGGAGGGCGAAGGCCAGTCCTCAGCCACCAGGCTCCGCTACGGTCACAAAGTGACGCTGCTGTGGAGAAGCCACGGCGGGGCCCCGTGCTCTCACTTCTCTCCGGCCTGTGGCAGGGCGATGGCTGGGCCTTGCTTTTGCCTCTCGGCGATGGGTAGCAGTGGCAGGCGGGGGCGGCTCTCTGCGTCTGGTACCCTCAGCCCGTGTGGGCAGCCGGCTGGGAACCGTTTCCACTGTGAGGCCTGTTTTGTTCTGTCTTGTTTATTTATTTGAACGGGGAGAGCGAGTTGTGTTCTGCTTAGTGGCACTAAGGTTGGCACCTGCCCTTTGCCCAGCACCAGGAGCAGGGTTCCTGCCCCGCTCCTGTGCCAGCCTGCAGTCCCCCTGCATGAGTACCCCCAACCCCGGGCGCGCCTCATTGGGCCCTGCCCTGTGACAGACAGCCGCAGAGGACGGGGCTGCTTGGGCTCCGAGGAGAGGGAGGGACCAACCTTAGCTGGTGCTGGCTTTGCATTTTCCTGTAGTCAGAGTCTCTTGGCTGGGGGCGGGGATGGGGGCAGGCCTGGGCCAGTGTCACTCAGTGGAGGGACAATTGCTCCACCCTTCTGGCAGCCACGGATTGCAGCAGGACTTGGCAAGGGGGCCGTGGCCCAATACCGAGCTGTCCTGCTCCCTGGTCTCCCCAGGCCGCGGCCCGGCCCCTCCCCAGGAGTACATTGCATGGTTTTCTGGTGCTTGTGGTTTGAATAAAAAGTGCCGCGAGGCAAAGCGCCGCTCCGAGCTGGTTTCCTTTGTGCTCCCCACCCGTGGCCAGCAGTCGCGTGACGGACGACGGACAGGCGGCCTCCTCAAGGGGCTAGCCACCTCGAGGATAACAGCCTACTGTTACTGCCAGCCCTAGCTGGAGAGGTGCAGGCCTGTGCTCCTGGCTCTCAGCTCCCTGGCTTCAAACCCCTGCAAGGGGAGGAGTTGTTAGCACAAGCAAGCTGCTGCCTGCACTTGGCTCTCTCCCACCCTTGTCGGCTGAGAGCAGATCCAGACCCCATCCTGCCCCGCGGCTCAGGGAGTGCTGGCACTGGGCCCCTGAGGGACTCTGCTTGGCATCCACCCCCAGCCAGTGACCCTCATGTTTCCCAGGGTGGAGTGCAGCACCCGTGCCCATCATGCCCTGCACCACTCCAGGGAAGGGTTGGGTATGTCGCTGGCTGGAGCAAGCCTGCACTCACCTGCAGGGCAGGCACTTGGGTGGCTGTGACAGTGCCCCCTCTCCAGCAGCCTCGGTTGCCCCCAGTGCGGCAGGGCCGGCGTATCGTAGCATACTGCGGATCCCCAGCCACCTGTCCGTACCACCCCGCTGAGCTGGCTGGGGATCCACTGCCCTCTCACCGCCCCAGCATCAAGGGGAGAGAGCCTTCGCTGGGCCTGCTCATGTCAGCAGAGCCGCACAACCAGGAACTCCCCAGCAACGGGAAAATCACCATCGGTTAAGGGCAGAGCAAGTCCCACCAGGCAGGTGGGCCGGGGCCATATCAGTGGGTCAGGGCCATATTGTCCCCAGGCAAGTGCCAGTCAGGCTGTGCAAAAATGGTTCTCTACTTTTGAAAATATTGGAGCAAATGCTTCCTGGCTGACCCCAGTGCAGTGCCCCCCCCCCCCCCCCCCAGTGTGAGTGTGGGGGGAAGACAGTGAGGTTAAGGTGGCTACTGCTGCACAGGACTAGGTACATCTCATCAGTGTCCGTGGCCCCCAGAAAGATGAGGGGCTGGAGTGCAATCTCGGTTACGGTGGAAGAAATCGACAGTGACTCCACTGACGTGGATGGAGTCACTTTGGATTCACACTAGTGTCACGGATCAGAAACTGGCCAGGCACTTTGTAGCCAGGACCTTTGGGTCTAGTGCTGGGCTGAGAGGGTGCGAGGCAGAGGGACCTGGACACAGTGGCAGAGATGGGAAGGCAGTTTCCTGATTGCTCATGGCTCACACCCACATTCCTCCCTTGGAAGGTAGGACAGGGTAGCCTGCAGCCTTCGCTCCCTGTGGCCAGGTGCGGGAGGAGCTCGGCAGCCAGCGAGTGTCCTGTGGCTTCCTTTGCCCTCGCTCTCAGCCTGAGCTGTGTGTTCTCATGCCCCCCCCCAATGCCCCTCAGGGCTCGTGCCCCCCCCAATGCCCCTCAGGGCTCGTGTCCCCCCCCCCAATGCCCCTCAGGGCTCGTGTCCCCTCCTCCCCCAATGCCCCTCAGGGCTCGTGTCCCCCCCCCCCAATGCCCCTCAGGGCTCGTGCCCCCCCCAATGCCCCTCAGGGCTCGTGTCCCCCCCCAATGCCCCTCAGGGCTCGTGCCCCGCCCAATGCCCCTCAGGGCTCGTGCCCCCTCCTCCCCCAATGCCCCTCGGGGCTCGTGTCCCCTCCTCCCCCAATGCCCCTCAGGGCGCTTCAGAGGCTCTGCTGCATGTGTCTGCGGGCAGGCCTCGCCGGAGGAAATGGGCCTTCGCAGTGCCCTGCCACGTGAGCAGAGCTGCAGGCTCATGCACTGTCAAAGCCCTAAGGATGCAGGGGGCTAGGCCCTGCTGGGAGAAGCTGCACAGCTCCCCGGCCCCAGGCTGCGTCTGCCCGGCAGCCCATGGCAGCGCTGCGTGTCGTGCCGGAGGGTGAACGAGCCACATCCGGGAGGGGACACCGACGCCAGCGCTTGTGTGTGCTGGGCTGGCAGGAGAGCTCTCCCCCGTGGGCACAGAGTGTCTTCAGCGGCTGTGCTGCAGCTGCATTGGCACGGCTGTACCGGGCCCCGCTGGCCCTTAGTTTAACCTGCTGCTGCACCAGGGCCCTCCTGCCCATCAGCCCTGAGATTTCCCGCCCCCAGGCGCATTCCCAGGGCCTGACTCCTCTCCAGGCCAAATGACAAACTGAAGCAGGTGGGCAGCTGACGTAGCTGTGTGCTCTGATGGGAAGGGTAGGGCTACAGGGGCAGGAGGAGCCGGACACTGTGACTGCAGCTCCACCACTGCCTGCTAAGAGGAGCAACAAATTCCTGGAGAAACAGCGTCATTTGGAGCCTTTAGCAGCAGCGCTTCTAGGGGAGAAATATTCATTAGTAAAGGAGCAAAAGTGATGGATGAACTCACTCTGCAGCGGGGCTGGCAGATGCCGGCTGGCTGACTGTATTGATCTCCTGTGGAAGGGGAGAAAGGGACCAGCGCAGGAACAACAGACACAAGCTTCCAGGGCCCCCTGGGCTGCAGTCCTCTCTGACCCCAGGGAGTCCTCTGGCACCATGACAGGAGAGGCAGGAGCTGCCCAGGCAGTGGTGCAGGCTTCTTACAGCTGCATGCTAGGTGGTGAGGCCAGGCTGCAGGGGATCTGTCACCCCAGTATCCTGATAGATGGTTACTTCTAGTCCCTGATCTCGGGTCATTACCTTCTGCCTCCCTTGATTCCCACTAGCAGCTTCCAGTGAGACAGGGTACTTCTTCACTTCCTGTGCTAAACTGATGGGTGGTGTTTCCTACTAAGGAAAAGAGAAAGGAACCTAAACTCTGGCCAGTCAAGTGAGGACGTATACGTGGGCATGGAGAGGAAAACAGAATTTGAAGAGCAACTAGCAAAAGACCTAAACGGCAAAAAGTGTAAGTGCCTTGGAAGCAGGAAGCCACTGGACAAGCCAGGTGCCGAAGGAGCATCCAAGGAAGGCCACTGCAGGGCAGCTAAATGAATCCTTTGAATCCGTCTTCACAGCAGATGTGAAGGAGATTCCCAAACTTGAGCCATTCTTCATAGGCGACACATATGAGGCACTGTTTCAGACTGAGGTGGTTTTAATAAACCAAGCCGTAATAAGTCACCAGACCCAGAAGGAACTCAACTAGGCAATTGCAAACCGAGGTCTGTAACCTGTCGCTTAAATCAGCCTCTGCACCCGATGACTGGAGGATAGCTAATGAGATGCCCTCTTTCAAAAGGCTCCAGAGGTGATCTCAGCAATTCCAGGCTGCAGGCTGAACCTCAGCACCCGGCAAATTGATTGAAACGATAGGAAAGACTAGAACTGTCAGACACAGAGATGAACACAGTTTGTTGGTGAAGAGTTAAAGGGAAATCATGCCTCACCAATCTACTAGAATGCTCTGAGGGGGTGAACAAGCATGTGGACATAGATAATCCAATGGATATACTGTCCTTGGACTTTTCAAAAGCCTTTGGCAGGGCCCTTCACCCGAGATTCATAAGCAAAGTGAGCTGTCATGAGGTAAGGCGGGAGGTCCTCTCATGGACCAGTAACTGGTATAAAAAAAGAGCAGGGAACAGAGGAGGACTAAACGGTCAGTTTTCCCAGCGGGGTCCCCCTAGGATCCCCTAGGAATAGCTGGGCTATTCAACATAGTTGTAAATGATCTAGAAAAGGGTAAACTGTGAGGTGGCAACATTTTCACGATACAAAATTACTCAAGACAGCTAAGTGTCAAGCAGACTGCAGAGGTACCAAGGGATCTCACAACACTGGGTGCCTGGGCAACAAAATGGCAGATGAAGTTGAAGCTGATAACTACAACGTAACGCATGTTGGAAAACATCCCAATGATACATACAAAACCATAGGGTATAAATTAGCTGTTACCACTCAGGAAAGAGATCTTGGCATCACCATGGATAGTTCTCTGAAAACATCTGCTGAATGCAGATCTGCAGCAGTCCGAAAAGCAAACAGCGCGGGAGGAGCCATTAGGAGTGGGGCAGCGAATAAGGCAGCGCCACTGTAGAGACACATGCTAAGCCCACACTTAGAGCAGTGCATGCAGTTCGGGTCGCCCCATCTCAAAAATATGTATTAGAATTGGAAAAAGTACAGAGGAGGGGAAACAGACATTAGGGGGGGTGGGGGTGTGGAACAGCGTCCAGATGAGCAAAATTAAAGAGACTAGGACTGTTCAGCTTGGAAAAGAGGAGACTAAGGGGGGATATGACAGAGGTCTACAAAATTGTGACTGGTGTGGACAAAGAGAACAGGGAAGTGTTATTTACTCTGGTACACAGAGCTGTCCCCGGGGAAATGCAAGGTCCTGGACATCCTCCCCTCTGCTGACCCCATCCTGACTCTTCTCACCCCTGCTCCACTCCCACTCACCCCTCCCCAAGACCCGCCTCCTCCTGCCTCTTTCCCTGAGCAACGTGACCCATGGGCCTGGCACAAGCAGCAGGGGTCAGGCCTGGCACCAGCAGCAGGGGTCAGGCCTGGCACACACACTCACCGCAGCAAAGGGAAGTGGAGCTCATGGGAGCAGAGCAGGCTGGGATCGGGTTGCTGCCAGTGTGAAGTGGAGCGAGCCAGCTAGCCAGCAGTGGGGTGGGGCTGGCTGTGGCCGGACGGCTCCACTTCCCGCAGCTCCCATTGCCGCTTGGTGAGTGCGGGAGTGGGCCTGGCCCCGCATGTCAGCACCAGGCCCCCCAGGAATCCTTCAGGCCACCTGGGGGATGTTGTGAAGGCCAAAAGTGTAACTAGGTTCAAAAAGAACTGGGTAAGTTCCTGGAGAACAGCCATGATAGCCATTAGGCAAGCATGTCAGGGATGCTGCTCCATGCCCTGGGTGTCCTTAAATGACGGTCGGGAGTTGAGACTGGACAATGGGGGGTGAACACTTAATAACTGCCCTGTTCTGTTCATCCCCGCTGAAACCGAGTCCTGTGCCACGGGTCTGGCCATTGTGTTGCTGTGCAGTGCTAGACACCTGCAGTGCTCTGTGCAAGAACCTGCTGCACTGAGTGGCAGGTGAGGGGCTACCCCCTGCCCCATGCAACGCCCTGTCCAGCATCAGGGATCCTTGTACCCCTGGGCTGCCCAGCCAGCGCTGTGCTGCAGAGGGCGACAGGCAGAGCTGGGTACCCAGCTGTGAGCCATGCGGAGAGCCGGGCTTTGCCTTGCAGGTGCTCCCACTTGCTGCCTGCGCCCCGCCAAGCGGAACCCACGTGTCCTGGCTCCAGCCACCCCCGGGCGGCGGGGCTAGAACTCGCGGATCTCAGCTCCCGGCCCCGAAGCCAAGCCATAGCCATGGGGAGGGTGCGTCCTGACTGCGCGCATGCGCAAAGCCGCCCTCCTTGGCGGGGTCGTGCCCCCAGGACTACACTTCCCAGGAGGCGCGGCGCGCGGCGCGCATGCGCGCGGCGCCCCGGGCGGGCGGCGGGGGGCGCGCGCTCCCGCGGCGGTGATGGCGGGGCGTGGACGCGCGGCGGCGGCGGCAGCAATGGCCGCTGTGGATCGGCGGCTGCCGAGCCTCGACGATTTCGCGGGGCAGAGCTGGAGCGCCTGGGTGGAGAGGGCGGGGCCGCCCGCGGAGCCAGGTGAGGGGCCGCGCGCGCCGCCCGGGGCCGGGCCGCCGGGGCGGGGGGGCCGGGGCGGGAGCGGGGCAGCCGCCGCCGTCCGGCTCCGCGCCCCCGCCCGGCCGCCGCCGGCCCCGAACAAAGGAGCCGCGGGGTCCTAGCGCCGCCCGCGCCGCCGCCGGGTCCTAGCGCCGCCGGGTGCCCCGCGCAGCCGCCCCGAGCCCCGCCTGCTGCCCGCGAGAGCCCCCGCCCGGCCCCTCGGACCCCCCGGCACCCCGATCCCCCGGGCTCTGCCCCCCGATCCCCCGGGCTCTGCCCCCCCTCCCCGGGCACCCCGATCCCCCGGGCTCTGACCCCCCCCCCGGGCACCCCGATCCCCCGGGCTCTGACCCCCCCTTCCCCGGGCACCCCGATCCCCCGGGCTCTGACCCCCCCCCCCCGATCCCCCGGGCTCTGCCCCCCCTCCCCGGGCACCCCGATCCCCCGGGCTCTGACCCCCCCTCCCCGGGCACCCCGATCCCCCGGGCTCTGACCCCCCCTCCCCGGGCACCCCGATCCCCCGGGCTCTGACCCCCCTCCCCGGGCACCCCGATCCCCCGGGCTCTAACCCCCCCTTCCCCGGGCACCCCGATCCCCCGGGCTCTGACCCCCCCGGGCACCCCGATCCCCCGGGCTCTGACCCCCCCTCCCCGGGCACCCCGATCCCCCGGGCTCTGACCCCCCCTCCCCGGGCACCCCGATCCCCCCCTCCCCGGGCACCCCGATCCCCCGGGCTCTGACCCCTCCTCCCCGGGCACCCCGATCCCCCGGGCTCTGACCCCCCCTGCACCCCCCCCCCTTCCCCGGGCACCCCGATCCCCCGGGCTCTGACCCCCCCGGGCACCCCGATCCCCCGGGCTCTGACCCCCCCCCGGCACCCCGACCCCTGGGCTCTGCCCCCCCCTCCCCGGGCACCCCGATCCCCCGGGCTCTGACCCCCCCCGGGCACCCCGATCCCCCGGGCTCTGACCCCCCCTCCCCGGGCACCCCGATCCCCCGGGCTCTGCCCCCCCCTCCCCGGGCACCCCGATCCCCCAGGCTCTGACCCCCCGGGCACCCCGATCCCCTGGGCTCTGACCCCCCTCCCCGGGCACCCCGATCCCCCGGGCTCTGCCCCACCCGGGCACCCCGACCCCTCGGCTCTGACCCCCCCTCCCCGGGCACCCCGATCCCCCGGGCTCTGACCCCCCCTCCCCCGGGGCTCTGATCCCCCCCTCCCCGGGCACCCCGATCCCCCGGGCTCTGACCCCCCCTCCCCCGGGCTCTGACCCCCCCCCCCTCCCCTGGGCTCTGACCCCCCTCCCCGGGCACCCCGATCCCCCGGGCTCTGCCCCCCCGGGCAGGCTCTGACCCCCCCTCCCCCACCCCGATCCCCCGGGCTCTGACCCCCCCCCCCCCTGGGCTCACCCCCCCTCCCCCACCCCGATCCCCCGGGCTCTGACCCCCCCTCCCCGGGCACCCCGATCCCCCGGGCTCTGACCCCCCCTCCCCGGGCACCCCGATCCCCTGGGCTCTGACCCCCCTCCCCGGGCACCCCGATCCCCTGGGCTCTGACCCCCCCCCCCCCCTCCCCGGGCACCCCCCATCCCTGATCCCCTGGGCTCTGCCCCCCCGGACACCCCGATCCCCTGGGCTCTGACCCCCCTCCCCGGGCACCCCGATCCCCTGGGCTCTGTCCCCCCCCCCCGGGCACCCCGATCCCCTGGGCTCTATCCCCCCCAGGCTCCCTGATCCTCTGGGCTCTGACCCCTCCCTCCCCGGGCACCCCGATCCCCTGGGCTCTGACCCCTCCCTCCCCGGGCACCCCGATCCCCTGGGCTCTGACCCCTCCCTCCCCGGGCACCCCGATTCCCTGAGCTCTGACCCCCCCCGGGCACCCCGATCCCCTGGGCTCTGACCCCTCCCCTCCGGGCACCCCGATCCCCCGGGCTCTGCCCCCCTCCGGGCACCCCGATCCCCTGGGCTCTGACCCTTCCCCTCCGGCACCCCGATCCCCTGGGTTCTGATCCCTCCCCCCCCCGGGCATCCCGATCCCCTGGGCTCTGATCCCTCCCCCGGGCACCCCAATACCCTGGGCTCTGATCCCTCCCCCCCGGGCACCCCGATCCCCTGGGCTCTGATCCCTCCCCCCTGGGCACCCCGATCCCCCGGGCTCTGCCCCCCTCAGGGCACCCCGATACCCTGGGCTCTGACCCCCTTCCCCGGGCACCCCGATCCCCTGTGCTCTGACCCCTCGCCCCTGGGCACCCCGATCCCCTGGGCTCTGACCCCCGCGGGCTCTGACTCCCCCCCCGGCACCCTGATCCCCCGGGCTCTGACCTCCTTCCCCGGGCACTCCGATTCTCTGGGCTCTGACCCCCCCCGGGCTCTGACTCCCCCCCTGGGCACCGCGATCCCCTGGGCTCTGATCCCTCCCCCCCGGGCACCCCGATCTCCTGGGCTCTGACCCCCCCCCGGGCACCCCGATCCCCTGGGCTCTGATCCCTCCCTCCTGGGCACCCCGATCTCCTGGGCTCTGACCCTTCTCCCCCGGCACCCTGATCTCCTGGGCTCTGACCCTTCCCCCCGGGCACCCCGATCCCCTGGGCTCTGACCCCCCCCCGGGCACCCCGATCCCCTGGGCTCTGACCCCTCCCTCCCCAGACACCCCAATCCCCTGGGCTCTGATCCCTCCCCCCCCAGGCACCCCGATCCCCTGGGCTCTGACCCCCCCCCCGGCACCCCGATCCCCTGGGCTCTGACCCTTCCCTCCCGGGCATCCTGACCCCCTGGGCTCTGACCCTTCCCCTCCGGGCACCCCGATCCCCCGGGCTCTGACCCCTCCCTCCCCAGACACCCTGATCCCCTGGGCTCTGACCCCTTCCTCCCCAGGCACCCCAATTCCTTGGGCTCTGACCCCCTCTCCCCGGCCACCCGGATCCCCTGGGCTCTGACATCCCCTCCCCAGGCACCCTGATCCCCTCAGCTCTGACCCCTCCCCCCTTCCGGGTACCCCGATCCCCTAGGCTCTGACACCCCCCCGGCATCCCGATCCCCCGGGCACCCCGATCCCCTGGGCTCTGACACCCCCCCCAAGCACTCTGATCCCCCAGGCTTTGGCTCACCCCTTAGGTTCTGGCTCTCCCACTCCCCTCCATTCACCCTTATCTTCTGGGCTCTGTCCCCCTCCCAGGCATCTTGATCCCCTGGGCTCTGACCTCCCCCCCCCCCCCCGGGCACCCTGATCCCCTGGGCTCTGACCCACCCCCCCAGGCACCCTGATCCCCTGGGCTCTGCCCTCTGATTCCTGGCTGCCCCTGGAACCCGTGCCTTGTGCCCCCTGAACTTCTCCTGTGAATCCCTGAATCTGCTGCTTCTCTGTGCTCCATGGCCCCTGAATCAGCTCCCCCTTTTTCCTCTGGCCCCAGTTCCATGCACCCAACTTTTTCCTACACACCCCATTATCCACAGCCTGTGAACCCCCAATACGATATCCCCTGAAACAGCTCTCCCGCCCCCACCCCGAGTCTTACTTTACGCTCCCTGGATCCTCGTCTCCACCAGCTTCCCCGTCAGACCTGAACTTCCCCTTGGACTTGAGCGTATTCCCCTCAACTGATCCCTAAGCCTTACCCAGCTGGGCACCTTCCTGTGGCCTGAGCCTGCACCTCTGCATCCGGCTGGTGGTCCTGCTTGCTCCTCCATCCCTGAGCCCTCTTGCCTCCCATGCTGCTTTTCACTCCCCCGGTGCCTGCGCCCCTCACTCCCCCGCCTGCCCTCTTTCCCCGGGGGTGGAGCTGTCTCTGGAGACTTTTGTCCTTGAAATTCTAGAAGTCATGGGGGGGGGGGGGTCATCTGTTTGCTCCTGTGCTGCCCTGGAAGTGGGGGAGCAGAGGCCTGTGGAGCTGTCCCTGGTGACTGACGCTTCTTACAGTCCCTTCCCCCTCCATTATCTTTCCCTTGCTCTTGATGTAGTTAGAGCATCGTGCTTCCTGATCTACTTAGGGCTCCGGCTCTGGCGGAGTTTGCATAATGACTCCTGTGTTTTCAGGGATTTATAGCCGGGCTGCGAGGAAAATTCCCTTTACAGACAAGTTCACGCTGTTGCCGAGGGCTATGTTTTTTGCTTGTAGATTGAAAATGGTCCAGCGATGGGGGCTGGCGAAAGCCTAGTTTAGTTTTTATCTGAGTCTCTTCCCAGAAATCTCCCTGGCCTGAACTATCTCACACTGTGGCATTTCACATCCAGGCAGCTTTTTTCAAGTTGTTGCTTCATAAAAATGCAGAGATTCCCCTCTCCGAGGCTGACTGTTGTTGGGAGCCTTTTGGGTCCCCCCCCCGTCCCCCCCCCCCCCCGAGACCGGGCCATGGATTTGCCCTACCGGGCTATAATTTCTAGAATCCTTTTCAAATCTACTCTTTAAAAAGCATCAGTTGGGTTTAACGCCCAAAGAAATGACAGCGCCAGGAGAAGGGCGAGTGGGCATCAGCTCCTTACTGCCCGATGGCTTGTGAGAGTGGTCCGTGTTTGGACTCCGCCAACGGCGTTACACAGCAACCTCTTTCCGCTTGTGTCCTGCCCTGCACGTGCAGGCGGGGGTGTCCGGCTATCGGCTGCAGCGGGAGCAGTCAGAGCGATGAAAGCAAGGCCCTGGGAGTCGGGACGTCTGGCCCTGGCTGTGCTCTTGCAGGATGGTGGGCGGATGAGCCTCTCCGTGCCCCGTTTCCCGTGGGGCTTGCTGAGTTGCATTCTACAGGGGTGCCTGGGTGAATGGTCGAGAGACGGGCACAGCGTGGGGGACAGGGTCACGCAGAGGCCCAAAGCTGGCCACGCTCAGGACCCCTTGCGCTGGGGCTGCATGGGCACAGCTTGTAGCTGCTCTAGCCCAGCTAGA
The DNA here is from genome assembly GCF_052426305.1 of Pelodiscus sinensis. Taxonomy (NCBI): domain Eukaryota; kingdom Metazoa; phylum Chordata; order Testudines; family Trionychidae; genus Pelodiscus; species Pelodiscus sinensis. The sequence continues at coordinate 16,133,101 of NC_143078.1, read as the reverse complement.
CAAAGGCTGGGGGCATGGAAGAACCATCCGCCCCTCTCACGTGGGGAGATGAAGTGACTTGCTCAGAAATGCACAGTGGGGAGCAGAAGCGTGACCCAGATCTCCTGTGTCCCAGGCTGGTGCTTTAACTGCACGACGCCCCATTTGGAGTCACATCTGCTCCGGAATCTGCCCCTGCAACCGATTCTCTTTGTGCACCTAAAGCACTTCAATGAGCCACGGCTCCTTCCCCACCCGGAATACCCACCCAGCCCCCCTGTTTGCAGGTGGCGCTCGGGTGGCACCAGGCTGTTTGGAATCCTGGAGCTGGCGTGTAGGCACCGTGCACCCCATTGCGTGTGCAGTGTAGCAGCCCTGGCACAACCCCAGGGGATCATGGGACCAGGACAGGAGTAGAGGGGGTGGGATGCTCTTGTGCTCCAGGAGATGTCTCCCCTCTGACCCTCTCCCTGCCCTTCTGTGTGCGGGGATGGAGCTGGGAGTGATACCAGGCAGATCTGCCTTTCCATGATCTGCTGGAAGGATTGTTTAGGGCAGCTCCCCAGGCTGCGCTATGCAGGGAGCGGGGTGCACGGTCACACTGGTCTGCGGATCGCTGAGCTCAAGGAAAGGAAAATGTGTGTGGAGTCAGCTGGTTGCCCCCACCCTCTGCAGATCCTCTTGGCTGGGGGATGGTGTCCCAGGGACGTGGGGGCAGCCCCGGAGCTCGGGGCTCTCCGCATGTGCTGTGAGGAGCAGTGCTGGGACAGATGCGTGACCCGGATATCTTGCCACGTTGGCTGGACGTGTTTGGCTGGATGTTTCTGCCGAGATGGCCAGCAGGGCCCTGGGAATGGAGGGAAAAGCTGGGAAAAGTGTCCCCAAAGGAAGCTGTTCCGCAATAGACTGCCCTTTGAACTCCTGTTACTCGGGAGTAGCGTTGGCTGTGTAGACAAACCCGGAGTCCTGCAGGATCCTCGCGGGCGGGTGTGGTGCTTTGCAGGGAAGGGGGCTGCGCTATCGGCCCTTTGCAGACCCAGACACAGATCCCTTTGCCCAGGGCTGCACCCCCGCCTGCCATGTGGCGAATAGCCCATCGAGGGCTCTTTGATGTCCTGCTTGACTCAGGGAGGCTAAGGGAAGGTCCTGGGGACAGATTCCCTGAGACCCAGGCCCTGCACCTTGTTCCTGGCTGATTCTTAGGGCTCTTCAGTCCGCTCTCCTCCACTCTCAGCCCGTCAGCCGGTGGGGAGCAGGCCCTGGTGGTTCTGGGTGGCTTCTGGGTTGGGGGCTCTTGGCGCTGCTGATGGGGCTGATTGTCTCTAGCAGGGGCCGAGGTGGAGGAGAGCACTAAGAATGGGAGCAAGAAACTGGATGCGATGACCCTCATTAAGGAAGGTAAGAGCACGTCCCGCTCCCTCAATAACCTGTTCCTTTGGCCCCAGCCCGGCTCTGGGTCTCCGTTAGTGGGGGGGGCTGGCTAGCACAGGAGCAGCTGTGGATTTGGTAACATCAGCAGGTAACTTTGTGGCTGAGGCTGTCGGCGTCGCTTGGCTTGGCCTGGGCTGTTCTCACAGGCCTGACCCCTCGGAGGAGAGGCTCTGCCCCGGCCTAGTCACATCAGCCCCCTTGGCCATGCCCCGTCCCCTTTGAGACAGAGGGCGGGGGGAAGTGGATGGTGCAGAGGCAGGGTACCATGCTCCCAGGCTGTGCGTCTCTGTGGCCTCACTGCCCGCTGCGGAGCTCTGCAGGGCTGGCCGGGAGCCCAAGGCGGCCTGTGGGGGCTGGCGGCTCCTCTGGGCCCCCCACATCTCCGGCAAGGCTGGTGTTCTCCGTCACTGCAGGCCCGACTCCTCCCCTGCTTGGTGGGCGGGAGGCTCCTGCCCAGGGCTCTGTAATCCCCTCAGCGTGACAGCAGGCAGGGCCCCGGAAACCCAGCGTGCGTGTGGCCTAAGTGAGTGGCGTTGGCCCAGCCGCTCTCGGGGCGGGGCAGGGCTGCAGGCTGTCCCGGCTGAACGCTTGACAAGCCGAGGTTTTGGCGTTCCCGGCGAGGCCCTGGGGGGCCAGCACCACGGCTGAGTGGGCAGTCGGCCTCCATGGCCCAGCTGACCCTGGGCTCCTGCTGGAACTGCCAGGAGGGGCCCCGCTCTGGCTTGGTGCCGTTGGGTGGCAGCGGCGCTGAGCTGGAGCCCCCTGCTCACCCTTGGAGAGGGACGGGACTTCCATTGGCCCTGGGCACGGGACACGGGCTTCCCTGGGCCTGGGCAGCCGCAGCCTCCCGAGGCCACAAGGCCCTTGGTGGCCTCCCCCTCACGGCTCTGTCTCTCGCCCTGGCAGACATGTCTATCTTTGGGCACTGCCCCGCCCATGACGAGTTCTACCTGGTGGTGTGTAACCACTGCAGCCAAGTGGTCAAGCCTCAAGCCTTTCAGAAGCACTGCGGTAAGCGGATGGACTGCGGGGGAGCTCAGCAGCTGGGCCCCAGCGGGAACCCCGGGTCTATGCTCCTTCACCGGGCTCTGCCCCGGCCACACCGCCGCCTTCTAGCCCGGGCCTGGGGCAGGCTCTGCAGTGGGGAGAGAAATGGGGGCGGGGGGAGGGGGGGGGCTGTGCAGGAAGCTGCTGACCACCCAGGCCACCCACTCCCTGCACTGGCTCTTGCTTGGCGACATGCGCCCCCCCACTGGCCCTGCGGGCCTCGTGCTGCCCAGTGGGGGGCGAGGCAGCCCTGGGGCCAGCAGCTCGGCCTGTGGGGCTGGGCCTGGCTCCCTTCTCTGGGCATTGTGACCAGGTGCAGGGCGTCGTGGTGCTGCCGCGAGGTGGCCAGGCCATGAGAGGGGCGGCCAGGCCGTGAGAGGGGCGGCCAGGCCGTGAGAGGGGCGGCCAGGCCGTGAGAGGGGCGGCCAGGCCGTGAGAGGGGCGGCCAGGCCGTGAGAGGGGCGGCCAGGCCGTGAGAGGGGCGGCCAGGCCCAGCCCCCCTGGCTGCGTGGGGGGGGCCCGCACTCTGGGCTGGGAGAAGTGTGCGCCTAGGGCCTGGTGGCCCATCTGGAGCCTTCCCATCTCTCACAAGGGGGCCAGAGCCCGTTTGGGAAACTCTCTTAGTGCCCTTCCAGAAGTGATGAGCTGGCACCGTGTTTCCCTCCCAGCCACTGTCCTCTGCTCCCCCCCCCCACAGTCCCGCCAGCTCCTCCGCAGCCTGGGGGAGCTGCCAGCCGCTGGGCGCCCATCGCGCACTCCAGCCCCCGGCAGTCCCTGGCAGGGCGAGAGAGCTGCCTCCGGTGCTGTGGAAAGGACCAGGGGGAGAACAGCACAGGGGGCCTGGTTCCTGGGTGGGCAGAGCAAGGGGTGTCTGGCTGCCCTGCCTGGCCTGGGGGCTGTTCTCCGGGGCCTGCAGGGAGCAGGAGTGGGGCAGCCTGTTTGGGATCCGGATGCCGCACCGGGGCGTGGAAGGGTCTGAGAGTGGTCGGCGCTTGGACCCGCCGTGGTGTGCTGGGCCAGCTCCCGAACGCGTGGGCTGCCTGGCAGAGGCGAGGGGGTGCCAGGCGGACTGTGCGCAGGCCCAGGAGCCCGCCTGCTGGGTTCTTGACCAGCCCTGCGGCGGAGGCCAACCCAGCAGGCTGGCCTTGCACGGGCTGCCCCAGGCCGGCTGGGGGGTTCTGTTGAAATGGTCGGCAGGGACGTGACCGTGGCTGTTTCATCATTAGCCTTCAGAGTGGCTGGCGGTGAGATGAACGGGGCTGCCTGGCTGCAGACTCAGGCGGCCCTTGGTGCTTTGGGGTGTTGGAGAGCATGCGGGCCGGGCCCATGTCACTGACGGAGCCTTGGTCTCCCTCGCAGAGAGACGGCACGGACCTCTCAGCAAGCTCTACGCCCGGGCGCAGGCGTCCGCCAACGCCCAGAAGTGCCATGCCGTCAATGGGCAGCCCCCCGCTTGCGGGGCCCATGGCAGTGCCAAGGCCTCGCGGGAGAAGTCGCAGAGCTCCCGCAGCCGGCCCCAGCACGCGCCCGAGAGGCCGGACAAGGCGCAGAAAGACAACCTCTGGTGAGTGGGCTGGGCGAATGGGGGCCGGCCCTCACGGGGGGCAGGGGCCCACACCAAAGTGTTGGGGAGAGCCCGGCCCCTCTCTGGCGTGGGGGGGAACCTGTGCCCCTCTGATGTGAGGGGCTGGCCAGGCAGGATGGCTACGGGGCGGGGGAGGAGGGGAAGCTTCGTCCTGCTTTTGTGCGGGGGGGGGGTGGAGGGAGGAGCCAGCTGGGTCTGACATGGGGAGGGGGTGAAGGGGGACAGTGGCGGGAACCTGACCCCCCCATGTGCTGGGGGAGGGGAGGCCCCACTCCAGGAGCAGGTGGAGATGTTTCCAGAGCAGCTCCCTCTGGACCAGACCACCTCTTGTGCCTCCTCAGCGGGGACCATTGGTCCGGGCTGGCTGGTCCCTCTCCAGGGAAAGGCACAAGGGTGTCAGGGCCCTGCATTAGCACGTCCAGCCCTCACCTCCCAGTGCCCGTTCAGCCCAGCCGCCGCGGCTGCCTGCAACCCGGGTGGGCCAGAGCACCCACGACTTCAAGGCTGGTGGACAGACCCTGCCCCGGGGCCCAGAAGGGGAGCCCAGGGTCCAGGTCCCACAAGCCCAAGGCTCTGGTACCCTCTGTTTGCGGCTGTTGCTGGCAGGTTCCCCAGCTGAGTTCTCAGACCCTCTGGTCTCCTTCCAGCTTGTTCATGCCAGTGGTGAACCTGGAGAAGATTTCCAGCCTTCCCAAGCCAGATGGACACGGCATCAAGGTGCCTCCGAAGGCGGCTGCTTCCATCCCCGGGCAGCCGTCTGCCAGCTCCAAAGAGCTCCTGGGGAAGCTGTCCCTGGCCGTGTCACCCACCGAGCCGCTTGTGCCAGCCAAGGCAGGAGTCGACTCCGTCGTGCCCACCGACGGCCTGGACAGGAAGCCAGAGAGCACCGCTGCCACGGGGGAAAAGGAGCCGGGCCCCACCAAACTGCCCCCCAAATCCCACAAGAAGATGGCGCGTGAGTCCTGCTGGTCCTGCTTCGCTGCTCGCTGGGGTGGGGCTGAATCAGGCCAAGGTGCCGCTGAGCAGGGCCCTTGGGCGCCCGTGCGATGCAACAGCTGCATGGCTCAGTATTGGGCTGCCAGCCACGGGTGCTTAGCGACTCAATTCAGCCTCTCTCCTTGGGTGGGGGGGGGTCTGTTCTCTGCCCTATGGGGGGAGCAGAGATCCTGGCATCTCCCTTTCTCTCCTGCCACACCCCCCAGCTGAGCCACTCCCTCTTCAGCCCACAGAGCCCTCCTCTGATTGGAGCCCCAGGCAGACTGAGGCCCGCTCAGATCCTCGGACTCCTCTGGTGCCCAGCTAGCCTATGGGGCTGCCCGTTGCGTATTGCGAGAGTGTGCCTGAGACAGCGCCTTAAACCCAGAAATGGGAGTCAGGCCATCAATGTCCTCATCCCACCCTGCCACTGGCCCACTGGGCTGACTTGGTCAAGTCACTTAAATGCGCAGTGCCTTGGTTTCCCCACCTGGACAATGGGAACATCAGTGGCTTCCCCAGGATTGTGAGGCTGAGTGAGTGGTTCCCACGGTGTTCAGGGAATGGGTTGCATGTCTTTCCATCTCCTGCGCTGGCCCAACGCTGCTTCCAGTGTGTTGAAATCCACCCTGGCATCCGTACCCACGGCCGTACGCTCCCAGTCCCCCCTTGCTTTGCACCGACAAATTCTGAGTACGGGGCCTCCCGTCTCCAGGGGAGGCTTTTATAAAGCACCGCTGCTGTCGTGCCCACGCTGTGCCCAGCGGCAAAGAGCGTGAAAGCCAGTGATCGCGGCATCCCTGGGAAATAGAGGCAAGCAGCAAGATTTTCCCTTTTGAAATGGCAAGACCCTCCCGTCACAAGCGCTTGCTCCAGCAGCCGACCGTATCGGAGCTGCAGGCCAAGCGCAGGGATCTTAGGAAGTTTGGAGAAGACCCTGAAGAGCAGGGCGAGCGCAGGGGATCCAGCCAAGCCTGGTAACTTCCCTCCCCTGCATCTCAGCTCTGTCTTTCTGCTCTGCAGGGAAGGAGTGTGATTTGAACAGGCAATGTGGAGTTGTGAATCCCGACACCAAAAAGATCTGCACCCGGCTGCTGACCTGCAAGGTGTGTCATTGCTTCCTGGGGGAGCAATCGGAGGCGGGGTGAGTTCTGGGCCCCTACGGCCCGGCTGGAGGGCTGTGCAGGAAGCATTTGCATGGCTATGAAGTGCCACCTCGTGAGGGTCTAGCGCTGCTGGAGGAGAGGGGCAGGCGCTGTAACGCTGGCTGGCTCTCAGAGGCCCCGTGCATGCATGCAGACAGGGAAATGGGAGCCTTGGGCCTCTGCTCCAAACACAGGCCTGTCCCCGGGAGGCCCAGAGGAATCTCCACGGGCTGGAATAGTATGAGGGTCTGTAGCCCCTGGGGCCTTTTGGCACTCGAGGGTGTCCCCATGGGGCTCTGCCTAGCCCGGGCGGTGATGCTCTCCCCCCGCCCTTGTCTCAGATTCACTCCGTGCACCAGCGCCGCGAGGTGCAGGGTCGGGCAAAGGACTTTGACGTCTTGGTGGCGGAGCTGAAGGCCAGTTCCCGGAAGGGGGAGTCCCCCAAGGAGAAGAGCCCGGTGAGGAAGGAAGCGCCCCCCGACCGACTCTCCCAGGAGGCCTCCTCTGGGGCGCAGACCTCGTTGGTTCTACCCAGCACGTCCCCTGGCCGAGCAAGGCAGCCCCACTCCCACTGTGCACTTCCCAGGTAACACAGCAACAGGCGCCCCCGGGTTCCCCGGCGCGTGGCAGTCCCGGCGTAGGAGGGTGCTGCACCGGCGCCTCTGCGGAGCTGGCTCTGCCGTCCCCATGCAGGGATCCTCGCAGAACCAGGCAGCAGCCCCGCCTGCCTTTCCAGCCGTGCCCCCGCTGGCCCCAGAGATGTAGCTCTCACTCCTCCGCCTCTCGTTGTGCTCAGTTCCAGGGTGTCCTCAGAGAGCGACCCAGAGGAGCCGCCCGCATCCTGTGGTGACAGAGACCCAGGGCTCTACCCCTTCCCCGTGCCCAAGGGCAGCAGCCGGGTGTCGAGTGACGAGAGCGAGGACGACGCGGCCGAGGAATCCCACGGGCTGGACTGTCACTATGCAATGCGGCCACCACGGCCTCAGGCGGTGAGCGCTCGGCACAGGGGTGGGCCTGTGGCCCGTGACTCTCAGGAGCAGCGTCTGTCACGTGGAGGCGCTTGGAGCTCGGCGTCACGCAGCGCTCCCATATTTGGGGTGGGGGAGGAGATTGGGGGATGGGGACCAGCTGGCAGACCGCCCCCTCTGCCATGCTACGGGCTCGGCTCCCGGCCCACGGCGGGAGGCTACTCCATGCTTTCAGTGGGTCTCAGCCTCCCTGACGCTCCCCCCTCCTAACTCCCAACCAGTTCTGCACCTTCGGAAGCCGCTTGGTCAGCCCCGGCTGTTACGTGTTCAACCGACGGCTGGACCGGTTCTGCTCGGCCCTCAGCTCCATGCTGGAGAGACACCTCAGCTCGCACATGTGGAAGTGAGTGTCCGGCCAGGGAGGCAGGGCTGGGGTTGGGTGCCGGGGTGTGCGGGAGGAAATCGTTCTCGGCTCAGGCTGGGAGGGAGACTGGCCGAGCGGCACTGCCCCTGCTCTGCATTTCGATGTGGGCAGGGAAGGGGGCGGACAGAGCCGAGTGCTGGGCGGGGGGAGTGCAAGCCGGAGGGGCTGTTGGCAGTTCCCAGTCCAGCCATTCCCCTCCCCAGCCAGCTGTCCGAGGGTGGGGCGACCATCACCCCTCTGCCGGCTGCGGTGCCTGCTTGGCACTCAGTCTGCTGGGAGGGCCATGAGAAAACGCACGGTAGGATCTGCAGCCGTTCACGCGGGAACGCTCGCCCCACATGGCCGAGGGGTGTCGTGACCCCAGGCTGGAAGCAAGGCTGCGGAGGAAGCCCCAGGGGACCCAAGGGAGCGCTAAGGAGGCAGTTTTCTGGAAGGGAGGTCAGCCGACGTGTCAATCACTTCTGTTCCTGTCGGCCTTACTACATTTAGAGGGTGGCTTCTATTTCAGTCAGTACGGTAATGCCTGCTCCTGCCCCTGTCTCCCCCCCACCTTCTGCCTGCAGGACGGCCATTGTGAGCAGGACTCCAAAGAGGGCGAGCGGTGTTCAGAGGTTACAGCAGGGTTCTCTTCTTAGCTCACTCCGACTTACTGAGTGACTTGGGCCAGCCCCCTTGCTGCCTCAGTTTCCCCATCTCGTCCCGAGTCTGTCAGGGGCCTGGGGCTGAGCTAGCATTTGGAATGTGCTTTGAGATCTCAGCCCATGGGAGTGTTAAGTGCTGGGTCCTGCCAGGAACCTCAGTAATTCGTGTGAACCTGTGTTGGGTCGGTTCATACCTCCCTGGCCTGTTCTATCCCTGCTCCCCGACACCCTCCCCCACCTGCAGCCACTCTCAGTCCTGCCTGCTCCCAGCAGGTGGGGCTGGAGCACCGGGCTTGACAGGTGCATGGGAGAGAGTCAGCCGGGGGGGGAATAGCCCAGGGTCCCCAGCAGGTAGACAGGGCTAGAGTGGGGAGGAGGTGGGTGGGGAGGAGGCAGATCTCATTGGAAGGGGGACGGAGCCAGTGGAAAGCCGGGACACGGCTTAGATCGGATGGGGGAGGGGGCTGGCAGGGTTGGAGACAGCCGGGGATTGGCTAGGAGAAGCACAGGTGGGTGGAGTGTGAGGGGAGCGTGCTTGGGATTGGATGAGGGACGGGCATGTGGGCGGAGAGAGCCTGGGATCGGATTGGGAGGGGGGCTGGGATCAGATGGGAGGGACAGGGGGTGGAGGGGAATGGGGAAGGCAGGGCCCAGGATCAGATGGGAAAGGCAGGTGGGTGAGGGGGGGTACAGCCTGGAAAGAGACGGGGGAAGGGCAGGTGGATGGCTGGGATGTGGGGATCAGAGGGGGGACTAGGGAGGTTAAAGCGGTCACAGGCCCTGCGGGGTCTGCGGCACAAAGCTCAGCAGAGCCCGCAGCAAAGCCGTCCAGCCGCTGCGCCCCGCTCCAGGGGAGCCCCAGCATGTAACCTGCGGGGGGGCTGCCACGGACAGGGGTGACTCCGGCCAGCTGGAGCAGCCCTTACCGGCCGTGTGCCCCGCAGGGCGGGCAGGGAGCTGCAAGGGTCAGGCTAACCTGTGCTATCCCTACGGGGGGCTGAGATCTGTGGGTGTCATTTGAATGAGCAGCAGCCCCTCCTCCCCCCTTTCTGATTCTGCCTCTTGGCCTCACTAGGAAGATCCCGCCAGCCGCTGACCCCCAGCAGCACCCGGCCCTGTCGCCCGCTGGCCCGGGCTCCTCCATGTCCAGCACTTCCCAGATGGGCAGCTCCTCGCAGGTGTGCAGCCTTCCCCACGGCGCCCCCGGGCGGACCTCCTTGTCTTGCACAGCCACAGCCGCCAGGGAGAGCCGGGGCCACCCCAGCCTGAGCTACACGGTGGGCTCCCCCCACGCCGCGGCCGCCTGCAGCCAGTCCGACTGCACGGGCGGGAGCCAGTCCATCACCTCCCCGCTCCCGGCCAACACCCCCTCGCCATCCTTCAGCAAGTTGCCTTCCACCAAGGCCAGCAAGTCCTCCAAAGCCAAGGAGACGGCGAATGGGGCGGAGCCGGAGGCCTTGGCCCGAAAGCGCAAGCAGCCTCTGGGGGCTGCGACTGGCCCCCCGTACAAACGGACCTGCCTCCTGGACCCGGGCAAGGGCAAGCTGGCTGGCTGCCACGTGCCCCACCCGCCTGCAAAGCCCAAACCCTCCCTGGGCTCCCCCTCCAGCACCTCCCTCAACGGCACCATCTCGCCAGGCTCCAGAGTCAAGCGGGCCGGCCACCTGGACTGCCGGGCTCCCGGCCACCCTCCGGTCAAAGCCTCCCAGCTGGAGAACCGGGGCTCCCCGCTGAACGGGCCAAAAGCGCTGCAGGCCAACTGCCTCTCGGAGGAGGAGGCCAAGAAGCGCAAGAACGCGGCCACCTACTGCCGGCCAGTGAAGGCCAAGCACCACGCCGCCGCCGACTCGGGCTGTGCTGTGCGCAGGAAGAAGGCCGTCGCCGCGCTGGGCTTCGAGGAGAAGCGGAACACACTCAAAGTACGTCCCCGTGCGCCCCGCAGCAGGCTGCCCTGCCCACCAAGAGAGCGGTGGGCCCCGGGGTCGCCCCCTGCCGCTCTGTCGTCCCCCTCGTTCCATAGCAGCTCTCATCCCACGGTCCCCCTCCTCGCCTGTGGCCCACTGCACCCTGGCGTGTAGGCAGCCTTCCCGCACGGGCCCTGCTGAGCTCCGGGGCGCTGAGCAGATGCGCACAGAATAGCTGCCAGGAGCCCCTGCTCTGCTCCTTGAAGCCCAGTCAGCTGGCAGCTCGTCCCCAGGCCCCCAGGGGAGCTGTTGTGTGCTCAGTGGTCTGTATTGCAAGCCCTCTATGGAGGGCTCCTCCCCAGCAGGTGGTGCTGCCAGGAGTGGGCTGGGGGCAAACGGCTGCTGAGCAGGGTGGGGGGTCAGGCTAAGGACGGCCAGCAGGAGGTGCTGTGGGACTGAGGCAGAGGCCTTGCCTGGTGGCGCTCTCAGCACTACAGGGAATGGTACTGGGGCGCGCTGACTGCTGGGAAGGGTGGGGGCTTCTGCTGACATGAGGCATATAGGTGAGGGCTGGCTCAAGGGCGAGACAGATTTGGGGGTCCAGAACGCTGTGGGGGGGGGGGCCATGGACGAGCTGCCGAACTCTGCCAAGAAACAGTCCCTGTTCCCAGCCCCGCTCAGCACCTCAGTTTCCCCACCGGTAACACAAGCAGAACGACCTTGACCCGCTTTCTGGGGGCTATGAGCTTTCACCTGCTGTTCTGCTTTGAGAGGCGAAACGTCCCTGTTCTCAGCCGACCTGCTTTCTGGCTGCGTCAGTCATGGCTGCTGCCAACCCGCCCCCCCAAACGGATGTTTCTCCTCCTTGTGACTCCCATTAGGCCAGCAGGGTGGAGTCTATTCCCAGTAGCCTAGTAGGGCCAGCTTAGTGGGGGGAGGAAGGGGGCAAGGTCTGTTCCTATTTGACCTGCAAGGCCTGCCTAGCCACAGGGGGTGGGGGTATCTAGTCCCATTAGCCCTGCAGGGCCAGGCGGGTCACAGGAGAGTGTCCCACAGGATCAGTGCGGGAGCACTGTGAACGCCACTAGAGTCTCTTACCGTGGCCTGGCGAACCTTTTATTGCCCTCGCTGTGCACAAAGCCAGAGCCGCGCTGGATTCTCAGGGCCCAGGGCGATTCCGGGGGAGGCACGCTGGCTGTGACGTCGCAGATCTCCACCCGGGCCACGCAATGCCAATTCCATGCTTCCCTTCTCGGAAGGGCCCTGGCGCGGAGAGCGCTCATTCAGCTATTCAGATGCAAACAAGGGAGGTGCTGTTGTTGTAAGTAGACACCAATTAGACACAGCCCTTGAGCGCCTGACAAGTCACCCTCCTTCCCGAGCCCCTGCCGCGGAGGAGCATTGGCCCTCCACGCTTGTCTGCTCTGCTCCTTTGTCTCTGTGCTGACCCCCGTCCTCTTGTCTCCTTACAGTCGAAAGCGCATTAACAAGCAAGTGCCTGTGCGATGCAGACGGAGCCATCGGTCCTGAGGACTGGGAGGCCCTGGGTCAGATTCAGAGGCCGCTGCTTTTTATAACTTTATATTATTTTTTTTAAAAGAAAAAAACTCTATAAAAATACCTCAAGACTCTTTTCCTGTTCTGTTGCTGCTAAAAAACCTGAACGAACAAAATCCCAAGGGGGAAACCGTAGAGACGCAAACCCGACCCACACCTGGGAGGAGGTTGGAAGCGGATGGACTGGACCGAGGAGGCAGCCACACAGCCGGGCTGGGATATTTATAAGAATTATTATTGCTGTTTTTGTTTCTTTTTTAAAAAAAAGAAAAACCAGTATTGAAAGGGTGGTGTGGCCTGTGGCTTTCAGCTTGGGGCAGGGACAGGGACAGGTCCCACCTCATCCCAGAGGGTGAGGAAGCAGATGTTCCAACTGGCTACGTGGGGGGAGATGGATCCCTCGGCAGGCTGAGCCCTGGCATGCATTTTTTGTTGCAGGTTGCCCATTGCTGGCATGTAGGCGTTTCCCTTCTCCCAAAGCTGTGCTTGGTGGCACACGTGTGTGTGTTGGCCTGGAAGGGGGCTTGTCAGGAACATGCAGTGTTCACGCTAGTCCTTTAGTGCAACAGCTCAGGCTGCTGCGTGAAGCCTCCATTTTTCTGATTCCCTCTGCTGCTCATTGGATCTGGCCCAATCGCTACCTCAGTGCCCCTTCGTGTTCTCAGCCCGGGCAGCGACTAGCACCCAGTGAAGTGCGTGTGTGATGGAAAGAGAACGCCGCTCCCCGGGGACAGCCTCAACCCCACCCCCGTGTTCTCATGTTACTCTCTGGCTTTGCTGGAGAAGCTTCGTACCTGACCGGCCGTAGGAGCCAGTCGTGGTCTGCCTGAGAGTCGTATCTGTGGCTTGGCCCAGCTCGTACTGGTCCAACCCCTCAACGCTGCTGTTATGAATTATTTGTAGCACTGTGCGAATGGTTCGAGGCCCTGGGGCATTGTACAAATCCATGGTCAGAGAAAGTCCTTGCCCCAACCTGGATTAGACCAAGGGCGGGAAGGAAACAGGCACAGAGGGGGTAAAAGCCCACGGTCCAGCTGCCTTTTCTTCCCCACTTCCAAGAAAGCTGGTTAGTATCCGATGTCACTGGATGGTGAGACCTGGAGGAAGGCTGAAGGACTGACTCCTTTCATTTGGCATTCCAGGGACAGGCTGTTGGGGGAGAGGCCTTTGGCTTTAAACAGGCTAGGGCTGTTCCTGGGAGGGGTGGCTCGGGCCTCGGGCTGACATCTGTACAGTGCTCAGCAATGGTCCATGACACGGACCTGGAGGTGTGACTACAGTAATACCCGGCTCTTCTCGGCCCAAGCCAGGTCCCCTGTCTGCTGCTGGTTTGAGCTGTCATGTCCTCAGGCCCAGCTACTGGAGCCTCCCTGCTGCGTGCCTTGCCAGCCTCTCACTGACGTGTTAAGCTACACGTTGCAGTGTGGACACAGGGAGGGCAAAGAACATGTCTACCACCCTGTCAAGTTTCTAGGCCTGGCCCCGAAGCAGGGAGGTGCTGGAGTTTTCCAAAGAAGAGGGGACCAGAATTTTTTAAAGGGAGGAAAACAAGGTATTTTTCACTAGCCTTCATCTCAAAAGCAGCTGGACTGTGTTGGCTGAAATCCCCCTTCACTCCCCCACAAAAAGAGAGCATGGTGCAGACACTCGGTGTGGAACATTTCAGCCCAGTTGGTTAAAGTTTGGCAAAGTTGTAAGCGACTGAAAATAGGCTTTTATAAGGCCAGTGTTCAGCAAGCTGGACGCTGGGCAGTGCTGGCTACGCTGCTGCGGGCTGGCCAAGGTGAGTGAGGAAAGGCCCTTTCCTAGGCCAGGTGGAGCCAGCGGAGCAGTACGGGCTGGCAGGCACACACGGCCGGGTTTTAGAAAAAGCCCTCAGCATCCATTGCTGGGAGGAAGGGGGGGTGTCAGTGACCAGTCCCCTCTTTGTGGAGATAACTCCAACCCCATTGTTCTTGCTAGCCACGGGCAGCAGAGCCCCTGCGGTCCATGGGGAAGGCTGAATTCATGCTGCCGGGGTGGGGGCCTGCATCTTAAACCCCTCTGGAGCTGCCTCTTTTGGGATCCTGGGCTGGCTGCCAGCTGGCACAGCAGGGGACCAGGCACGAGACAGACAACGGCCCAAAGGGGCGATGCGGCCTGGACCTCCCAGGTAGGCTGCCTTCCTGGAAAACAGGCTGCATAGGGGCAAGCGCCCTGGGCCGTGGCCCATGAACCCAAAGGCAGGTGGCCCAGGGTCAGGGCTCCTGGGGGAGGAGAAGTGGCTAATGGAAGGGAGAGGAGAAAGGGTACCACTACCCCTCCCCCCCACTAGGACTCCAGTCCCCCAGACCCACCCTTCAGCTACCCCGGCTCCCTCTACTCCTGCTAGACTCCCCTCGGCCCCCCCCCACTCCCTCTGCTCCTCCTAGACTCCCCCCGCCCCCTCCCACTCCCTCTGCTCCTCCTAGACTCCCCCCGCCCCCTCCCACTCCCTCTGCTCCTCCTAGACTCCCCCCGCCCCCTCCCACTCCCTCTGCTCCTCCTAGACTCCCCCCGCCCCCTCCCACTCCCTCTGCTCCTGCTAGACTCCCCTCGGCCCCCTCCCACTCCCTCTGCTCCTCCTAGACTCCCCCCGCCCCCTCCCACTCCCTCTGCTCCTCCTAGACTCCCCCCGCCCCCTCCCACTCCCTCTGCTCCTCCTAGACTCCCCTCGGCCCCCTCCCACTCCCTTTGCTCCTCCTAGACTCCCCCCGCCCCCTCCCACTCCCTCTGCTCCTCCTAGACTCCCCCCGCCCCCTCCCACTCCCTCTGCTCCTCCTAGACTCCCCCCGCCCCCTCCCACTCCCTCTGCTCCTCCTAGACTCCCCCCGCCCCCTCCCACTCCCTCTGCTCCTCCTAGACTCCCCCCGCCCCCTCCCACCTGCCTCGGCCCCTCCCGTCTCCAGTCTGCCCCCTCAGCCCCCTCCCCTTCTGCTCGGCCCCTCCCACCTGCCTCGGCCCCTCCCATGCACTCTGCCCCCTCCCCTTCTGCTCGGCCCCTCCCACGCACCCAGCCCCTCCCGTCAGCCCCCTCCCCTTCTGCTCGGCCCCTCCCACCTGCCTCGGCCCCTCCCATGCACCCGGCCCCTCCCGTCTGCCCCCTCTAGCCCCTCCCTCCCCTTTGCTCCTCCTCTCCGCCCTCTGCCCCCGCCCCCCCTCGCCCCTCCCATTCCCTCTGGCCCCACCCCGCCCCCGATGGCCGGTGCCGCCGGGGCGAGGCCGCCCCCAGCCCCGCCATGCAGCCCGGAGCCCCGCGTCTCCCGCTGGCTGCGGCGGGGCGCCGGCCTCCTGGCGCACGTGGTGGCGCTGGGCCTCGCCCTCTTCCTGCTGCTGCTCTCCCGGCCCGGCACCAGTGAGTGGGGCAGGGCCGGGCCTGGGAGTGAGGGGGGGCTGGTGAAGCGGGATGAGGGGCAGGCAGAGGGGGGGCTGGTGAAGCGGGATGGGGGGCAGGCAGTGGGGGGGCTGGAAGCCGGCTGCGGAGCCACTGGGCGGCCCTGCGCGGTGTCCCGGGCTGGTGCACTGGGGGCTGCAAGGCGCCAGGTCCCAACCCCCTTCTGGAGCGTCCCTCTGCAGGGGAGAGCAGCCTCCCTGCCCTGGGGCGTCTCCCGTCTCCCCTGCTGCCGGGGCTGGCCAGAGCCATCCTGGCCCAGCATTCCCCAGGGGCCTCGTCCCTCCGGCCGCTGGGGGCGGAGATCAGGAGCCAGCTCTTTGCTCCTCGCTGCCAGTCACTCCCCACGGCCATGGGTGACGCTGGCTTTTAAAGGGACCTCGCAGAGCGGGGGAGGCGAGGGGGTGACCTTATGGCCCGCTTAGCTTTCCACTCAGCGCGTCGCAAGTTTCCCAGCAAGGCAGTTTCAGTATCGCCAGTGTCTGGGTCAGCTCGGTGCTTCTGCGGGAGAGGAGGCAGAAGTGCGTGAAAGAAGGAGCATCCCTGAGACGTTGCAGTGCAAAGACCCAGGCGAATTTAACATTGTTTAAAAAGCCGCACTCAGGCTGGCTTCCACTGAGAACATGCGGCAGGTTTTAAGAAGCACTGGTTACATCTGAGAAGGGTTGTTCTCTGCAAAGGCTAGAAATAGCGACCGCCCGGGAAGGGGAGAAAGGGACTGCGTTCCACAGGCCTCCCCAAACCCACCAGGTAGGCAGGATTCAGACCAACGCGCCAGAGTGTTCAATGCACTCTCCATCCCTGCTCCCCAGCCAGGCCAGAGCAACTGCCAGGTAGGAGCAGTGCTCTCGTCTAGAATGGGTGACTGACGCATCATCGCCTGTTCCCCAGCCCTAAGCACTGTCTCTCTCCTTTCCAGGTCTGTTTTCTTGGCACCCGGTCTTCATGTCTCTAGCGGTAAGTTTATTTTTTTCTGTTTATCTGCTAGAAATGCCCAGGGTTTGTGGCTGCTTTGGTTTGCTTTTGGAGACTCTGGCTTCCTCGGCCGTGGGTCCTTCAGATAGCACCGCCCTTGGCAGCATGCGCTCGGTTGAGCCTGTTGGACTCAGACCATGATCTGCCGCAGCACATGCTATCTTCCTGAGGACTAGCATGGCCTAGCAGGCTTGCGCTCACTGGCTTGCAGGCTTTCAGTGGGCGGATGTGGTGCTTGGAAAGATGCAGAGACTCCAGAGCATCTGGTCTCTAGAGTAAGCGACTGGTGTCAGTAATGAATGTATTGCCCATGCGTTTCAAGTAGGTGCTCCCTGGTTGGCAGGATGCCACCTGAATGCCAGCTCTTAGCCCTGAGCCGACATCTCTCTGGCTCCAGGCATGGCTCGGTGGCGGTTTGGAGGATCTGTTGGAAGACAAAGCTGCTGGGCCGATGGCTGAAAGCAGGGGGGTGGGTGAAGGTGGGACGCTTGTGACTTCAGCAAGGGAAGTGAGTGTCGCTGGGAATTCTGAGTGGGCAGTGGGAGGCTGCCAGGAGCTAGGCAGTTCCTCTGCATGTGAAGTGGATGAGAATTATTGATTAGTTTGATTGATAGACTGGCCACCAGTCACCATTTTCCACGCACATTTACACTCACTTGCAGGCACAAGTTAAATGAGAACAACACAAGGGCAAACTCTAAACCCCCAGAAAAGCCTCTTCCCATGACAGGCCTTAGGGACTAGCTATATCTTGCAACGCACGTGGGCTACGTATTCCAGCCCAGCGTACCCTGCTGACCCTCCTCCCCAGCACAGAAACACGGGAGCTGCAGGAGTGCATCCCACCTGAGCTCCAGTGGGGGGAGGGGCCTCGAAGGCCCCCATGAACATGCAGTAGGGGTCTCTTTAGGGCTGGTCAGTGGGGAAGTTGGGGAAGAGGTTGGCAGTGGATGCTGTGTCCGCGTGTGCCACGCTAGAGCCGTGGCAGTGTCCGCGTGTGCCACGCTAGAGCCGCGGCAGTGTCCACGTGTGCCACGCTAGAGCCGCGGCAGTGTCCGCGTGTGCCGCAGCAGTGTTGTGTGCTGCCTGACCTGTGCCTGCATGGCCCTGACGCTGCTGAGGGGAGCAGACGTGTGCGTGATTTGCTAGCACTGTGCTGACTCGCAGGGAAGGCCGAGTCTCCAGGCCCCGTTACTTACACTGAGTCTTGCTGCTGGGGGTGATCTGGCTCTACCCGTGGGAGCATGGACTCTCCCCTTGTGCTCTTCCATCCCTGGCTCACTTGCTGTCCCTCGCGGAGTCCTTGGCCAGTGGGGTGCAGGGCAGCCGGGCATCGTGTTGCTAATTGTCTCCTGTCTCCCCAGTTCTGCCTCTGCCTTCCTGAAGCCATCCTTCTCTTCTCGCCCGAGAGCTCCCCGTTCTGCCTCTGCTCCCGCCAGGGGAAGGTGTGGCTGCACTGGGCTGTGCAGACGCTGGTGCTCGTGATGGCTGCGCTGGGCCTGGGCTTCATCGTCTCCAGCAAGAATCGGAGCGAGCTCCCACACATGGTTTCCTGGCACAGCCTCCTGGGCGTCCTGACTCTGGCTGCCACCTGCGGGCAAGCTCTGTGTGGGCTTAGCCTGCGCTTCCCCCAGCTGCTGGGGATCTCCGCTGTGGCACGTCTGAGGCTCTACCACATCACGGGTGGCCTGGTGGTCTGCCTGCTGGCCACCTTCACGGTGGTCCTCGGGATTTGCTCGGACTGGTTCCAGGCACAGATCAAAGGGGTGGCTTGGTATTTCTGCCTGGCACTGCCCTTCTACCCTGCCCTGGTGATCATGAACCAGACCACTAGCATTCACCTACTGAAGAAAAGGGTGCGTGTGTGAGCTCAGGCCTCTCCTTCTCCCTGTGCCTCTATCTCCCCATGGCCTGCCCATCCCTCTCCCTCCACCCCGGGTCTGAGCTCTGACCTGCCCATCCCTTGTCATCTCCTCCCCTCCCCCCAATATCTCAGCTCCAGGCTGCCCTTCTGCCACAGTGCACGTGTGCATTGGGAGCACGTCCCTTCCCACCCTGCAGTGCTGTGTGTGGCTAGCAGGGCTGCCCTGTGGGCGTAGATCCTCAGCTGTCACATCACAACTAAGCCAGGCCCGGGTTTGAGCTCCTGCCTCCCGCTGGAGTTCCCGGCCCTGCCCTTTGCTCTTCAGGCCCGTCCGTGTGCAGTTCCACCCCAGAGCTGTGGGGCTGGAGAGGAGGCAAAGAGCTCCGGGGTGCGTCTGGCTGCAGGCCCCCGGTTCTCTTCGGACTGGACTAATTCTTGTTCCTAATGTTACTTTGGGCTTCCTGTTGCCCTCTCCCCTGCTGTGTGTGGCCCCGACTCACACAGGCCCTTGCAGAGCCCCTGGCTTTTCCAGTGCGGCAGGGTTGGATTTGGGGGCGGCTGGACCCCTTCCCCCCGGGACCGGCAGTCTGAGGGAGCAGTTGGCAGGATACGGGGCCTTTTGTGTGGATTCTCGCCATGGCGGGGCGGGAAAGATGGGCCCTGTTCCAAAGCCTGTGTGACGTGGCAGTGGCCCAGCTAGGCCAGAGGCATGCACATAAGCACCTAGATCCTAGGGAGTGGGTCGCGCCACAGACAGGTGGCCCTGAGCCTGGGAACTTGTCCTGTTGTGGGCCCGGCTGTGCCCGTTCTGTGGGTAAGCCAAGATCTATGGTCATCAGTGCGACCCCTGACAAGCACGACGTTCCCCTTCGCCCTGCCCAGGGCCGGACCGAGCCATTCCAGCACCCCGGGCAGACACTTTAATTGCACCCCGGGTGGGGGAGGGTGCATATGTGGCCCCGCCCCCACTCAGCATGTGGGGGAGGCCGTGCGGAGACGGCGATGGCAGGACGTGTGTGCGGTGCCCGGCCCAGCTACCACCGCTGGCGCGCAGCCTGGGGCAGGCCAAGCCTGGCCGTGCAGGGCCCCGTGGCCGCGAGGGGAAGAGTACTGCTGGCCAGCGCTACGGGGGTTAATGTGGCCCCCACCCCAGGCGGCCGCTGGGAGCTGCTGCAGCCCGGAAGCTGGGTGTGTGCCCCTTACAGCTGCAATCAGGTGCCCCCCATAGGTTGGTGCCCCGGGCAGCTGCCCGGCTAGCCCATGCCTTAATCCGGCCCTGCCCCGGACATGGGGGAGCCCAGGGAGGCTGCTGCCTGCACTGCCCTTGCTGGCCACCCTCCACGTCCTGTGAAGCCCCCTGTTTCAGAGGCCAGTCGCAGCACTTGACTTCTGCTTGTTTGGCCCCCGCTGCGGCGGCATGTTGCTGTGGGGCCGAGGCTGTGGGCCAGCTTAGTGGGTGGCAGTGGAGCGCACCAGGTTAGCAGTGCCGCTGGGGGTGGCATTGCAGCTGTAGCCAGGGGTAGGGTTACTAGCTCTGGGGCCTTCGTAACTCCCCAGGACTTAGACTTTGGATCTGGTCCAAAGCTCGGCTGCTGGGGCTGCAGTGACTTCACCCTGGCTGTCGGTTGATGGAAGCAGTTTTTCACCAGCCTAGCTCTCTTCACTCGGGTAGGTTCCTGCTCCGTCTGTGGGCAGCATAGACACTACGGGCGCACACAGGCATTGCTGCAGCTGCGTTGCTATACTCCCCGCAGTGTAGATGTAGCCTTAGCCTTCGGCTGCTGTATTGAGCCATTTCAATCTCAGGTCTGTCTCCAGAATCTCAGGGAAGTGCCGCACTGGCTTGCATTGTATTCCCCTTCCAGGGATGCTGCCGGTTCACCCGCTCTTGCTCCGCTGCTGTCTCGCCAGCATCCAGGGAACCTGCTGGAGAGTGGCCCAGTTGGGGGATGCTGGATTAAATTGCACATTTACCTTCTTTCCTGTTAGTTTTCAGGGTGGGGCAGGTGTGGAGGGGAAAAGCAGGAGCTGGAGGTGCAAACTAGCTGGCAACGTCATGCCCCCCACATGGTCACAATGGGTTTTGCCCCTGGGATCCTCAGCACCACAGCCCTGGCTAACTGCTGGCTCTGCTAGGCTGCTGCTCTTGCTGAGGATCAGCCACTGGTGGGGTGGGTAAACGTGCAGCGGGCAAACTGGCACGGCGGGGCGGGAGCAGGAGCAAAGCAGATCTGCTAGCAGGGCGGAGACCCATGCAGGAGCTGCGATGCCCTTTGATGGCTCTTGCTGTGAACATGCTGCTGAAATCCTTGTGCTGTCTTCTGCTCAGTCCCACCCGAGTGGAAAATGAAAGGGCCTGCTGATTCCTTTGTGCACGCGGGGTTGGCGCCAGCTCTCGCTCCCCTCCCCAAGGGCTCACTCCGCTTTCTGAAACTCCACCTGCTCTGAATTAACCCTGCAGAGCTGGGAGTGGGCTGCGGCAAGCAGGAGCATCACTTGCGCTTCCCATGCTGAGCACTGTCCTTTCAGCTGCATTCCCAGCAGCTCCAGCTCCTCTAACCCAACGGAACCCCTTCTCGCCCCTGCGTTAGGGTCCAAGAAGCCGGGCTGAGTCCGTGCCCTGAGGTGGTGGGAATGTCCCATCTCGGGGAGCTAATGAAGTGCAGTCCTGGATGCTGACAGCCACGTCCTCTGGCTGCAGGGAGCTTTCCAGGTGGTGGGTGCTTCCTGCTGTGACCTGGGACACCCCCCTGCTGCAAGCTCGGGCTTTGGGTGCTGGGCCATTGGAGGGAACTTGCCACTTTGTGGGCTCCGGAGAGACCCTGCCTGGCTGTCCCATACAGTGTGGCCTATCAGTTTGGTCCCGATCCAGATCTGAGCTGCTCCTTAGTGCAGAGCCAGGTACCAGGACTGTCCCCTACCCTTGCACTGCCTTGGGAGGGCCTCTTGGCACTGTACAAATCCCCAACTGTCCCTGCCCTGGGCTGGGGTGGAAACAGAAAAAGCAGCTGCTTCGAGATCACTTCTTGGGAGAGCTGCAGTCTGGGATCTCGTTCTGACCGTTTCCACCTGCTGTCCGTAGGAACAGGCCAGGCAGGGCTGGGGTTTGCCTGGCACACCATCAGATGCAGCAAGCCTCACAATATCAGACTTCATAGACCTCATTATGGCACATCTTGTCGTGGATCGTAGCAGGAGTGGAAATCAAACAGAAGCACTGTAGCCTGGGGGAGAGGGAGAGCAGACTGGCTAGCGGCTATGCTGGGCTGCTGGCTGCTAGGGCAGACAGGTTGGGAGGTGGGGGCAGATGCAGTGAAGTCTCTGGGCCTCTGATCACACCCCACAGTTGCTGGGTTTTGTTCAGGCTTTGATTCCAGCTTTCTGAGCAAGCCAGCATGCTGCCCTGGTGACTGCCAGCTTCCGGGGCAGAGGGTGGCAAGAACACAGTAACCTCAGTGGAAGAGGCTCACTGGTAAACTAAGGCGTGAAGGTTTGATCTCAGCTCTCCAGGTGACTCTAGATCACACAGTGGCCAAGGGCTCTTCACCCTGCTATTGCTGTCACCGTCCTCTGCATTCCCAATAGCGCTGTCATGGGCATCTGTCTCACCGGTGTGTTGTGGGTGCTTTTAGCCTGTGTGGTGTGTTTCAAACCCAGCCCTGCAGCGATGGGCCCATTGCGGAATGTAATTCTGGTGTGCAACAATGAAACCCTGGCTGCTGAGTGCTCTGTCTGCGGCGCACACGCACGGCGGCTTTGCTGGCAGGGTGGTCCTGACCCCAGCTCAGCCCGTTGTGTTTGCTTTCTGGGAGGTGGGGCATGGAGGAAGAGGCGAGAGTCCAGTGGCTGACACCAGGTCTGGCTCCTTTCCCTGCTCTGCTGCTAACATGCGACTGGGCAAGCTCTAGGATGGAAACTCCCTTGATTTGCAGGGCTGGTGGGGAGCTAACAGCTGAAGCCCTGGCGGGCTGGCGACCAGCAGGGGAGGGCTTGAGTGTTTGTAGGAAGAGGGGGTGTCGGGGCAGGAGCGCCAAGCACCATGCTGCTGTCGCAGCGCCGCTGGGTCTGAGTGGCAGCACTGCACCGGGACACCTGTCATCAGCCTCTCACCACGTTGCAGGTCAGCCTTGCCAATCACCTCGTTGCCCTCCCCTGGCATATTCGCACCGTTTTACACACGGGCAAAGCGAGGTACCACGGTGCCCCAGGTAAGGATGGCAGCAGAATGCACAGCTGACTCCAGCCCTCCTGCTCAAACCACTGGGCCGGCCTGAGACCAGCAGGGGGGAATGTCTGCCCAGCTCCCTCTGGTGGGCAGGGGGATCCGCTCCTGGTGCATGAACGAGGAGAAGCTGTTGCAAACTGCATGTTTGTTGCCACCCCTGGGAAGTGGGCAGGACTGTTGCCCCTAGTTACTCCTGCTTCTGCACCGAGAGGGGCTGGGGACTTGCCCACTGGGGCCCCTCTGTTCTTCGGGGGGGGGGGTGGATACATTAGCACCCCCTCCCTCAGCAGCAAAGCCCCCTGCCCAGCACGAGGCCGTGCAGCGATCCGTGCGGGAGGGGGAGCGGCTCTCCGACCCTGCCCTGCCCGATGCGGCCACCAGCTGCTCCCGAGCAGCCGCATCCCGGCTCAGCCGCACAGCAGCGGACCAGCGGCTGCCGGCGCGGTGCTTGCCCACACGGGGGTGCTGCTTGCAAAGGCTTCCTGGCCGGGGAGCCGCCTGGCGCCTGCAGATGGGGGGTGTCAGCCGGGGGTCACAGGGCAGCAGCCCCGCTGGCAGGACAGGGCGGAGCTGGCTCGCTCCGTCGGACTCAGCAAATGCTCCGCGTCCCGTCCAGCGCCAGGGCCCCGAGCGCTCGCAGCCTGGAGACCTCGGGCTCCCCGGCGAGGCGGAGGAAGGGCCCGCTGGTGAGACAGGGACTCCTGCGTCTCGGGGCAGCCACGGCGAGTGATGCTCCGCCGGCCAGTGGGTGCGCGGGGCCCGGACACAGCCCCTCCCGGGGGCGGCCCGGCCTCTGCCTGCGCCCCGCAGCTCGGGTCGGTGGCGCTGGGAGCGAGCTGCAGTGTGAGCGGGCACCCTCACTCCTGCACGGACCCCGGCAGGCCCGGGGGTGGGAAGCGGCGTCTCTCCTGCCCCTCCTCCCCTAGCTAAGCTAGTTAGCGCGGCCGGCAGCCTGCCGCCCGGGAGCCGAGCCGAGCCGAGCGGACAGGCTAGGCCGCCGGGGGCTGGCAGGCAGGGCCGCGCGGGGCAGGCGCTGCCCTGGGGGCGAAGCAGCATTTGACCTCGGCTCGTCGCCCGGGATTTGCTCCTGTTCCTGGTGAGTCGCTTCCCCCCTCCCCCGGCACAACACGTGGGAGCAGCGAGCAGAGGGAGTTCCGAGGCCGGGCCTGCAGCGGGGAGTCCCGCTGCTCTTCGGTCCTCTGGAGCCCGCCGGGCCGGCAGCCCCTGTCCTAGGGTCTGGAGGGGACGCCCCGAGGCGGGGCTCTGCCCGCTGCTCGTGCGGAGGGCAACATGCTGGATCCAAATCCTGCTTCTCCAGGCCTCCGGAGAGGCGATCTTGGGCCGGGCAGCGAGGGACCCGCCGTTCAAATGTGCGTTGGGGCTGTAGGAGTGAGAACAGGCCCCGGGCTAGGGGCGGCTGTCGGGAAAGCGGGTCGCTGGGGGGGGGGGGGGGGGCACTCAACATGGGATTCACTGACGTGCCCAGGATCACGAGGGATTGGACCCAGCCCACCCCACAGTCGGTGCCTTAACTCCCAGACCCGCCTCCTTTCCTAGCCTGCCTGATCTTCCCCCAGTCCCGGGAACTGGCCCTGTCCGCACCCTTCCTAGGCCAGGCCAGCTGGCCCAGTTCTATTGACCCTGGTAACAGAGCTATGGCTCAGGGCGAAGGCTGCTCTGGGCGCGTCCCTGGACAGCTCTGAGGAGCGGTGGGTTCTATCCCAGGTTCTCTGCTCAGTGTCCCCATCCCGCTCCCTCCCTCTGACTGTACCCCGGCCCTGTTTTTTGTTATTTGCCCCCCCCCATCAGTCAAGCCGTAGGTCCAGTCACCCTAGGTGGGTTCTTTGTACACGGGGGGGGCGTGGCCTGTTGCCCCCCTGGTGATCCGCGCCGGAATCAGGCAGGCACGTTGTGCTCCCGGCCCCACGGCTGCGAGCAGCGAGGCTAGGTCTGGGCTGGCAATGTGAGACCCCTGCTTCGCGGCGGCATGTCCAGTGGGCCCTGCAGGGATCTGGGCTCGGCCCTAAGCGCTTCAGCGTTTTACCAGCGCCATGCAGCTGCCGCCCATACGGCTGCAGCTGGCACACAGATGGGGGGAGGACAACAAAAGGGATGAGTCGCTGCTACAGAGCAACCTGGTCAGCTTGTTCCCTGCTGAGAGGGGTCAGCGAAGAGCCGGGGAACGACTCGAGGGTTAGACACCTGCCTTCTGGCCATCAGCTCCAGGAGCCCATCTCTGTAGCTTAACCAACACACGGGGCCAGTGTTTCAAGTGGCCGCTGGCCCCATGGCGCAGGCGGGATTCAGAGCAGTGCTAAGGCGGCGATGGTTAGCCCTGGGGAATTACCCAAGCTGCCGCCATGGGGCCTGACGGGTTCTCTGTCCCGAGGCAATGTGGGTTCTCTCAGCGCTCTGCTGTAGTGATTGCTGGGCGCTGCTTCTGGCCTTGGAGCCTGTGCATCTGGGCTGGTGGATTTCACCTGCCCCGCTTGCTGGGTGCTGAGCCCTGGGGGGAGACGGTTCCACCCAGGAGCAAGCTGGCGCAGAGCTGCCTGGCTAGACTCTGCAACCCGCTCTCTTCTCTGGATCCCCCGCCCCGGGCTCCTGGAGGCACCCGGCTGACAGCGCGTCCCTTTCAAGTCTCTGCTCCGCCAGGTGCGTTTGAAGCCCAGCCAGGATGCAGGCGGCGTGGCTGCCAGCTCGTGTCACGGCTGTGACAGGCTTGCGCGCTTCGGGGGACCCGCGGCTGGCTGCTGTGCTGGCGGAGCAGGAACAGAAGTAGGTTGGAGGGGGAGGGGAGGCTCCAGACAAGTTTCCTAGGAAACAAGACAAGGGGCCTGGACTTGGCCACCCAAGGGGGGCAGCGTGGGGTGCTGGGAGGGGGATTCCCACCAGAGGGAACTCCTGGGATCTCCCCCTATGTCTCCTCCCTCCGGATGCAGCAGCTTGCGAGGGGCACCCGGACGCGCTTGGGAGCAGAGCCGCACGCTGGGCCAGCCAGGCCGGGGGGAAACGGGGCAGTTTTTTGCACACCGGCTGCACTCAGCGCTGGGGTGGGGGAGGCTGGGGAGGGCAGGTGCAGCCTGGCAGCCACCCTGCGGGCTGTGTCTCTGCGCTGGCTCTGTCCTGCCCGGGGTGGGTGCCGAGAACAGGCCAGCCTCTCATGCCAGGCCTCTGAGCTGCAGCCCTGCAGTGCCCCAGGCACCCTCCTGCTTGGGACACTCCTCTGACCTGGGATCCCAAACCCACCCCGCCAGACTGGCCAAGCCCTTCTCCAGGTCTTTGCCACCTTCTGCCTTGGCAGCTGCAGCCTCCTCTTCTCCCGTAACCTGACCTTCCTGCCCTGCCGCTGCCACCCTGGGTCATGCCCTTACCTCCTTCCAGCTCCGCACCCCGCCTTCCCCAGCTCTCTGTAGCGTCCTCCCCCCTCCATGCCTCCTCTGACTGCCCGCTGCATGCCCTTCTCTGCCCTGCTCCCCCTGCACTCTGCAGTTAGCTTCCCCCTCCCTCTCATGCCTGAGAACAGCTCCAGACTCCCCTGATGCTGCCTAGCAGCTTCAACTCCTGTGCTCTCCTTCCTCCCGCATTGCCTTCCGCTCGCCTCCCCAGGGCCCTCCATGTCTCCTAGGTGCCTGACCCAGCAGGGTCCCTGAAAACACAGGCCAGCCGGGGCGCCTGTGTGCTGGGGACCTGTCTCTAGTGCTGAGCCCCATCAGATCCAGCCCCAGATCTCTCAGTGGGAGCCAGACACGTTCCATGTCCCTGAAAATCCAGCTGCTTTTAAGTGTGGCAGCAGTTGCCTACCTGGAGGATCTCAGCTTTGGGCAGGCCCCATGCAATGCGTGGTGGGCTGGGTCCATCTAAAGGCCAGAGGACACCAGATGCAGGGAGGTCCCCTGAAATACTGGAGAAGGGTGAGCACTGATCCGTGGGCTCCTTATGGGTCCATGTGTCCACGTGTGCATGCTCGGGGAGGGGTGGCGAGCCTAGTCCCATGAGCCCGGCGCTGACGTCATTCATGGGGGCTGTGGGGCCAGGTAACATCATCCCAAGACATTGCTGGTTCAGTGACCTTGTGACACCCGTTTGTCGGGTGGGGGGCTCTATGCACGTGGCTCATTTTAGCCCTAGACGCCCTCAGGAAGGCAGGCTGCTTAGCCAGGGCTGCTCCCCATCTCCAGCTTCTGCTTCAGAAGCTGTCATGGCTGTGAGAGAATCAGCCCCTAAAACCCAGCACAGAATAGCAGATGTTTCCATCTATGTGCAGAATAATATTGTATGTGCACTGAGGCATGTGTGAGTGTGCACCACCAACAGAAACACAAAGCCAGCTGCGGGTGCTCTGCTAATCAACTGGGTGGCATTGGAATCTCTCCTGAGCGGTGGCGCACAGTTTGGAGGGCCTCTGATGGGCATCTCTGCAGAGTCCACCAGGCTGGACGGAGCAGCAGCACAGAGCCCTCGCCCAGCGAGACTGACGTAGGTGCTAATATAATTGCTAACAGGTATTATCCCCTTCGTATGGAGATGGCTTCAAAGCCCTAATACCTGCCAGAGAGCGGAGGGGATTTCTGCAGCATGGATCCCACTCTGTCTGCCTATTCAGACATCCCTGGGAGCTCACTCAGGGCCCCTAGCTCTCCAGGGTGCCCCAAGATCTGCAGCTGCTGCTGCCCAGGCTGTGGGTGGCATCTGGAGAGAGGCTCAGCACCTCCCCATGAACAGTAGCAAGGAAAGGGAGGCCTGTGCTCCTCCGGAGCAGCACTGGCCCCATAGGCCCCAGGCCCTATGCCACCGGACTGGGTGCAAAAGCCAGCCTTGGTGTCCTGGGAGTGGGAGGGCTGGCTTGAGCGCTGGCTGTATGAGCAGGCAGGGGATGGGACTGCTGCTCCTTGGAGAGCTCCCTCTCTGGGCCTGGCCTCCGTCAGTCTGTGCCCCACAGGTGCTCGGTGGCCAGGGCAGGCAGAGCAGCCAGTGCGCCTCCGTTGTGTGTCTGCAGCGTTGCTTGGCGGGCTCTGGGGGTGCCTGGACGCCCGGGGGTAGGTGGAGGGACGCTGGGTGTGGAGCTGTTTCCTAGCACAGGCGCTGCTTTAACACACGAGGTGCTGACTGGTAGCAGAAGTGTCAACTAGTGGTTGGAGTAGCGGGGGGGATGGGAACTCTGCAGTCTGGTCCTAGCCCTGGGAGGAGAACAGGATCTAGTGACAGGTGGTGAGGCCGCCTGGGTTTTAATCCTGGTTTTTCCACTGACTGTGAGAAATTGTCACTGTGTGTCCTGGTGCCTCGGCGTGCCTGTCTATTCGTAGGCTAACCCAGCTGCCCTCTCCCGCCGGAGGAGCATCGTGGTGAGCCCAGGCCCAGGCTGTGTATGTGAAACGTGTGATGGCAGGTGGGCTGGAGGGTTGGGAAGGTTCCTGGGACACAGCCGGGCAAGGGGGCTCGTTTTGGAATTTGGAGGCTGTGACGTAGTGGGGGTACCTTGCTGGTTGCTATGCTGGGCAGTGGGCTGTGGGTGACCCCCACTGGCTGCTGTCTGTAGCACGGCCCAGCCGGGCAGGGGGTGAGTCATTATGCAAAAAGGGTCTCTCAACCTGTCCGACCAGCTACCCCCCAGGGGGAGAAACAAAGGAAGGTGGAATGTCCCCTGGCTGGGGGGCAGGGCTGGAGGAGAGTTAGTTAGTTTCTGTCTGGGAGCATGGAGGAGACAGCCTAGGGAAAGGGGCTGGAATTTAGGGGCCCAGTCACCCCCATCTCAAGGGGGGCACTGAGGCCTCCTAGCCCCAGTTCCTGTAACCAGATGACATCTGTGCTGTGCTGTATCCTGGAGAAGCAATAAACTCCCTCTGTTCTACTGGCTGGTGGGGTCTGTTCGTGCCACTACAGGGGTGCAGGAGATGGGAAAACCCCAACGCACCTTCACAGAGGCCTGTGCACCATGGCTACAGGCAACGCTAGCTCAGGTGTGAGGCGGACGTGTCTGGGTCTCCACCTCACAGCCGCACCGACCTTTCGCCAAGGCTCCCCTGGGCACGCCGGTTCCACCTTATAGATGTCAGGGAATTGGCAAGGGCTGAGCTTGTTTAGCCTCTGAAAAGGACCCGCCTGCAGGTGTGACTGCCCCCTCCGCCCCCCATGGCTTCCCTGCAATGGCTGCTTCTGCCAGCTCCTCCTTGCAGCTCTGGGGGACAATAGTTCCCCAAGGGGAAATGGGACACGGTGTGAGGCTGGCCTGAATTCTCCCCACATGCGGGGCTGGCCAGAGATCAGGGCTGGAACTACTGCACCTTCCTCCACACCCCGCTGTTCGGGCATCCCCGGGCATTTGTTCTGTTTGCTCTTGGGGAAAATGCTGAGACAGCTGGGACAGAGCTTAACATGGGGAGTGTCCCAACCAAAATGGGACGTGTGGTCACCCTAAGCGACAGGCATGGTCTGCAAAGCATCCTGCGCTGGTGAAGGGACCCAAACCTAGAATGGCCAGACTGAGTCAGACCAATGGCCCATCTGAACCAGTATCCTGTCTGCCCTCAGTGCCAGCGTCAGGTGCCCCAGAGGGAATTAATAGAACAGGGAATCATCACATAATCCATTCCCTGTTGTTGATTCCCAGCTTCTGGCAAACAGAGGCTGGAGACACCATCCCTGCCCATCCTGGCTAATAGCCATTGATGGACCTAAGCTCCATGAATGTATCTAGCTGTTGTTTGAACCCTGTTTGAGTCTTGATCCTCACAACATCCTCTGGCAAGGAGTTCCACAGGTTGACTATGCGCTGGGTGAAGAAAAACTTCCTTTTCTTTGTTTCAAATCTGCTGCCTATTAATTTCGTTTGGTGATCCTAGTTCTTGTCGCACGAGAAGGAGTAAATAGCTCTTCCTTATCTCTCTACACCTGTCAAGATTTTATAGACCTCAGTCATACACTCACATGCACACACTGAGACCATGCACTGAGACCCGGAGCCCGATATCGGTGCTATGCACCTCTCTACCAGAAAACTGTCAGCAAATGAAACATTCAGAAATAGCCAGAGAAATGAGCAGAGGGCTGGAAGGGTGGCCCCCCCATGCTTTATGAACATTAGCTTATGAATATAAATATGCATAAGTCAGAGGTGCTCTTGTAACTGATCAATTTGAATGTTACAATTGGATCCTATTTTAGTGCATGTGAAGTTTTAGATCCTGTATGTGAAGTTAGAAAAGTGCAGCGTGAGTCTGTTTATAGCTTTCACTGTGCTAATGAGAGCCATGACTGGTGCTACCGAAGCCTAGTGACTGGTGATCAACTCAACGACTTGTAAACAGCCTTGTTTGTCCAGTAAATCCAGAACCTGGTTGATCTGGGGAGGCATGTGACTAGACCGGCTGGTGCTGGAAGCCATGTTGAACCTGCTATTTTGCCATGGAAGGGAATGTAAAATAAAGGATTCCTGCTGAGGGGGAGGTCTATTTCAACAGTGTTTTTGGCTGGCTTGGGAAAGGGTCTGGCACACCCTAAAAGGATGTAGATATTGGGATAGAGAGTACGCTTATTAAGTTTGCAGATGATACCAAACTGGGTGGGGTTGCGACTTCTTTGGAGGATAAGGACATAATTCAAAATGACCTTAGCAAGTTAGAGAAATGGTCAGAGGTAAACAGGATGAGGTTTAATAAAGAGAAATGCAAAGTGCTCCACTTAGGAAGGAACAATCAGTTCCATACATACAAGATGGGAAGCGACTGTCTAGGAAGGAGCATGGCGGAAAGGGATCTAGGGGTCATAGTGGACCACAAGTTGAATATGAGTCAGCAGTGTGATGCTGTTGCAAAAAAAGCAAATATGATTCTAGGTTGTATCAACAGGTGTGTTGTAAGCAAAACTCGTGAAGTCATTCTGCCGCTCTACTCTGCACTAGTTAGGCCTCAGCTGGAGTACTGTGTCCAGTTCTGGGCGCCACATTTCAAGAAAGATGTGGAGAAATTGGAAAGGGTACAGAGAAGAGCGACAAGAATGATTAAAGGTTTAGAGAACATGACCTATGAAGCCAGGCTTCATGAACTGGGCTTGTTTAGTTTGGAAAAAAGAAGATTAAGGGGGGACATGATAGCGGTTTTCAAATATCTAAAAGGGTGTCACAAGGAGGAAGGAGAAAATTTGTTCCTCTTGGTTTCTGAGGACAGGACAAGGAGTAATGGGCTTAAAGTGCAGCAGGGGAGGTTTAGATTGGACATTAGGAAAAAATTCCTAACGGTCAGGGTGGTCAAATATTGGAATAAATTGCCAAGGGAGGTGGTGGAATCTCCCTCTCTGGAGATATTTAAGAACAGGTTAGATAGACATCTGTCAGGGATGGTGTAGACGGAGCTTGGTCCTGCCTTGAGGGCGGGGGGCTGGACTCGATGACCTCTTGAGGTCCCTTCCAGTCCTATTATTCTATGATTCTATGATACAGAGAACATGAAAGAAGGCTGGTGGTCCAAGTCAGAGGAAAGGACTTGAAGATTATGCCTGAAATAAGAACAGCTCGTTAGGGTAAGAATCTGCATGCAGTAAGTTCCTTAGTGAATTAGAGCTAGCTGTGTGTTTTCTTTTCATTTTAATTTAGTAACTCACTTTGATCTGTCTGTTTTCACTTGCAACCACTTAAATCCTACTGTTTCTACTTAATAAAACCACTTTTGTTTACTATTAGGCCCAGTGTAAATAATTGTTACTTGGGGAAGGGAGTAACCACTAGGCATCTCTCTCCTTCGTCGATAAAGGGAGCTTACCTGATAAGCATTCCCTGTGTAAAATTTTGTCACGGAGAAAGACAGATTTATGGTCACATTTAGGGGTTGGTTTCCTGGGTGTTGTGACCTAGAACTGCATCTACCCAGAGCTGAAGTGGGTCAGTGTCTGCACGGCTCTGCGGGGGGTGGTAACCCCAACTCTGCCTCGTCTGGAGGAGACCACATAAGCTGGTCCAGCAGGAAGGCGGGCATCGGTGGCATGATCAGCACCCAAGGGGACAACCCCAAGGGGACTGCTGTGACCGCACCCCACCACAGAACTAAGCAAATCCAGCTTGGCTAAGGGCTTGATTTGCCATCAGCTTCTATTAGCTTCCACCCGAGTTCTGAGCAGTCTGCGTCTCTGGAAATCAGGCCCTGGGGGAGACGTGAAATTCCGAGAAATTGCTAACAGTAGAGATCCATTAGGCTGCGGCATAGCCTTGCCTAGTGGTGGGGATGGTGTTACACAGAGCCGGAGACCAGCCCTACTCTGGCTCCGGGTGGAACCAGGCAAGACAGAGAACTTGCAGGTCTTTGCCATCGCTGATTTCTGGTCAGCTGTGAACAAGTTTGACCTGCCACCTTTAGGCATCTGGTGGGCTACAGCGACCTCTGTCATCTGCGGGGACACAGCCAGGAATTGGCCCAAGTCCCCATGTGCGCACACAAGCAGATGCCGGTGTCCTGAGCAGCTGGCCTTGGAGGTGACATCCAGGGGCACAAGCTGCCCCCAGCTCTGCCGGACTAGCCGCCGGGCGAGGGTTCGCGGTGGTGGCACGGAGGGTGTGGTGGAGAACATTTGTCCCCGCAGGCTGCTGTGTTTCCTCCTTACACGACGCTCCCATCAGTCACCACAGCGACTCCGGCGCGTTTGATGTTTCTTGGCATTAATGACGGGCAAAGATTTTCCCTTCAAGTCCCTTGCGCTGTCTCCTGAGCCGCTGGCGTCTTCCAGCCACAAGCGCATGAGACGCCCTTTGAACGGGCTGAGCTGCCGTCAGCTCAGATCAATCGCTCGTCAGCGCAGTGGGAAAGGGGAACGTTGACCCCGACGGGCCTTCGTTAGTGCCCGTGGCACCTTTGTGATGAAGGCGCACCCCTCCCCGAAACGGGAGACCGGAGCAGCGGGGCCCTTCGTCACAGCACGCTCCCCGCCCCCTCGCCTCCGGCAGGCATTGCTCTCCGCTCGCACGAGGCGCGCTTTCGCTCTCGGAGGCTGTAGTGCAAGTCTGCGAGCCTGGAGCCAAATTCTGCCTGGACTTCGATCTAGGCCAGCGCTGGTGCGCTGCACAAGGCAGCAGGGCTGCGCGGGGGGAACCTTTCCACGGGGTAGGGCAGCAAGGGGGGATTGCAGATCCACCAGGCGACTCTGTGCCCCTCTCTTGGCCATCTGCCAGGAGCCAGCAAGGCTGGGGTGGGCGCAGCGTGTGCCCTGCGTTCAAGGCAGGGCTCTTGGGGAGACTGACGCCCAACAAACAGCCCCAATGACCCCTGTGCTCCAGTGGGGCAGGGCGCTCTCCGCTGGCCTCCGGTGGAGAGCAGGGGGACTTGACCGACTGGGCCTGCCCGGCCTTGCTGGCAGTGTGGGGCCTTGGGGTGGAAATGCAGGTAAGTGGCAATTAGCCTGTTTGGAAATCAAGAACAAGAGCAAGCGTGCCAGGGTCACTCACCCTGCCAGATGGCCGCCCCCCGGGGCTGGGCAAGGGGCCTGGGGTCACTCACCCTGCCAGATGGCAGCCCCCCGGGGCTGGGCAAGGGGCCTGGGGTCACTCACCCTGCCAGATGGCAGCCCCCCGGGGCTGGGCAAGGGGCCTGGGGTCACTCACCCTGCCAGATGGCAGCCCCCCGGGGCTGGGCAAGGGGCCTGGGGTCACTCACCCTGCCAGATGGCAGCCCCCCGGGCCTGGGCAAGGGGGCCTGGGCAGAGCCCTCGGGGAAGCATGCACAGTGCCTGTCTGCTGGGGGGCACCACGGGGGGGGGGGGGGGGCTGGAGACAGGCTGAGCTGAGCTTGCTGCAAGACAGTGCCTGGTGCACCCTGAATGCTACAGCCTCCCTGCCCAGATCACCCCATGGAGGTCAGGCGACAGCCCCCAGCGCAGCCCAGGCCGCCTGCATTGGCCTGCCAGCATCCCTGGACTTCTCCAGAGCAGCTCTGTGTGAGGCCAAGAGGGTTAAGGGTGGGACTGGTGAAGACAGTGGGGGCAGGGGGAGTCCTACCTCCTAGAGTTTGTTAATTGCTGGCTTTCCCCAGCTCAGCCTGTTGTCCGCCACCCCACAGCCCTGCTGGCATTAGGCCCCCGACAGAGCTTGCAGGTGGGGAAGCACCCGGGAGGGGTATGGCCAGTCTCCCAGGGTTGCGGGTAGGGGCTGGAGCCACATCAGCCCCCTCCCTGCAAGCACTGAATGACTGTTGTGCCCGCCTCCCCCCGGAGCTGTCTCTCTTCCCCCCCCACGTGGCAGATTCGCCCCCACACAGGCAGACACTGAGCTCTCCCCATGCTCCTTCCCCACTGGGCCCACGTGGGTGCTGCAGGAGCCCTAGTGCCTGCCAGGGGAGAAGCGAGCCGCCTACAGCAGCACGGCTGAGTCAGCAGAGCCCAGCCCCAGCCTGGTGCCACTGGGGTGCTGCTCTGCTGGGAACCAGGACCTGCCAGGGCCCCAATCCACCCAGGCGCCACCTCCATGCTGGCCCTGCCCTGATGGCTTAGCCCTGCCCTCTTGGTCATGGCCGGGGGCCTGGCCGCTCTCCCCCTCCTGCAAACACCCCGTCCGTACTCCACAGGCTGGGGAAAAACCAGACGGAGCCGGCGGCTGCAGAACCTTAGAGCATGTTTATTTTCACCTATGTCTACGCGCCCGAGCGCGGCCCAGCCCCCCAGAGCGCGGCAGCCCGTGTGCTCTGCAGGCCGGGCAGCGCCGGCTGAAATGGAGAACAGAATGCGCATCCCGTGCAGGGCAGAGGAACAGCCATGGGGCCTGCAAGCCCCCAGAGCGGGGCAGGAGCCGGAAGCCTCTGCCTGGAGCCCTCTGGCCCTGGCCTGGTGGGAGCAGCGCAGCCACCTGTCACCTGGCCTGGAGGCTCCCCTGTCACAGTGGTGCAACCGGCATCCCCCCTCCTCCGCAGCACACACTCCCCCACTGGCGGAACCAGAGCGCCTCTCCCCCCAGCCCCCTCTGCTCTCCTGGGGGCTCCTGTCCACTGCCACAGCCCCCTTTGCCCTCCGCACTCTTCATGCTGGGTCCCCAGCTCTGCCCGGAGGGGGTCCCCTCGCCAGTGCCCTTCTGAGCAGTGACCCCGTGTCACCCCAGCCCTTGGCTCTGGTGTAATGACACGAGCTGCGAGGCTGGGTGGGGGCTGGGCTCCCGCGTCAGGACCCCCCATGGCGGGGGCCTGGCTCTCGCATCCGCTGCGGGGCACTAGCAGAGACAGGCCTCCACCGCAGGGGCCTGCCCCTTCCTGGTGCCGGGTGCTTGGAGGATCAGCAAGCGCAAGGGGGGCCAGTCTTGCAGGCAACAATTTCTGCCCCGGCTTGGTGGTGGCGTCAGCTCCTGGGAGGGGGAAGGGCTCCTGCCTGGCTCCTTGGGCTGCAACTACATTGGCCTGTTTCAAAGCTCCCAGGGCATCCCCTCCGTGGCCCTGACTGGGGGGGCTGTTTCTGGGCCAGGCAGGTACCAGGCGGCTCTTCCAGCCCTGGCTTGCTATCTACAAAGGGAATGGGGGGCGGCTCCCCGCAGGAACGGGCGCCCTCGTGCTCCGGGCGCTGCAGCAGGGCCGGGGAGCGCGCAGGCTCTGGCTGCTCTCAGGGCTGCTGAGGTTGGGGCGCAGGCTGCGGGGACGGGCGCCACAGACGCTGGCTGGCTCGGATCTGGCCTGGGGAGCTGGGGGAGGGGGACAGGAAACAGGGGCCACGTGACTGGCCAGAGCTGTTTCTTCCCTCCTGTGTGGCTCCAAGGCCCAGAGCAGGCTGCACCACCTGGCCTGCTGGGGTCTGCCTGGGGCCCAGCTGAGGGTCACCACTGGAGTAAGGCAGCCTCCCGCCGGCCCATCCAGGGCGACAGCCCAGCATACAAGGGGCCCAAGGACCCCACGGCTCCTGCCCTCTGCCCTCCACGCCACTGGGAACTGGTCAGTTCTCTAGCTCTGGTGGCCTCTCCCAGCCCCTACCTGGGCTCTGTACAGGGAGCTGGGGTGCACCGCGGGCCCTGTGCAAGCCGGGACAGTGTAAGGCAGGGTGGGCAGGGCCTCAGGTGAAAGGGGAGGGGCCTCCCCTCCCCCCCCCCCAGAGAGCCACCAGCTGTTCTTAACAGCTGGCAGTTTCCTCTCCTGGCGGGTGGGAGTAGACTTGTGTGCGCTCCCCCTCCCCCAGGTCAATCCGGGCCTGGGGGAACACGCACAGTCTGCCCCAGCCCTGCAAGGGAGACCCCACTTCGAGTCACCCGCCAGCTGAGCGGCAGCCGCTGGTTGACTAAGTGCCAAGCCCCTTGCAGGGCGGGAGGAGACTGCGCACTCCCCCGGCCCATCAGGGCTTGGGAGCGAGGGGAGCACGCCGTCTCCTCCCGCCCTGCAAGGAGCCGGGGGGGGGGGGGGGGAGAGCGCAAAGTCTCTTTCCCCGCCCTCCAGCACACGGTGCTTAGAATCAACCTTGGTGGTTACCGCTAAGTGCTGCGCGCTCCCGCGTCCCTAGGCCCCGATTGGCCTGGTGGCAGAGGAGCGGTAGGACCTCCATGGCCGGATCAACCTGCTTGGTGGGCCGGATTCAGCCCGCGAGGCCCCTTTTGCCCACCCTGGTGCAAGGCATGAACCCAGCCATGAGGTCCTGAGTGGTTCTTAACGGGCACACGAGCCCACCCCCTTCCCCCTCGGACAGATCCTGCTTTCTCCCTCGCCGGCCTTGCTGGAGCGCTCGGCCCGGCCCCGGGCAGATCTGCACAGTGGGCGGCACTCACCAGCCAGGGCTCTCACCCCTCTGCTTCCTGGCGCAGGCAGAGGCCCCCACATCTGTGGCAGGAAGCAGGGAGGGGAGCAGCTCTGGAGGCTGGGCCCTGGGGAGGGAGGTGGGGGATGTGCACACACCACACACCTGTGAACGCTCACACTGGCATCCATCCAGACAGAGGTGTGCACACCCCCATACTCGTGTGCACACCCCCATACTCCCCTCGCCGAGTGCCCATGCGCTTGGCCTCACCTCCCAGCTCTGCCCCTCCCAGCAGCCCAGGAGCTGCCAGCCAGGCGCCAGCTTGCGGAGAACACGAGCCGGGCAGGATGCGACTGCGTGTGCACGGGCGAGCTGCAGCGTACGTGGGAGTCATGCCAGGCAGAGATGGGAACGGGCGCGTGGAGGGCACAGGCCTCCTTGGAGCCATGCCTTGTGCACGGCCTCGTCCCCCCACCCCTGGCCTCTGGGCTATTTGGGGAACTCGCTGGGAGGCTGCAAGCTAGCAGGGTTTTATTGGGGGGGGGGGGAGGAGAGAAAAGGGGCCAAAGCAGCCAGCTAAGCTGCTTTGTGGTTCCTCAGGTGCCAGGATTGGTCTCAGTCACACACACTCAGCCCACCAGGACCAAGTCATCCCGCCCCCGGCACACTCCCCTTGCACTGCCCCCCAGGACCCCCCACGGCGTGGCTTGCAGGCTGGGCTCACCTGGGTCGCATGCTTGGCTTCTCTTGCAGGACTCATGCTTCACAATAACATGCCAGGAAAAGCGTTTCGACGAGCCCCGGAGCTGGGCTGATGAGTGGGATGGCGGAGATGGCGCCGCGCGCTCCTGCGTGTGCCAGCCATTCCCTCCGGCTCCGGCAGGCTCGGCCGGCTCCCGGCCAGCGCTGGAGAGATCTCGGGCTCCAGGGAGGATGCCCAGCCACGTACCATGGAGCACGTCCCTCTTGCTCACGACCAGGCCCCAGAGATCAGCGGGGGCTCCCCTCTAGCCCCCTCGCTGGCTGCTCTCGCCCTGTGTTCACCCCCTGCTCCCCAAAGCTAAGGGAGCCCCCAGTCGCACAAACAGCTTGAGCACTAGGGGACCCCCCGCTGGGTAACACGCAGCCCCGGGCAGCTGCTTTGCTTCCCCTACCTTCATGCACAGCAGCACCCTCCCTTGGAGAGCCCCGCACCTTTCGCCCATGGCTGTCACCTCTGCGGGTGGCACCTGCCTAGTGCAGAGCCCTTTGCCTGCGCCTGGTGCACAGACCGACCCCTGCTCCAGCTGGCACAGGCTGGGCGAGTTCATGGCTAGCAGACTCAGAGCTGGGACACCAGTGTCAGGGCCACTCTGTCCCCCGTACGGGGGAAGGGACCACGAGGCCCTTTTCCACTGCCGGCTCATCTGCCCCCACACCTTCTCCAGACTGCCCCTGCCCCCTGCTCCTTCCCCTCCCCCCCCCCTCCCTGGGAAGGGCCCTGATGCTCCAGGTACAAGGAAACGCAGAATGGAAAGGATCCATTTGTAGCTGGGGGGGGGGGCAAACAAAGCCCCCAAGGGTTGTGGTGATTGGGGGAGGGGGAAAGCTTGAGGAAGGTGCTGTAGAAGGAGCACTTCCCCATCTCCTATCCCCCCCCCCCCCCGCCCTGTCTGCTCACCTAGGTCCCACGCTCGCCCCTTCCTGGCAGGGC
Organism: Pelodiscus sinensis; assembly: GCF_052426305.1. Classification (NCBI taxonomy): domain Eukaryota; kingdom Metazoa; phylum Chordata; order Testudines; family Trionychidae; genus Pelodiscus; species Pelodiscus sinensis. The sequence goes on along the minus strand of NC_143078.1, from coordinate 16,095,599 downwards.
TCCTGCCAGCTGCCTTCTGCAGACTCCATCCCCAGTCCCCCTTCCCAGGGAAGCCCTGGGGCATGCAGCTCTGTGAGCAGGGCCCCTGGGTGCCTGCCTTGCACGTCTCCCCAGCAGCCATGTACAGCCCACTGCAGGGCTGAATAGCTGTCTCAGAAACCCAGCTTGTGCCTTGATGTATCATTGTAATTAAGACCCGGAATCTGATCATTACGCCGTCAGGCAGAGCTCACGGGGGACCAGCTGGGCTTGATCGTGCCCCATCATGTCCCGAGTGCCGTGCCATTCCCAGGCCCGAGGGGCGACCACGTCCCGCTTTCAACCTCAGGTCGCTGAAAATCCTTGGGCTGCATTAGTCTCCTTGGCAGGAGACAGCCCCTGCTCCCACATGCTGGTCCCCACAGATGCCAAGCTAGGAAAGCAGAAGGTGACCTTCAAACTGCAGATCCAGCCCAAGGTCGTTGTGCTGGGATAACTCCGAGCCGAGCACGGGGTTGTGCCAAGGAGCCGAAAGCAGCCCTGGGGTGGCCTTGGAGGAGGAAGGAAGAACTGCTCTGGCATTGCAGCATGGCTGTGCACGGGCACCCCATCCCGGCTGTGGGCTTCCTTTCTCAGCGGGACCCTGCAGAGCGCTGGCTGGAGGAAGGTGCAGCTGTAGCTCTGCTCCGAGGGCTGGACGGCTGCGAGGAGCTGGCGGACGGGAGTACAACGTTCACTGGGGTGATAGCAGGATGGGTGCTGCGTAGCAGGAGGCAGTGCCTGGCCGTGGCACTGCGCCATGTGCATGGAGCTCTATCACCCCCTGCTGGGCCCAGCCCCAGTGGCAGGGTCCCTCCCTTGCCTCGACACGCCTGCCTGGGTCTGCCGTACGCCTACACCACGATGGGCGTGTCCGAGAAGACCGAGCTGACGGAGTCCGGATCTGACATTTTCCTGGGGCCCTTCGGGGCCCTCCTGGCGGGCTGCCCTGGCGAGCGGCTGGGTTGGACCTTGCCGTTTTGGCCTTGCATGGGGCCAGGAGCTGCAAGGTGACTCAGGCTTCCCTTGTGGCCGGCCACTTCAGGGTCGTGGTTGGGCGTGGTGCTGAGCATGGAGGAGTTGATGCTGTCCTCTAGCTGGGCGGCTGGCTTCTCGTTGCCCCGGCACCAGCAGCGGCAGGGCGTCAGGTACAGGTAGATGAGCACCAGGATGACGCTGAGAATGCAGCCCACCAGCGTGGTGTAGGCCGTGTTCAGCGTGTCGTGAGACCCGTGCTGGGTGCAGTTGTAGACCTTCACGTCCACGTAGAGAGTCTCGTTGAAGGCCTGGCTCGCTGCGTAGCAGGTGTAGACGCCCGTGTCCTCCACCCGCACAGGGCGGATCTGCAGGCTGCCGTTGCCCAGCACCGTCACAGTGCTGTTGGCGGCCTCCTCCGGGACACGCCTGTTGTTTGGCGTCACCCACTCCCTGGTGGCCGCCCCCCGGAGCCTGGTGTCGCAGTCGATGGTCACGGTGTCCCCCAGGTAGGCCTCCAGCACGTGCTCCTTGAACTCGCTGCAGTTGAGGGAGTCCTGGCTGTTGAGGGTGAGGATGCTGACGCTGCGCTTGCCCTGCGGCAGGCTGCACACCAGCTCCTCCCGGAAGTCCACCACGGAGCTGAGCTGGCGGGCGTGCCAGTGGGCAAAGAGCTCGTACAGCCCGCAGTCACAGCTCAGCGGGTTGCTGTGCAGGTAGAGGCCATTTTTAATCCACGCCGGGAGGCTTTTCAGGGTTGCCACCGGCAGGACCTTGAGCTTGTTGGCCGAAAGGTCCAACAGGGCCAGGTCGGGCAGCTTGGCCCGGTCCTTCACCAGCTCCACGGGGAAGCGGGAGATCTGGTTTTGGCTCAGGTAGAGCTTCTGTAGCTTGGCCATGTCATCGAAGGCGCTGCGGTCCAGCTGCGCGATCTGGTTGTTGTAGAGCAGCAGCACCTCCAGCTCCTGCAGCTGGCTGAAGAGGTTCTCCTCCAGCGCCCGCAGGCTGTTGGAGGAGAGGTCCAGGTAGCGCAGGTGCGGGACGTGGCCAAAGGCCTCCGTGGAGACGAAGCCCAGGGCGTTGTGGCAGAGCAGCAGGGAGTGGAGGTGGGCCAGGCGGGCGGGGGTCCAGTCGGCCCGCAGGCGGGTCAGGTTGTTGTGGCTCAGGTCCAGGATGGCGGTGAAGCGGGGCAGCCTGGGGGGCACGGTGCTTAGGGCCAGCTTGGAGCAGCTGATGATGTTGCTGGCGCACACGCATTTCGGGGGGCAGTTGAGGACCGAGCCTCCTTCCCGGGCGAGTCCGCAGCCCAGCAGCAGCAGCAGGCCCAGGAGCCAGGCTGCCCCGCCGCACAGCCCAGGCGCGGGGTGCCCCAGCCACATGGTGGCCACGTCCCAGGCGCACGGAGGCGCAGGGCCGGAGCTGCCAGGCTGCGGTGCAGCGAGCGGCCCGCTGCGGGATCCGCGTCACCTGCTCTCGGCACCGGCGGCTCCCGGCCGGGAGGGGCCCCGCGGCGCTCAGCCCATCCTCGCTTCGCGGCCCGGACAGCGCCCGCCCGCGCCCCGCTCCTCGGCCGGCCCGCGCCGCGGGGGAAGGCGCCTGGGCGCAGCGAGCGGTGCGGGGAGCCTGTCACCGTGCGGAGGGCGGGTTGGCCGGGGGGCCGGGCCGGCGCTGCCCGGCCCGCGCCGCGCACATCGCCGCCGGGCTGCAGGCGGGAGCCGTCGCTCGAACCCGGGTCGGGCCGGGAGCCGCTGCGGGAGCCCCGCGCCGCAGCCCGCTGGCTTCGCTAAGGCGCCGGGATGGAGCCTCCTCCCGCTTGACGGGCACAGGCGCCTCATTAGCATGACTGGGATTGTCTAATTACGGGCGGCCAGTCACCAGCCGCGCCCGGCGCTCCGCGCGCAGCCATTGGTTGGGGCTGCGCCGCACCAGGCCAATCAGCGTGGCTGGCGTTTAACCTGTGCGGTGCTGGCGGGCAGCAGAGCGCGGGGCCGAGCTGCGGGGTCTGGCCCCTGTCGAGCTGGGCGTTGGCGGGACCCGCAGCGCAGCTCTGGGCTGGCGCCCGGGCATTAGCAGCGCTCGCCCCGCGAGGGGGCGGCCTCCTGTGCGGGAGGGGGGCAGGGGAAACCGCACGAAAATAAGGGGCAGCCCCGTGTCCCCGCCTTGCCCTGTGACTTGCAGAGTTTTGCTGCCCTCGAGTGCACCTTGCAATTGGCAGCAGCCTCAACGCGGGGCTTTGCTGTCCCGGCTGCGCCCGGCAGGCCGCGTGTGCCCAGGGAGAAGCGTTTGCGATGCCAGACTCGACTGCTCGAGCCAGATCTTCCTAGTCTGTCGTCTAATGAGCTGGCCCAGTCACAGCGCCGTCCCATCGACAGGGCACCGCTCCATAGGAAGGCAGGGTGACAAGCGGAGGGGACTGCGGGAAAGGGTGGGCAGGGGAAGGCGATGGCCCAGAGACGTGTGTGCCTGCATCTAGCCCTGATTGTAACGGCCAGTTCTCCACTGGGGAAAATTTTGCAACGGAAAGTGGCTTTCAGGACTAAGAACTTTTCACCAAAATGTCCATTTTGGGGGAAAAGACAATTTTGTCCCAAACCTGACATGTTTATATTTAACATTCAAATATTTCCATTTTAAACCCCAATAGTTTAGTGTTTTTAAAAAGAAAAAAAGCAAATAATTTTTTTGTTAAAAACGAATGTAGTTTGGTTTGGTTGGAATTTCACATGGGAAAAATAATCCAGCCCTGGGTTGGAAGCTTTTGTTTGCGTATGTAGTCTTAGCTGCTCACTGTGTGCATGGGGGGGTGGGGAGGGGCAGAGGTCCCTGGTAGCAGGGCTCTGTGGTGCTGGCACTAGAAGGCTGGGCCAGCCTGAGGGGTAGGTATTGTTATAGGGTTAAGTCCCATTGTAGGACCCACCTGGGCAAATAGGAGTCAAAATGCAAATAGGAGACAGTTTGTGCTCACGTTTGAAGCATCAGTTTGCAGCATCAGTGTGAGCTCTGCACTTTACTTAGCAGGCTGGAGGAGAGACAGCCATGCCTTCGGCAAAGGCAAGCCATGGAAGCACGAGCCAACTTTTCATCTTAGTTGTGGTTTCCAAAGTTACTGGTAATCGAGACATTGAAGAAATTGCTAAAGGGCATAAATTATTAGTGCCTTTGCATTTTCACCTCACTTATGGGACTGGCTCTTTCCCAACACAGCCTCCCACAAACGCAGCATTACTGCTCTTCCTCATCACTGAGCAGCGGTCAGGAAGGATGGCCGGCTTACAAATCCCGGCTGGAGTGAGTCAAAGGAGACACCTTGGGTCATCTCAATGACAGCAGTGGAAACCCCTTTGGCCCTGATGAGCAATGGGGGGCTCTACCCACTGGGTTCAGGTGGAGTTGACGGAGCAGAATGCTATAAAGGAGGGCTGGGCTGCGCCAGATCCAGCTTGCTAAGTCACCAGATCTGACCCGCAGACGAAATGGGGAGCCCTAGGCAGGTCCCCGCTTGCCTTGCCCCACCCGCACGCGCTCAGAAAAGCCGTTGCTGGGCCGTTTCTCTTTCATAACTGAGAGCCGGGAGGGAAGGGGAGGAAGGCTTCATGAGCTGCTTCTGCCCCCAGCACAATCCCATTGGCCAGTTTCTGACCAATGGGAGCTGCCTGTTTGAAAGGCAGGGAGCACACAAAGCAACCATGTACCCCTTCCTCTCTGGCTCCTAGTTAGTCACACACAGCCTGTGCAGGGGCAGGGCAGGCAGGGAGGCTGCCTCAGAAACGTGCTGGGCTGCCGGCTGGGAGTCATCCAGGTAAGTTGCTGGCCAGAGCCCACCTCTGACATTCCAACCCCTCCCTCCCCCAACCCTCTGTCCCCCACTCCTACCCCCTTACGCCATATAACCCAAACCCTCTGCCTCCCTCCTGCACCCAGGACCTGCACCCCAGCCCGCTGCCCCAGCTCACAATCCTTTCCTGTCCTAAGTCCCAACCAAACCCCTACCCTCAGGTCAGAACCCCTTCCTGTACTAGGTCACACCAAACCCCTGCACCGCCAGCTAGTGCCCAAGGTCACAACTGCCTCCTTCACCCAATCTCCCTCCCAGGCCCCCCAGACCCTCTCCTGCACCCTAAAGAGCTGTGCAAGGCTCGGGGTGGCTGCTCAGGGTTGGAAGGAACAAGAACCGTCCTGAATCTTCAGCCGGAGCCACCTTCTGAAGAGTTTGGTTACCTGTGGCCTAGGGCTGTTCATCTGCGGATATCTGGCTAATTGTGAAGTCGATACAATATGTATCGATTACTTGACTCGTCGATAAGGGCCGCTCAGCAGAGCCACGGTGGGGATAGCTCCCGCAGCCAGCTCACAGCCAGAGGAGGTGGGCGGGGGAAGAATTTTTGTTCCTTAGCGGAGCTTGGCTTGTTTACCTTAATCAAACGAAGGCTGAGGGGGGACATGATTGCACTCTTTAAATATATTAGAGGGATAAATACCAGGGAGGGAGAGGAATTATTTAAGCTTAATACCAATGTGGACACAAGAACAAATGGATATAAGCTGGCTAATAGGAAGTTTAGACTTGAGATTAGACGAAGGTTTCTAACCATTAGAGGAGTGAGGTTCTGGAACGGCCTTCCAAGGGAAGTAGTGGGGGCAAAAGATCTATCTGGTTTCAAGATTAAACTAGATGGGTTTATGAAGGGGATGGTTTGATGAGATAACATGATCTTGGTAACTAATTGACCATTCATTATCAGAGGTAAATAGGCCATTGGAGGGATGATAGGAGTTACTATAAAAAACTTTCTGGGTGTCTGGCTGGTGAGTCTTGCCCACATGCTCAGGGTTTAGCTGATCGCCATATTTGGGGTTGGGAGGGAATTTTCCTCCAGGGTAGATTGGAAGAGGCCCTGGAGGTTTTTCGCCTTCCTCTGTAGCATGGGGCACAGATCACAGCTGGAGGATTCTCTGCATCTTGGGGTCTTCAAAGTATTTGAAGGCTTCAATATCTGAGATCTAGGTGAGAGGATTATTCTAAGGGGTGGGTGAGATTCTGTGGCCTGCACTGTGCAGGGGGTCAGACTAGATGATCATAATGGTCCCTTCTGACCTTAAAGTCTAGGAGTCTATGAGTTCACAGCCAATGACAATGGAAGCGTGACTGACTGCCTTGCAGAAGTGTGTCTGGTTTGTCCAAGGTGACAAGGAGAGAATGTGACCGAAAAGGAATAGAACCCAGGAGTCCTGATACCCCTTCTGCTCTCTAAGCATCACAGGCACTAGGAGGGTTAATTAATGATACCTTCAGCTTTTCCCTCTCTAGATCTCCAGGGGGCAGAATCCTGGGGCTGGAAGAGACCTCAGCGGTCATCGAGTCCAGCCCCCTGCCCAAAGCAGGACCAACCCAACTCAATCATCCCACCCAGGGCTTGGTCAAGCCGAGACTTCAAAACCTCTAGGGATGGAGATTCCACCCCCTCCCTAGGGAACCCAGCCCAGGGCTTCCCACCCGCCTAAGGAAATAGTTTTTCTTCATATCCAACCTAGACCTCCCCCACTGTAACTTGAGACCATTGCTCCTTGTTCTGCATCTGTCACCACTGAGAACAGCTTCTCTCCATCCAGAACAGCCTCTCTCCATTACACAGATGGGGAAAGTGAGGTATGGATTTAGGAAGTGACCTCTGCAGGTCAGAAGTGGGAATAGACCATGACTTTCCTGATTCTTTCTCTTGAGCTGTGACCAATGGTCCATGCTCCCTCTCACCCAGCTGGGCATTCACCCGCACTCCACCCTGGCTGTATCTGAATCTCTCTCCTGGGAAACGCTCACGGGCTCACTTCGCTATTTATTGACCAGACTTCTTTTCTCTCTCTGAAACCAATGTGAAAAACAGCAGCACTGCTGATTTTTTGCATCAGTAAAGCTGATGCGCAGCAGCCAGGAATTGCAAAGTTACTGGGCCAAAATCTCCCGTCTCTCCCGTCACTTACACTAGAGTAAACTGGCAGCGACACCTTTGACATCCATGGACGTGAACGAGTGAGACTGTCCCAGCAATGGTAACTCTGCCACACTGCGGGAGAGAGGGAGACGGACGGACGGGCACAGGAAAGGGCTGCTCTTCAGAGCACGGGTGCTCAGCACTTTCTGAAAAAATCAGGCCTCTTAATACATCTCAAATTGGGCAAAGTCACTAGTTACTGTGGACAATCTTAGCTGAGCTATCGGGTGGGAGGATGGAGGGGCTGAGAGATGGCTGGTGTGAGAGACCCCACGCTTCCAACAGCCGAACTTCTGTGCATGTAAATGTCACTGCAGCCTGCTCCCTCTCTCTAATTCTCCTGGGCTCCCCAAGATGGAGCGACGAGGGGGCATTGGCCACGTCTCTCTGGAGCTCTCCCCAGAATGCAGGTCTCTGCTGCCCTCCACAACATCCGATGAAGGAATGACAGGGGCAGAATTCACAGGGCTGGCAGCAGGAGGAGGCAATGGGCTGGCCCAGGCCTGACGAAAGCTGCTAAGTGGATAAGTGCGAGTGTGTGCTGCCCAGCGCACGCTGCGAAATAATCCTCTTAAAAGAGCCCGGGCTGCGGGATAATTGAAGTGGCTACAGGGCATGGAGAGCAGAAGCACATGACAGATCCTTGCTGGAGCCGGGCAAGTGGGTGCTCCCAGCTCAGCCTTGCGATCCCTGGCCAGGCGGGAAGGGACCTGCGCTGGGAGGCAGCAAGCCAACAAGCAAAGCAGGAGCAGCGCAGACGTGTGCCATGCACAGGGCACCCTCCCCCGGCGGCATGGCTCAAAGTGAGCCAGGCCCCAACCCTGCCCTGCCTTCCACTTACACCAGCAGGGCACTGCTGTCACCCCATGGGGTTACTCCTCAGTTACACCAGGGGGTGGGAGGAGAAGGCACCCAATGGAGTTGCAGGGGAGCTTGTATTGGGAGAGATGATTGGAAAAGGCAAACGTGGTGCCCATCTTCAAAAAAGGGAAGAAGGACGATCCAGGGAACTATAGGCTTACCAGTCTTACCTCGGTTCCTGGAAAAATCATGGCAGGGATCCTAAAGGAATCCATTTTAAGGCACTTGGAAGAGGGGAAAGTGATCAGGAATAGTCAGCATGGATTCACAAAGGGCAAGTCGTGCCTGACCAATCTGATTAGCTTCTATGATGAGGTAACAGGCTCGGTGGACGTGGGAAAGTCAGTGGATGTGATATACCTTGACTTTAGCAAGGCTTTCGATACGGTCTCCCACAATATTCTTGCCAGCAAGTTAAGGGATTGTGGATTGGATAAATGGACAGTAAGATGGATAGAAAGCTGGCTAGAAGGCCAGGCCCAGCGGGTAGTGATCAACGGCTCAATGTCAGGATGGCGGTTGGTTTCTAGCGGTGTGCCCCAAGGATCTGTTCTTGGACCGGTTTTGTTCAATATCTTCATTAATGACCTGGAGGAGGGGATGGATTGCACCCTCAGCAAGTTTGCAGATGACACTAAGCCAGGGGGAGAGGTAGATACGCTGGAGGGCAGGGACAGGGTCCAGAGTGACCTGGACAGATTAGAGGATTGGGCCATAAGAAATCTGATGAGGTTCAACAAGGACAAGTGCAGAGTCCTGCACTTGGGATGGAAGAATCCCAAGCATTGGTACAGGCTGGGGACCAACCAGCTAAGTAGTAGTTCTGCAGAAAAGGACCTGGGGGTTACAGTGGATGAGAAGCTGGATATGAGTCAACAGTGAGTCCTTGTAGCCAAGAAGGCTAATGGCATATTGGGGGGCATTAAGAGGAGCATTGCCAGCAGATCCAGAGATGTCATTATTCCCCTTTATTCAGCTTTGGTGAGGCCACATCTGGAGTAGTGTGTCCAGTTCTGGGCCCCCCCCCCATAGAAAGGATGTGGACGCATTGGAGAGGGTCCAGCGGAGGTCAACCAAAATGATTCGGGGGCTGGAGCACATGACCTACGAGGAGAGGCTGAGGGAGTTGGGTTTGTTTAGTCTGCAGAAGAGAAGAGTGAGGGGGGATTTGAGAGCAGCCTTCAACTTCCTGAAGGGGGGTTCCAAAGAGGCTGGAGAGAGGCTGTTCTCAGTGGTGACAGGTGGCAGAACAAGGAGCAATGGGCTCAAGTTGCAGTGGGAGAGGTCCAGGTTGGATATTAGGAAAAACTATTTCCCTAGGCGGGTGGTGAAGCACTGGGATGGGTTACCTAGGGAAGTAGTGGAGTCTCCATCCCTAGAGGGGATTAAGTCTCGGCTTGACAAAGCCCTGGCTGGGTTGATCTAGTTGGGATTGGTCGTGCCTAGAGCAGGGGGCTGGACTTGATGACTCCTGAGGTCTCTTCCCGTTCTGTGATTCTATGGTTCTATGGTATTGTGAGGGGCTGGCTGCGTGAGTGGCATTGTGAAATAGCGCTGGGACACTAGTCCGGGCAGACTTGAGTTTGAGTCTCAGCTCTGTGACCTTGGGCAATACATTTAGCTTCTCTTGCCTCCATTTCCATCTGTACCATGGGACTAACAGCCCTGCCCTGCCCCCCCTCCTCAGGGGGGACGAGGATAAATATACTCAAGACTGTGTTCTCAGCGATGTACTGGGTCGTGGGCGGCCCGACCTCTTAGCCAGAGTCCATGGTGAGACAGGAGCCAGCTGGGCTGGGATGCCAGGTCAGACACAGGAGACCAATCAGACGCCAGGCCGGGGGCAGGAGGCACACACTTGGAACTTCCTGTTCTTGCAGGTGGTTTAAACAGGGCTAGCTGGCCAATCAGCGGTTTGGTGGCTTGGGGAGGAGCCATGAGTGGCGGGGGGCCTTGGGGAAGGGGCAAGAAGAGGTAGAGTGAGGGTGGTGCCTTGGGGACAAGGGGGGCAGGGCTTGGTGGAGCAGTGTTCAGAGTGGAGCAGGCTTCGAGCACCCTGGGGAAAAGTTGGTGCCAGAGGTGGGCCGTGATGATCTATACCTGAGAGACGAGTCTCCTGATTTACACCAGGATCAACGAAGGGAGACTCAGGGCCCGTAGTGTCCCCCTGCTTTTGACTCAGTGCAGCAGTCTGCCCTCTGGATCCTGCGGCCGCATGCTGGGGGCCCGAGGGCCCCTTGCGTAGTGCCTGCGCTGTGGGGTGCTGAGAGGCACGTGGGTCAGCAGCCGCTTTGCAGACGGGTTTTCGGTAGAATCAGGAGCACACCAGGGCCGTGCGCTTGCACCGTCCTTCGCTGATGTTACTAGACTGTCTGATGAGGGAACTGACGGAGGCCAGCCCAGGATGTGTGGAAGTTAACGATTCATCCCTAGAGGATCTCGAACAGGCGGGTGATTTGTCTCCCTGGGAGAGCCCTGAGCATCTGTGCATGCTGCTGTAAGCAGGAACGAGCCGCCTGCCAGCACGGCATGCAGACTGCAAAGATGCTGAAGGGTGAATAGGTCTGGCTGGCTAGTTGATGGGTAGCGGGATGTTCATCAGCTCAGTCTTGCCCCAGCGTTATTTCCGTGTGTCCAGAAGCCTTGGTTTGGGCGGCTGGATGTCTGTGGGACGAGAGATGCAAGCGAGCAGCACGGTAGCGATGAGAACAGCAACACGGAGGAGAAACGTGGCCATTAAAACCATGGCGGAGAGGAAGCTAAACAGGTTCAGTGTCGAAAGTTGCTGCCTATCCTTAACATCCCTGGCTTTGCTTTTGTCACAAGCCAGAACAGGAGTGGACGATCCGGGCAAGCTGAGGTCTTGCTCAAGCTGAGTGCGATGGAGAGCGAAAGGGGTTGGACTCACCATAGCGGCGCCTCCTGCTGGTCAGTCCAGGAATTAGCTCAGCTTGGTGCCTTCTGCAGGTGGTGCCTCACACGTCATCACTCCGCTCTGCTGTCTCCACCCTGTGGCCCTGGACCTGCGTTGTGCCCTTGCACCATGGGGTCTGCTTCAGGGCACTGCCCGCTGGCAGTACCGCCCTTCCATTCTCCCTCCTCCAGGGATATCGGCAGCCCTCCCCCTCGCTTCTGCCTCAGCAGCCACCTGCAACCCAAAGCCTCGGGGGCAAGGTGCAATCTGCACTGGCCACGCCGGGGTGGCAAGGAGCAGTGCAAGAGGGAGGAGTGGGACCCAGGTCCATCTGCCACTCCAGGTCCCGACTGCCCTTCCCTCCTCTCCACTGCCCGTGTTCCCTGGGCCCCTGCCCGCCAACCCTTGCACCTCCTCAGCCCCACTTCACAGGAAGCACAGTCTGGCAGGGTCAGCTCTCCCTCTACTGCTCCCAGCACTGCTCTGTCCAAGGTCCTGCTGGTTCCCTCCTCTCCTGGGGCCCGGCTTTCCCCATTGCTGGGCAAGACTGAGCACCTCTCTGCCCCGCATCCTTTAATAGGGCCCAGCCTGGCCCTGACTAGCACCTCTAGCTGCACCCTGATGACTTGTAGGGTTTGTACAGGCTCCCTCCAGCCTGCTTTTAACCCTCCGGTTGCCACAGTGGGACGCCTGCCCCCTGTAAGTGGCCATGTCCGGCACGCGGAGGAAGGAACGCTGTACAAGTAGGGGGCTGAATGACGTGGAGCAGGAGGCTGGCCATGGATGAAGTCGGAGATGCAGTTTTGGGGGGTGTAAGCAATCCTCCTCCATAGTCTCTGGCTGGCGCACAGACTTGCAAGGGGCCATTTGAGATGGAAGCGTATTCAGTCTTGTCGCCATGCGAATCTGCTATCGCTAAAAGGCGATCGGCCTATCTTAGGGTTATTTCTAAGAGATCGCCGCTGAATAAACAGGCAGCAAACCGGCTGGAGGAGGCAAACGGGAGGCGGGTCAGTAGGGTTATGTGGTCTTTAAGGCAGGGGTAGTGTGGTGGAACCCCGGTTGGTAGAAATCAGTAGAGTTCCATTGAATCCCTTTTCCCCCAGCTGGGCTCTGGCCTCACAATCACATCTGTGTTCCTACCCTGAGGGGTGTGCGCCCCCCAAGCATCTGCAGCCCCTGCACCTTTCTGGGACTGCTGTGCTAGGCGTTTTGTTACCAGCCTGTCTTTGTGTTCAGTTTCAGTCTTCTCCGCTCGGTTTCCCCTTTTGCTCCACTTTGTTCCTACCCTCTCTCCATAGCTGTCCTCCTGCCCCCCAGCTTGTTCTGCTTGTTGTGTCTGGAGTGGTTCACAACAGTGGCAGCCTGTCAGAAAGCAGGGCAGACTCCTCAAACTGGTGGTGTGACTATAATTAGATTTCATCAAGCCAGCGTAGCAGTCTTACAATGCAGTCACAGAAAGTCTCCCTCCATCAGGCCTAGGCAAAATACAGCCCACAAGCTGGATCTGGCCCTCCAAGCCACCAGATCTGGCCTGCGGACACTGCGGGGAGCTGCAGGTAGGCTCCCCGCTTGCCTCACCCCACCCACCCACTGCTCAGAAACTCAGCTGCAGCACGGTTTCACTTAAAAAACTGAGCCCAGAGGGGCAGGGGGAAAGCTTTACGGGCTGTTCCCGCCCCCAGCACAATCCCATTGGCCGGCTTCTCATCAGAAACTGGCCAATGTGAGCTGTCTGTTTCAGTAACAGGCAGCCACGAAGCACAAGGGGCTCATAGTTATTCACAGAGCACATGTCTGTATCCTGTGCAGGAGCACGGCAGGCTGGCAGACTTATTCAGGAATGGCTGCTGGTTGGTAAGTTTCCTGGCCAGAGCCTGCCTCTGGTACCCCAGCCGCTCCTTTTCCCAACCCTCTGCCCCCTACAGGTATGTCTACACTACAGCGTTATTTTGAAATATCTTATTTCAAACTAGCTTATTTTGAAATAACACATCTAGACACAAAATGCATTTTGAAATAGTGTTTTGCTATTTCGAAATAGCGCGTCCACACTGATAGGACGCTGAATCGCATTTAAGGCCAGCCAGAACTGGTTCTGGCAGGGCATCAGGTCAGGAGTTACTTTGTGTGGCTGCGGCCTGAGGCTATCTGAGACCTGTGCTTAAAGGGACCTCCCCCGGACAGCCAGTTCTAAGGCTTCCCTGCTTGCTTGCCTATCACACTGAGGGACAGAAAAGCATTTTTTTCTCTGCATGCTCTTGTTGCCCTCACTTAGGACACCACAGCACTCTGCAGCATGGAGCTGGAGCCACCCTTGGCCACTTTGTTACTGCCTGCAGAACGTACTGCCAGGCTCGCAGCAACACATCCAGGAAAAGCACCAGTCTCCCTGGTGTGCCCCACTGGGGGCTTGTGCCTCATTCCTCCCTCACGTCCTTCCACTTACCCCTCCCTAACCCCCCTTCCTGTGGCACAATAAAAGACACATGTTCATTAAAACTGGGGTGGGGGAAGAATGAAACTGAGGTGAGACTGGGGAAAGAAGGTGGGAGAGGAGAGGAGGGAGGGTGGGAGAGGGGAGGGGGAAACCTGGGAGGAGGGAGCTGGAAGGAGGAAGCAAGGGGAAGAAGGGGGAGGGGAAGCTCAGGGCTCAGGGTTGGGGGTCTTGCCAGACCAACTTGATTTTCATGCAAACCTGCTCCTGGGTTTGAATGTGACCTTTGGTGGCCAGGCTGGCAGCTATCCTGCCATAGACGGCCGTGTTCCTCCATCTAGTGCGGAGATTATGGATGTTGGGGGCATCCTCCCCCAACTTGAATAAGGTCCATGATCTCCACCCTGGATCAGGAAGGCGTCCGCCTTCTCCAGCCCCTATCAGGCTCCTGGGAGCTGGCAGACTGCTCCTGGGGAGCGGTGGAGGGCTGGCTGCCAGTGGCTTGCTGGCTCATGTTTTGGGGCCACTGGGTCAGGGGCAGTGACTGCTGGCTCTGGGCTGGCAGGCTTGGAGCTGGCACAGGCACTGTGGCCAGAGTCTACCCCTTTAAGGGCTCTGGGGAGGGGGGAGGGAGAGGAGTGTCCTTGGGTGAGGCTGGAGTGGCCACCAGGGCACCCTGGGAAGGCTGGAGGCCCCCTATTTCAATATAAGTGTCTACACAGCACTTGTTTCGAAATAGCTATTTCGAATTTGGCATTACTCCTCGTGGAATGAGGTTTACCAAATTCGAAATAAGCCCTCTGCTATTTTGAATTAATTTCGAAATAGCGGTTTGGCTGTGCAGATGCTAGGAAAGTTATTTCGAAATAACTTTGCTGTGTAGACAGACCCTACTTCTGCCCCCTACTACACATATCCAAATCCTCTGCCCCCCCTCCTGAACCCAAACCTCTCCCAGATCTGGCACCCCAATTCCTTGCCCCAGATCACAGTCCCCTCCTGCCCTAGCTCTCAACCCTTTCCCTTACACCCCCTCCTGTACCCCAATTCCCTGCCCTAGGTCACACAATCCAACCCCCTGCACCCCAGTCCAGTGCCCCTGGTCACACCTACCTCCTTCACCCAAACTCCCTTCCTTCCCCCAAGCTCCCCTCTGCTCCTCCCTCCATCCCAGACCTTGCACCTCCTCCATTAATATCATGGAAAAGTGCAGCCCTCAACCACTTTCCAAATTCTTGGAGTGGCCCCCCCCCATCAAAAGTTATTGCCCACTCCTGCCCTAGACTCTCCAGCCTGTCTTGCCAGCCAGACAAACCAGACATTATGATGATGGTAATGTGATGGGGTATACTTGCACTACACTGGAGAGGAAGGGGTTAAGGCATCACTCTTAACAATGGAAGCCACGCCCCCTCAGCCCTGCTGGGCATGCTCCAACTGTTGCTACTGTATAAAAGAGAGCAGCTCAGCTAGGTCAAAGCTGATTGTTGAGGAGGAAGGGTGCACCTCCCCAGCTCCAGCTGAGCAGCAGGGCTCGTGGAGCACAGGAGCAGCAGAGGGCAACAGAGGTGTCCAGGGAGCACAGCAGCTGGGGAGCTGTCTGGGGAGCACATCAGCTCCAGAGATGCACAGCTTCCACTGCTGGCGTCATGGGAGGAAATTGTCCAGGGAGGGACTAGCCAGTATCCCAGCTGCAAAATGTCTGTAGTTTCGTGCTCTAGTTATAGCTCTTTTCAGACTGGACCCCTCTCTCGGTCTGGACTCCCCCCTTGTCTTCCCTTCCCTCCAGGGGTTGTTAGCAATCTCTCTTCTCGGGCTGGCAGTCCATCAAGTAGACATTTACCTTCCCCTCCAGTCATCAATAAGATTTACACAAGGTGGGACTCTCTTGTCTTCAGATTTGATCCCCCTTTACTTTTAGTAGAAGGTTACAAGATGCCCAAGATAATGTTTAAGATCAGGTGACAGGACTATCTGATTAAGCAGTGTCACAGGTACATCACAGGGCATTCTCCGGAAGAAGAGAGATTAGCACCTGCACAGTCTTGTTGTTTTGGCTCATGGGTCATTAGCCCTGTCTGGCTTTTCAGTGTCTACCTGAAGTGCTAGTTGTGGGTGACACATTGGAAGTACAGATACATGGGCAGTATTATTTCGATGCAGATACAGAAAAGGCACAGGTGGAGAAATTGGGTCAGTAAATCGTAACCTTTCCATCTATCTCTTACATGAGCAACCTTGATAACATACATCTCAGGAATAGCAGAGCCATGTCATAAGCACAAGAATATGGAGGGCACTGTCCTGGGGATGTGCATGGAGCCCCGAGGGGCCTGATGTAACTGTGACAATGCAGGGATCATGAGCGAAGGAGAGAGAATTGTGCCCTTTGCTGTGTGTGAGGAGGGCAGAGAGTGGGGCTTGCTGGGAGGGAAGGAAACACCCCTCCCTGACACATATATACACCCAGCCCCACACCACGTATATGCACATGCCCCACAGAGATGTTCCCCCCACTATACACCCTCCTACCTGCTGTATATGCACTCACATATGCAACAGGTCCTGACACACAGCACACAGCTATGCAGCCATAATATACTCACCAACATGCACACAGCTGCACCATATGTTCAGCCACGCGCTATACCCATACAGATTATACACACACATCTGTACTCATAATGACATGCATCACATATAAACGCAGGCTCAGCTCTCAGACCCATCCATCATACGCACAGAACACACACTCGCAGAGATAAGCAGGAAGCACGCTGTGTATTCAGCATCCCCCTTGTGTAATGACAAGCACACAAAGCACGTGCGTTATTACTACAGCCATGTCCACCAGCCCCACACGTGGCCCAGCCCTCACTGTACGCCGCCCTGTTCAGACACAGAACAAAAGGACAGTCCCGCTCTCTGTCCTAGATTGAGCACAACCGAAATCTCAGCGTGGAGGCAAGCGCTGCAGTGCTGGGGGGTGAAGCAGGCCTGGCCGGTGTGTGTTCTCAGCACACCAGTGGCCTGGCTGGGGGCAGGCTGTCTGGAAGCCCTGCCAGCAGAGGAGCATGTTGGAGGGGTGCAGGGGATGCGAAGGAGAAGGCGCAGCAGTAGTTTGGCGGGTGCTCACTGCGGGAGAGGCAGCCTGGGAGGAAGCACAGAGGGGCTTGTTAGCGCATGTCCACGTCGAGGTGGAGACCTGCCATGTCCAGGCAGCCCTGTTAGCACAGCACACGCTAACACTCACCTTCATTGCACCGCTCCGCCCTCAGCCTGGGCTGTCTCGCACTGCCCCTGCCCCAGGAGGGGCAGCCCTGGGCCCCCTATCTCTGGTCCTTGGCCCGGGCCAGCCCTGCAGACCGAGGGCCTGGCAGGCAGCAGGTGGAGAGCCACAGGAAGGGTTTACAGTCCCACCCCGCACTGCCCTGAGCAGGGAGCGGATCCTGCTTCCAGCCCAGAGAACCTGGCTCTGCTGGCTGGGAACAAAGGTGCAGCCCATGTGTGGGGAAGGGGGTGGAACGGAAACCATCGGGCTCCAGATGTCAGGAGTCTCTGAGAACAGCCAGGCATGAGCAGGGAGAGCACAGCGAGAGCCGGGAACCTCCTCCCAGCACGCCCGTCCTCTCCCCTCCCCCACCTGCTTGTGCCAGGAATGACCTTCCCTTGCATCAACCCTCCCGCTCCCCTGCTCGTCTTATGTAAGTGACTTGTCTCCTTGGCTCCCAGGCATATTTTTAGATGCAAACATTTGTGCAAATTTTTTAATCCAAAATTAGAGGGAAGGGAAACGAAGAGAAATAAACAGGGACCAAAATATGAATCAGCTGTTTTGATGAAGGTGGGAAGATTGTCAGACTGAAATGCAAAGAACGTACGATCCCCGAACATCTTCCCCACCCCCAAACTTAGTAACCCCCAGCGCTTCCTTCCCACCCTGCCCCGGCAGCCCTGCCCTTGTAGCACATAGAAGGGAGATGCTGTGCTGAGTTGTACCACACCAGGCCTAGAGGACCTGATGTGCCAGGGGCTGTACAAACGCATTGGAAGAGACAGAGCAGGTTCTAAGGAGTTTACATTCTAAATGGACCAGACAGACAGCTGGTTTTCCTACATAATGGAATATACTGTGGTCTCACTGTGGTTGTGGGGCTTGTGATGAACGGGGATCAGAGAAGATGGCCTTGTGGTTCTTCTGGCCTTCAGCTCTATGAAGTGACTTGCCCAAGACCACCCAGGGACTCAGTAGCAGAATAAGGAATTGAGTCCAATTCTCCTGAGTGCCGGTCAAGTACCTCAGCACAGCCTTCTGCTGAACCAGGAATTCCTTCATCCAGCCCAGTAGCCTTCCTGCCAGGGCCTTGGGGGAAGACCTGGAAGGGGAGCACAGGAGAAAACTGTTATCGTCACTGATGGAGCTGACCTGGTGAGGGAGGTGAATGGTTAACTGCTCACTAGTTACAGTTAATTGGAGGGAGCCGGAGCAGCCCCCGCCTGCGGTGGGCCCAGCCTAGCCAGACCAGCCCCCGCCTGCGGTGGGCCCAGCCTAGCCAGACCAGCCCCCGCCTGCGGTGAGCCCAGCCTAGCCAGAGCAGCCCCCGCCTGCGGTGAGCCCAGCCTAGCCAGAGCAGCCCCGCCTGCGGTGGGCCCAGCCTAGCCAGAGCAGCCCCCGCCTGCGGTGAGCCCAGCCTAGCCAGACCAGCCCCCGCCTGCGGTGGGCCCAGCCTAGCCAGAGCAGCCCCCGCCTGCGGTGAGCCCAGCCTAGCCAGACCAGCCCCCGCCTGCGGTGAGCCCAGCCTAGCCAGACCAGCCCCCGCCTGCGGTGGGCCCAGCCTAGCCAGAGCAGCCCCCGCCTGCGGTGGGCCCAGCCTAGCCAGAGCAGCCCCCGCCTGCGGTGAGCCCAGCCTAGCCAGAGCAGCCCCCGCCTGCGGTGGGCCCAGCCTAGCCAGAGCAGCCCCCGCCTGCGGTGAGCCCAGCCTAGCCAGAGCAGCCCCCGCCTGCGGTGGGCCCAGCCTAGCCAGAGCAGCCCCCGCCTGCGGTGAGCCCAGCCTAGCCAGAGCAGCCCCCGCCTGCGGTGAGCCCAGCCTAGCCAGAGCAGCCCCCGCCTGCGGTGAGCCCAGCCTAGCCAGACCAGCCCCCGCCTGCGGTGGGCCCAGCCTAGCCAGACCAGCCCCCGCCTGCGGTGGGCCCAGCCTAGCCAGAGCAGCCCCCGCCTGCGGTGAGCCCAGCCTAGCCAGACCAGCCCCCGCCTGCGGTGAGCCCAGCCTAGCCAGACCAGCCCCCGCCTGCGGTGGGCCCAGCCTAGCCAGAGCAGCCCCCGCCTGCGGTGAGCCCAGCCTAGCCAGAGCAGCCCCCGCCTGCGGTGAGCCCAGCCTAGCCAGAGCAGCCCCCGCCTGCGGTGAGCCCAGCCTAGCCAGACCAGCCCCCGCCTGCGGTGGGCCCAGCCTAGCCAGACCAGCCCCCGCCTGCGGTGAGCCCAGCCTAGCCAGAGCAGCCCCCGCCTGCGGTGAGCCCAGCCTAGCCAGAGCAGCCCCCGCCTGCGGTGAGCCCAGCCTAGCCAGAGCAGCCCCCGCCTGCGGTGAGCCCAGCCTAGCCAGAGCAGCCCCCGCCTGCGGTGAGCCCAGCCTAGCCAGACCAGCCCCCGCCTGCGGTGGGCCCAGCCTAGCCAGACCAGCCCCCGCCTGCGGTGGGCCCAGCCTAGCCAGACCAGCCCCCGCCTGCGGTGAGCCCAGCCTAGCCAGAGCAGGCCCTGCCTGCCCCCTGTACAACGTTTAACCAGTTAAACAGAAGGTTCAATCGGTTACCTGATGAAATGGGATTTTACATCCCTAGGCCTGGCAGAGTGAGGGCAGGATGTCTTAGGGCAGAAAGCAGAGCTCGGTCTCCAACCAGCGCTGGTCCCACCAGTTCCCTGGCATGCCTGCCCCAGCTCTGCACCTTCTGCTCTGTCCAGCTGCTCTCCGGGGCGGTGTTGGTGCCCCATGCCCAGGCTAAATTGACCCTAAAAGGGAAACGGCATGATCCAGGGACAGGGCACAGAGCTAGTCCTCCAGCGAGCAGGGCTCCATTTCCCCACTGACCACGTCCCACCCCCAGTGCCTCAGTTTCCCTGTAACTAGATGAAGACACTAGCTGGATCCCGATGGAGCATTAGGAGCCCTGTGGACAGCAAGTGCTAAGTGTGGCTATTACTATGGTGCTGGGCCTGGCTGAAGGCAGAGCTCTCTGTATGCCCACCCTCCTGGTATCTGAGAGAATCACTACAGACCTGCCCCCGCTTCCTTCCTTGTGTCCCCCCCTACCCCTGACTCTGTCTCCCTGCAGTCACTTTGCCTTCCTGCTCTCTCCCTTGAGCTCGTGTTTCTCTTTCCCTGACTCCCCCCTCTCCCCTCCTCCATGACACAGCGGCTCCACCTCCCTCCTTTCCCTCTGCTACTTTCCTTCCTTCCTTTCTCCATCTCTTTCTATTTGCCTTTCCTCCCTCCCATTCTCTCTCCAGCCACCCTCCCGCCCACTCATCCATCACCCCTCCTCCGCCCGTCTGATGCTTATACAATCGCCTTCCCTCTCCCGCATCTCACTTGCGCCCGAGGTCCCCCCTCCACGCAGGAGAATCGGTGGGAGTCTCTGGGGGAGTTGGCTGCAGTGGAGTGGAACCGAGGGAGATGAGAGCCATTCGTCTGCCCTGGCTGAACCTTCCCTGCCGCAGGGGAAGCACAGGGAGAGGCATCTTGACAGGGAGGTGCAACCATGAATATCCCCTTCCCGGCCGGGCCAGCGTGTCCCTCCCAGACTCTGCCTCTGTGCTGCTCTGCAAGCACTCGGGCGGCAAACGCTGCAAGCAGCCCTGCTGCTCGGCTTCTGTTTTCCTCTCTTACGCTGCCAGCAGGCCTCTGATTAGTGCCTGGAATAAATAATGGCGCAATAACGATTTCCCTGATCACTGCCTGGCGGTGGAGCTGGTGCCGCAGCCTTGCGGAGGGTGCTGCGGCATGGACGGATTCTCAGACGTTTCACCAAAATCACCCAGGCACTTGCATCATGCCCTTCGCTCCCCCCAGGGGCCACCCCGGGCAGAGGCATCCCCATCTCTGGGCCTGGCAGAGCTGGGAGCCCCTGAGATGGGGTAGAAAAGGGGTTAACTTGCAGCCGGAGGGCTAATTAGCTCCCCAGCGTACAGGGGAGAACCCCGGCCTGGCCTGGAATCGGCCTCCCTGGCCTTCAGCTAAGTTCAGCATTCTGCGTCCTGCAGCGAATTCATAGATTGAAAGGGGGGGGGGGAATCCAGCCCCCAGGACTTTAAAACCCAGGCCTGGATTTGACTGCCTGGGCCCATCCGTTTTCTCCCTCCCATTGCTGCCTGGGCCAGGCCTGATACCACATCACGCCCTGGCTCCCCTTCCCCGCGGCTCTGGCACACGGCGGGAGCTCAGCGCAGGCGGTGGAGATTAGCCGGCGGATTAAGCCGGCGCACGAAGTGAAAGGAGATCAAGCTAGCAGATTGCAAGGCAGGTGATTTATTGTGTTTTCCCCCTTCCCCCCCCCATAATCCCCCTTCCTCTGGATTCTGTGGGTGGAAGATGTGCTTCCTCCGGCCAAAGCCCAGAGAGCGGAAGCCCGTGATGAAGCTGTGCTGGACAGGCACACGGACACAGAGGATGGGGGGGACCAGTGAGGGCAGGGACTGCCTGCACCCCTCAGCCACACAGGGCAGTGGACTGTCCGCCCCAAGCACATCTCAGAGCTGGCGTGGGCGTGGTGGGGGGAGGCAGTTTGCCATGTGTATCACTCTCCTGGAAGAAAACACAAAATTCTCATGGGCAGAGCTTGTGGGGGGAGTAGGGGACTTGGATTCAGAGTGGTCCAAACTGCTCGGCAAGCAAACAGCATGGGCTTTGCTACGGCTAGAGGGAAACGGCTCCGGCCAGGAACACCGAGCACAAGAGCCACAAGAACGGCTAAAGGCTTGGAGACGGTGCCTTAGCGACGGGTGCTCGGTGCTCAAGCTGAGCACAAAGAAGGCTGCGGGGGCCTGAGCCCAGCCGATCGGTACCTGCCCGGAGAATACGTGTTTACTCATGGGCGGTTCAGTCCAGCAGACAGAGGTGTCACAGACTGACAGGCCAGGTGCTCTCTCTCTCCTAGCTCTGTAATGGTCCCTGCAAGAACTCTTCAGTGCATGAGATGCGGGAGAACTCTTTGGGTGCAATTTTTGAGATAGACTGTAACTTACTTGGTTTTCTGAAAGCGGGGTGCGGAACCTAAAGCCATACGCTGGATGCGGCCCCCAGCTTGCCTGAATCTGGCCCCTGAAGCTCGCAGCTCCTCTACCAGCCGGCTCCTGCACGCTTCCCCACACCCCAAGCCTGTTTCCTGGCAGCCCCCACCTACACACTATAAACCCCTCATTTTGACCCACCCCAGAGTCTACTGGGAGCTCACAAAAATCTACTCACCCTCAGTCTCTGGCATGGCCCCTGACTTATTTTTCTGTGGGTCACTTCACGTGGAAGTGGCAGAGGGGCTTAATGGCTTCGTTTCGATTTTCACCAAGATTAGTGGCAATTGGATACCTAACAGTGAATTGCCAGTGAAAATGAAGTAGCATCAGAAGTTAAAATAGGGAAAAGAACAAGTTCAAAATTACTTAGACAAAGTAGGTATCTTCAAGTCACCTGGGCCTGATGAAATGCATCCTAGAATATTTACTGAGCTAAGGAAGTATCCGAACCGTTAGCTATCATCGTTGAAAAGTCCTGGAAGATGGGTGAGATTCTAGAAGACAGGAAAAGGACAAATACAGTGGAAAAGGGAAGTAAGAACAACCCTGGGAATTACAGACCAGCCAGCTTAACTTCTGTGCCAGGAAGGTAATGGGGCAAAGAATTTAGGAATTAATCTGCAAACATTTAGAAGATAATAAGGTGATAACTAACAGCCAGCATGGATTTGTCAAGAACAAATCATACCAAACCACCCTGAGAGCTTTCTTTGACAGGGTAACAAGCCTTATGGACAGGGAGGAAGTGGTAGATGTGGTAATATCAAAACTTTAGTAAGGCTTTTGATATTGTCTTGCATGATCTTCTTATCAATAAACTAGAGAAATACAACCTAGCTGGGGCTACTATCAGGCGGGTGCATAACTGGTTGGGTAACTGTTTTCAGAGAGTAGTTATCAATGATTCATAGTCATGCTGGAAGGGCATAACAAGTGGGGTTCCACAAGGATTAGTTTTGGGACCGGTTCTGTTCAATATCTTCATCAATGGTTTAGATGATGGCATAGTGAGGACGCTTCCAAAGTTTGTGGATGATACCAAGTTGGGAGGGGTTGCAAGTGCATTGGAGGATAGGGTCATAATTCAAAATAATCTGGACAAACTGGAGGTGCTCAGGGGAGAGGGTGGAAAGAGGCGGGGTGGGGTTGGGAGGTTGGCTGGGGTGGGGTGGGACCTGAGGCAGGGGAGGGATGAGCACACCCCAGCTAGAACAGAAGTCGGTGCCTATGTCTCGAGTAGCCTTCCAGTTCTACTCGATTTGATTCGATTCAATTCGATTTGATTCTTCCTCAGGTTTTATTCTCCACTTCTAAAAAGTCTCAGAGGGGGCGCCATGCTAGTCTGTGACTTTTCAAAACAAGGAGTCCTGTGGCATAGAGCCTAACAAATATATATATATAGTACCAGGAGCTTTCCTGGGCCAAACTGCCACTCCTACTCGCATTCTGCAGCCTCAGAAGGGAACGTCGTGCTCCTCTCACGTTGCCTCCTGCATATCAGGCAAAGAGAACTGCCCCGAAGTGTTTCCCGTCTGCAGGAGGGCGTGCATTGCGGCAGCACGCCAGCAGTGTGACCTCTGGGTAAAGGCTGACCTTCTCTAGGACCCCCGAAATTGACATGCTGCAGGTTTCTGTCTGGGGTACTTCAGAAGGGTGCAGGGAAGGGTAAGTAACTCAGTTTGGGTGTCATTTGGGTTGTGGAGATCTAAACCTGGGGACACCAAACAGCTATTTTTAAAAGGTGTCGAGGTGTTTTTATTTGTCGTGTTTGCTTTGCAAAGAGTAGGCGCTCAGGTTGTTGTGATGCGGGTCAGTGTAAGATAAGATGAAAGGAGGGTGCCATCCTGCCTTGGAGCTTGCGGCTGAATTTTTGCTTTGGGCAGAGGGGTGCCTGCACAGGAGGAGAGAGATCCGACAGAAACGAAGAGGAGACAAGGCCCAGCCAGGCAAGGAGAGGAAAGAAAGCCAAGCCGCAATAGCCTACCAGCACAGTGTGGCCCTGGAAAAAGCCAGCGAGAACTTTTGGGGCCTGAAGTTGGGGAGTGTAAGTGAAGAAATTGCTCCTTTGGTTTCTTCAGCGTTCAGAGACACCGGGCACGGTACATTCCTAGGAAATAAACAAGCTTCCAGAAAACAAAGTGCCAGACTCCATCAATTGCTGCTTCCAGCTGGCACAACCCCAGGGCCCCAAACGTTGCTGGGGCGAGGGGCAGGATCCAGGTTGCAGGGGAGAGGCTGTGAGCTGCGTGTTCTGTTGGGCCCAGGGGCAGTGAATATGGAGGGACTTGCAGAAACCAGAAGCGGCCTGTGGGGTTTCAGGAGGGGAAGGTGCCACAGGAGAATGCTGGGATCTGTCTGCTGGGGGCTGACAGGCCGGGCGGTGAAGGGGACGGCAGCTGCACATTGCCACGCCTAACGTTAGGTGCCCAGCCCCACGGTGGAGCCCTGGTACAGTGTGAGCTGGCACCTAAGGAAGGGATTCACAGATGCTGAGCCGCCTATGCCAGCCAAGTGGCCGTGCCCAGGGGAGAGGGAGCAGAAGCCCGTGCCCAGTGGGAGTTCAGCGCCTGTCTCCCCCGGGTGCTCAGCCTGACCCTGCTCTGCCTGCTCCTCCAACTTCCCTCAGGGGGCAGGGGCCTGAGGGTCCTGTTCTGGGTGTGCGCAGCTGGCTGGGAGGTCAGGGGCGCTGGTGCGGAAGTGAAGCCCCCAGAGGTGCGGCAGTAGGTGATCGTGGGCTCCATGTTTGGCCTCGGCAGGTGGAGGCCTCAGTCTCTTTATGGATCTAAGTCCCAGTGATGGAGCTGGGAAGAGACCCTGGGTCCTGACTCCCCTGTGCCCTGCTGGGACCACTGGCAAACACCCCTCCCGAGCTCCTGGCGGCCATGCCAAGGAACGTTCTTCCTGCTCCCTGCTTTCCACGGCTCCTTTGCTCGCTCTGTGGCGGGGCCGGCTGGCACTGAGCCGCTCTGCAAACACAGCTGCCAGCCTCCCCGCCGGCCTGTGCTGGCACAGACCCGCACGCCGCACCTGTGCAGGTGGGGGCTGAAGCCAAGCGCCCCTCCCCCATGGCAGTCAGCAGCCATCCATCCCAACCCCCCATCTCCCACCCACTCAGCCCTTCCCCTGGGTCCGGGCTTCTCTCCCCTTCCCAGGGCGGTACAGGAGGGACCCAGGGCGCCGAGGAGGAGGAGCCCAGAAAGGAGCTAAACAGGGAGGCAGGACCGGGGTTTCGCTACTGCCTGAGCCCAGGACTGACTCCAGGAGACAGCGCCGTTCCGTCCAAAGCAGGGCCACAGCCGGCCGACGAATGTTCCCGTTAACGAGAGGGACAGGAGCACGCTCCTCCCGGACTCCCCTGCTCACCTCTGGCCTCTCTGCTGCACCGGGGAGAACCGGGGGGGTGTGGACAGCTCACCCCTGTGGCACGGAGGGGCTGCAGGTAGCAGCGTAAAGCAGCCATGAGCGGCTGGACTAGGCGCCTGCTCTCCACGCTCAGCGCCCAGCAGGCACATGGAGTCCGGCAGGGCTGGGCCGGCGAGGGCGGCGAATGCAGAAAGCCTGAGAATTCAGTTCTGCAGGCGGGGCCCGAGCTGCAGCCTCTGGCTCCGAACCGGGCAGGGCTAATGCCGGCGAGCGGCGCCCAGCCAGGCCGGTCGGGTGACACGCCAGCTCCATGTTCGTGGCACATGCGCCCTCTGAGGGTCCCCACGTCTCTGCTTTCCCCCAGCACGGCCACGCCCCTGCAAAGTGTCCTGGGCTCATCCAAGGGATGGGGAAGGTCTGGGATTTGGCCAAGGCCAAATGGGGGAGCAAATCCTGTAGCCCTGTGTGACAGGGCGTTCGCCCTGCACTGGCCCTTTAAGGGCAAACCCCAGCCTGAAGCAGGGCTGGGGAGTTTAGCCCCAGCTGGGGCTGCATTAGGGGATGAGGGCCCAGCTGGGGGCTATATAGGAACCTGGGCGGCAGCTCCCAGGGAAGGTCAATGAGGGCCTGGCTGCTGGGGAAGCAGGAGGCTCCCTGGAGCGAGGGCGAGGCGAGGCTAGGCTAGGCTAGGGGAGCTCTGGCCGAGCAAACCCCCAGGCTGCAAGGCCTGCATGATGGCCTGGTGGAGAAACAACAACCCCCAGAAGGGGGGCTCAGACAGACTTGGGCACTGCCGGAGGGCAGTGTGGCGAAGAGGACGACGCGGCCTGGAGGAGAGGGGAAGCCCCGCCAGAGGGAAGGTACTCTGCCAGCAGAAGGAGCTGATCCTGGAAGCAGACGGCAGACCCCCTGCTATGGTGGTGAGTGAAACCCCTCACACCCTGACTCCAGTGCTCCAACCACTAGGCCACGTCCCCTTCCCATTCCTCCAATAGAGTGCAGGGCCCTGAGTGAGCCGAGCTGAGCCGTGAGCCAGCAGATGTCACCCAGGGACTGATCAGTACCAGCAATTGGCCTGTTCCAGCCTGGGCAAGGGGCATTCCTGCTGCACAGAAGGGTCCCAGCTCTGCTCCCCTGGCCTCCCCCAGCTGCTGCTGCAAGCGCCAAGCGTCTCCTTGGCTGCACATGGTGTTTCTCCAGCTCTGGCTGTGATCTCCAGCCAGGGCTCCCCTGGGCCTGGGGGCACATTCCTGAAAGGGGAACTACCCAGGGCCGGACACCCCTACCCTGAGCCTCCCTTTGCTCTGGGGGAACTGGGAGCCAGGCGGCACAGCGGGGCCCTGGCCTGTGCTGGCTGCGATCGCAGGGCTAGTAATAGGCAGCAGTGCAGCCAGCGTGGCACTCAAGCCACCACCTGCGCCATGCGCATGGCTCTGCCCGTCCATCTCCTGGGGCACAGGCCCAGCTGAGCTTGTCGCCCACCCCGAAATGCTGGGCCGAGCCCCATCCCCAAGCAGGGCTGCCCACCCAGCGCCCCCTCCCTGCAGGGAGCCACAAGGGCTGTGCTGGGATGGCAGGCCCTGGCAGCCGCGGCTGCTGGGAACCCCCGGCTGGGGGCAGGGCGATCCGGGCGGCCGGGAAGCGCTGGCAGAGCTGTGAGGAAAGCTGTCAAGAGAGCAGGCAAAGGCGTGAGTGTGTGGGAGGGGGCCGCGCCTCGCGAGCAGCATCCCTGGCCCAGCCGGCTGCAGCGTCGCGTGAGGCGCAAGGCTTTGGGGAAGATGCTGAGGATCCGGGCGTGGGGCTGGCTGTGGGGAGCCGGGCTGATTTGTTTGGGAAGGCAAGGATGCAGGCTGAATGAAGGACAAAGCTGAGAGGGATGCAGATGGGGGAGGGGGCCCTCTTAAAGCAACATGCCTTGCTTTGATCTTTAAAGTCCGAGCCTTCCTTGAAATGCTGGGCCGTGTCCCTGCACACCTGTGGTGAGCCCCATGCTGTGATACTTGGGGCGGGCACGGGGCAGCCTATGGCCCCAGTCCACCCACCAGGCATCGGATGTGCTGGGGATTTCCTCCTGGGTTCCGTTGCTTTGGTGCAGTGAATAGTGGCACCTTGGTGCCCAATTGGTCACTGGACCAGCTGAAGGGGCTGGATGGGCGGCAGTGTTCCCTGGATGCTGGGCGCTTTTGTGGCCTCTTAGGAGAGAGTTTAATGACGCCCAGCTGGTGAGCAAAGCACCACAGCTTGGTTTGTATTTCTACTGGTGGTGCACATTCACACATGCCTCGGTGCACATAACATTATTCTGCACATGAATGGGAAAGTGTGATGGCGCGTTGGGGGTCCCCCATCTCCTGCACCCTGAAATGGCACAAACAGACTCCACCAGCCAGTGGAATTGAGGGTGGTTTATTGCTCCTCCAGGATACAGCATAGCACAGATGTAATCTGGTTACAGGAACTGGGGCTAAGAGGCCTCAGTGCTCCCCTTGAGATAGGGGAGTCCCAGCCCCCCTCCCCAGCTCCTGCTCCCCTGCTTTCCAGACCACAGAGGTCACCACAGCCCAGCAAGTACCCCCACTACGTCACAGAAAGATCTGCACATGGATGGATAAGATTAGAGGAATTTGAATCCATCTGGATCCAAACTCTCCCAGCTCTGGGTTTCAGTGGACACCAATCTGGAGGGATAGACTTGCTGAGTGCAAGCTTCAGAAACTTCTCATTGCTAATACCAGCCACGCTCCCGGCCAGTTCACGCTGGCGGGTGCTGCAGGCAGGGCCCAGAAATGGTTGCTGCACTGAGCAGAGAGATGCAAAGCACAGTTAGCAGGCAAGTGCCCCAGGGCATGTCTGTGTCCAGGTGAAGGTCACTTGTCTTGGGTGAACTGACAGCGCTGATGCTGAGGGATGGGTTCCTGCAGGAGAGGGCTGCACGGGAAGGAGCACTGATGTTTTGGGATGAGTCAGTGGATGAAACTTTTAGGAAGAGTCATTTGTCTGCTGGGGCTGCTGACACGTCCCATTACACGGGCGTTTGCTGGCCCGTTGAAGGGGAGCGGAGGGGGCAGTCCGGTGCCCCTGGACCCATCAGCTGCCTCTCGGGGGGAGTGAAGAGCCGAAACCCAGCTGAGAGAGTGCAGAGAAGGGCAGGGGAGAGCCCTTGGGGGGAAGAGAAGAGTGTTCCTGGAGGACCGGCCAGGGCTGGAGCAAAGCCTGCCCAGTTCCAGGCCTGCCTACAGCAATTGTGGACTCCAGTACAGCCCCCTGCCCCTCCCTCGGCCGGAGCCACAAGCCCCCGCCCAGAGAAAATCTAAGTGCCCCCCTCGACCAGGGGACCCCCTGGCTGGTTGCAGCCCATCCCCCACCAGCCCAGAGGAGCCTCTCCCCCTCCCACCTGCCCGGAGGAGCCTTGGCCCAGCTGCAGCTGCACTGACCCAGACCCAGCCCAGCCTATTTGCTGCTCAGCTGCCCCACAACCGGCATGGGGCACAGCAACGGTGCCTGAGAAGAGGCGTCTCCCCAGGGCATGCTGGGTCAGGGAAGGGAGGGGAGGCCGCTGGCCAGGAGGGGGTGCTTGGGCTCCTCCGAGTGGGGGGGGTCTGCGATGAACTCCTCTGCCCGCTGGGGGGTGTGATGACGTGTCGGGATTCCCCCCACACTGCACCCCCGTAGCAGCCAGAACAGGCTCTGCCAGCCAGTCGAATGGAGAGGGGTTATTGCTTCTCCAGGGTACCGCCCAGCACAGACGTGATGTGGCTGCAGGAGTTGGGGCCAGGATGCCTCAGCCCCCTGGAGAGGGGGGTCCCTGGGCCCCTCGATTCCAGCCCCCTCCTTAGTCTGTCCCCTTCATGGTTCCAGCCCAAGACTGACCCGTCCCCAGACACTCACTTCCCTAGTTCCCTCGCTGCCCTCAACTCCTCTGACCGGTTTGGTCCTTGTCTAGGACTTAGGAAGCCCCCCCTGCTTCCCCCCTGCTGGGCCGTGCTCACAGGCAGGGCCAGCAGGGGTCACCCACAGCCACAGCCCAGCAAGGTACTGACACCGCATCACCACCTGTGGGTGAGTCAATGGGGATCGCACCTCACAGCGCAGGGGAGCCCCAGGATACAGAGCAGACAGCCCCCCACTGCGCCACAGGGGCATTTCCTTCTTTCCTTGGTGGGGGGAGAGGTGTGGCTCCAGCCAAGGGGGGGGGGGGGAGAGGTGTGGCTCCAGCCAAGGGGGGGGGGAGAGGTGTGGCTCCAGCCAAGGGGGGGGGGGGGGAGAGGTGTGGCTCCAGCCAAGGGGGGGGGGGGGGAGAGGTGTGGCTCCAGCCAAAGGGGGGGGGGAGAGGTGTGGCTCCAGCCAAAGGGGGGGGGGAGAGGTGTGGCTCCAGCCAAAGGGGGGGGGGGGGGGAGAGGTGTGGCTCCAGCCAAGGGGATCTCTCTGCTCTGGCCACAGAGGAAGGAGGGTGCGGGTGTAAGGAGTGGAGCCAGGGGCTAGGGGAACCCCACCCACCGCTCACATGCCCAGGCCTGGGGCCCACCTGGGCAATTTAAAAGGGCCAGGTGGGTCCCAGCTGCCCTTTTAAATTGCCCACCTTGCCCTCCCCTGTCCGCGGGCAGGAGGCCTCCCTTGGCAGAGCAATGGATTTGGGAGTTTACAGGAAACACCCGCCCCTCCCGGCGGTGTGCGGAGGGGCCCGGTGAGAGCGCCAGCCACGGCGCCGGGTGACTCGGCGGGAGACGAGGGGGTTCCGACAGGCCCAGGCACACACAGGCTGTCCAAGTGGCCAGAGTGGGGGCCTGGTCCCGGGGGCCTGGTCCCAGGGGCCTGCGACACGTCCCCAGGCTCAGGGCGAGGCTGGGAGAGCGGAAGCCTCTCATCCCGGGCAGCAGCGCAGAGCTGCAGGACTGAGGCCGGGTGGCAGGTTCTGGCCCCTCCCAGGCGACCTGGCCCCTCAGCTCCCCCTGCGCACAGGAGGGTCAGCAGGGGCTGGCTTGCTCCTTGGAAAGCGGTTGTAGCAGCACCCCCCACGGCCTGGGGGTTAGCTCTCCTGGGGGGCTCTGCATGGGGGGCAGACCCAGCCTGCTGCTCATGACTGGGGCAGGCGCCCAAGAAGCGGCATGCAGGAGCCGGGTGAAGCCAAGCCTTCTCTGGTGGCGGCACGGGCCGGTGCAGCACTCCCCTTGGAGAGCTGAAACCTCCTGGAGTCTGGCCAGAGGAGCCTGGTGCCCTCTGGGACCCCGATTCTACTCCTGAGGCCAGGCGGCGTTCGGAAACCCTGCGGGCTGTGGCAGATGGCAGGCGGTGACTCCCTGCAGAGACTGGGGGCTGAGTGCAGGGTGCTGCAGGTAGGCGGGAGGAGACAGCTGGTAGGTTCTTCTCTGCGCTGCAGATTGCTGTTGGCAGCGGACAGGAGGCAGCGCCGCTCCTCTGAGCAGGGAGCTGGTGCGAAAGGAGACAACCCCAAGAGGCTGGGGTTAGGTTTGCCAGCACTGGGGCTACCCTGCTTTAGAAGGACGGAGACCCGAAGGGCTGTAGGAATTGGGGGCTGACGCCCCACTCCATGGGAGAGCTCATTACTCTGCGTCTGTGTCAAGTGCATGCCCCAGTTTCCTTCTTCTGGCCAGGGCCTGTCGCTGAGTCCTGGAGGATCTTCTCCTCCCCTTTCCAAGGAAGCAAGCGAGGAGACGGGCTGCCCTGGCTGCAGCGTCTCTGGGGGCACTAGGAGCGAGCAGCAGAGCCGGGGTTGTGCTTTGGAGCCGGATCTGAGAACACACTGAATTATTGATGTAATAGCGGCAGGAACCAGCAACACCCCTGAGTCTGTTTCTCAGAGCTCTGACATGTGTAACGGTGACGGTGCAGGCGAAGGCTGGATGCAAACATGGCTCAGTCAATGATCGCTCGGATGATTCAGCCAGATTCGTAACAGCTTCTCGGGGGACGGGCGAGCGCGTGGTCTGGTGGCCACGGGCCAGGGCTGAGGAAGCCGTTCTTACTCAGTTGGCCAGTCCACGGGCTCGGTTTGATCCCCAGGCAGGGGCTCTCGGATTCCTGGCTGAGGCTGAGCTCTTTTGTGACATGCTGTTGTCTGTAGGAGGCTGTTCCAGCTCACTGGATGGTGAGGGAGCCACTGGGTCTTGCTGTTTTCCCTTCTTGGTTGGAGCTCAGCAGTGTGACAGGCCTGGCCGTGAAGCCTTCGGTGCCTGGCGAAAGTCAGTGGGGCGCAGCCAGGGCTGCTGTGAGTTCATCACACCTGTCTGTGCCCTGCAAAGTAACCCTCGTGTGAGGTCCCCACGGAGACACGTCAATCCCCACTTCTCCCCCAGAGGAGGGGAGGCGGGAGAACAAGCGTGTGACAGGCGTATCACGTGATGCCCTGCTGCAAGGTGCTCAGACAGGATGGTGACAGATGTGGTATAAGAACAGGTAGAGAACAGAACCGGTCACTGTCACGTGCCTCAGTTTCCCCTGTCACATGCCTCAGTTTCCCCATTTGTAAAGCAGGGCTAATGATGAGATGGGGCCGCCGGGGCGTGTGGCTGTAGTCCCTGCTGCACAGAATGTTTCTCAATGTTCTTGGGTTAAGGATGCTCTAAGAGCAAAGGGTTATTGGGGGACTTGGCCTGACTGAGTTTGACACCAACTCGTGGCCCATGGTTGGCTGGCCACTGCTTATTCACTGTCCTGTTCAGCCAGGAAGCAGCACCGGGTGATGGGAGCTAGGCCCATCCTCATGCTTGAGACAGCCAAGCGCAGCTTGTCCAGCAGCAGACAGTGTGCTCAGGTTTGAGCCTTCAGTCCCCAGCAGGCAGCCAGTGGTGTCACACAGCCACCTAGTGTAGACGGGCCACAGCACAATGAACCAGGGTTTGCTCTGCTTTTCTTTCCCAGCTCCTGGCAGCTAGGGACGGGAACAGTGGGTGCAAATCACAACTTACCGCAGTCCTGCTTCTCTAGCCTGACTCCCACCCCCGATCTAGCTTTCTTACCTGTAGACCTCAACGCCCTTCACAAAGAAGGCCGGTATCGCTATCCCCATTTCACAGATGGGGAAACTGAGGCACAGTGTTTAGCCAAAGGTCAGCGAGTGGGGCTAGCTCAGAGTTCTCCAGCTATCCTGGGGAAAGTGAAGCACACAAAGAGGAAGTGAAGTCATTCAGAGGCAAAGCTGGGACTAGAACCCCAAAGGGCTTCTAACCACTGTGAAACAAAACCCTGAGGGCTTGCCTCCGACCAGATCTCCTGCCACTTTTACAGTCAGTGAGAACGCCTAGTTTTTATCTAGCATTTTGATCAATCTGTCTCCTGGCCCTTTACAAAGGAGGTCAGTCATACAGCTAGGGAAACTGAGGCAAGGCAGTGCTGTCGCTCACTCCAGATCCCCCATGCAGAGGTGACTTTAGGCCAGATAGCCAGCAGGCGTAAACGGGTGCTGCTTTTCTGATGGCAATGGAGCAACCCCAATTTACACCAGCTAAGAATCCGGCCTTTTCTTTGCGCCTGTGCTTGGCACCCAGGCCTGTGCTTGGCTGGGTGGGGGGTGGAGTGGTGCCAAGGGGGCTTAAGGGCCAGCTGGAGTGCCAGGTGGTCAGCACTGCACAGAGCCAGGCCTGATTACTGAGAGCTGCTACCACGCTCCCTTTAAAGCTGTGCCTGGGAAGAGCCGCACGTCTTGTTGTTTTAATGTCAGCTGCAGTGTTGGTGCCAGCCTGCTCCGTGGGGAGCAAGAGGATGGAAGCTATGGAAACCAGGGGGAGGGCCAGGCTCAGGGGAGCAGCAAGGGGGGAGCGCAGTGACTTGGGCCCAGAGAGCAGTGACGCAGCAGAGGCTGAGATGGAGGAGCAGCTGTGGGGCGGGAAATCCGGCAGAGGAATGGGTTGGGGGGGGGGGGTGCAGGAGAAGGTAGGCCGAGGATCAAGCTCCGAGGGGTGGCAGGAGTGTGGAGCAGGCTCAGGAGAATGGGACCCTCCAGGATCCAGTTTTAAACCCCTTCCCCTGTGTGGTGATCGGGGGGAGGTCATGCAGAGCGCGTGGAGGGGGAGATTTTCCTTCTGGATGAACTGCAAGGGCTGGTCCCTCTCCGTGCCCTGAAAGGCCTGGCCTCTGTCCCGCTTCCTGGCTGGTTCTGTGAGCAGGGTGGGGAGCCACACTCGCTCTGAGCCCCACACACACAGCCAGCGGCGGCAGCCCTCCCAAGAACCCACCTGGGAATTAGTTAATTACACTCTTGTCATGGTGGTATTGCCCCCGGGAGCCAGAGGGGGAAACTGAGGCCCGAAGTGCTGTAACTGCTAGACCCCACTCCTGTTCTACAGCTGGGACTAGAACCTGGAGTCCTGGGGCCTGGTCCTGTTGTTCTAACCACTAGCTAGTGCTACCTCCATAAACCTGGGCTATTCTTTGTGCCATGTGAGTTCATCTGCTTCCACAGCCCTCCAGGAAGACGTGATAATTAGAGCCCAGCAAATCTATGGGTTCTGCATCCGTGGGTGCGGCTGCAGATAGCCATCCATGACACATTTTTGTGGATATGGATGCAGATACAAATTTTGTATCCTCACAGGGCTGTAGTGATATTGGATCATACGCTCCGTGCTGTGACTCCCAGCTCTCTGCAATGCCTCTCCCAAGGAAGGGCAGGGGAGCCGGGAGCCGGATCAGCCTTTGATACAGGAATAGGAACGAGGCTGGCGTCTCTGCAAGATGGCAAAGAACCTGGCTCCCAGCTCCATCATGCAGCAATGACCCGGTATCTGCAGACAGCTCCCCATAGACAGCACTCCGGTACGGGGAACTCCTGGGAGAGGCCTTACAGTCCCTCCTCCCGCTGTCTGCGCTGGAGAGCAAGGATCCGTAGCTAGCTCCAGCTGAGCTCCCCTGACCCCCAACTCGGACCGTGAGGCTCACTGGGTACCTGCAAGGCTCCCCGGCTAGCAGCAAACAGGCCCCTAGCTATTATATGTTTCAAACAATTGTGGATTTGTTTGTGCAAAGTAAAGTCCTACTTCACAATTACCTACCCATACCAACCTTTGCATAAACAATCCTGCCACTTAAATTAGCGGAATGTACTCCTTTTCACACCCGAATATGCTGAGTGAAAGGTTGAAAGGTTTACATCTTTTTTTTTTTTTTTTTTTTTTGTTTCTTATGGGGGGGAAGTCATGACTATTATAATTAGAGTTCATCAAAAATATGTGCTAACAGAATGAAAACCGAGTCGCCTGCTGAACTGTCGTTTTCGTGCACAGAAAAGTGTTACTGTTACAAATCACAAAATAATTCCGATCAGTGATGGGAAGGGTCATGGAAGCTTGCAGAGTTTCTGACTGAAATGTACTATGGATGGTAATTATTCAATACAATGAATAGTGTTTGAAGTTGAAAATCCTACAGATGTAAAACTGTTCTGTGACTTCCCTTTGCAAGCACATTAATCCAAAATTCTATGGCATGGATTTAGTTTCTTGCACGTTCCTATGCATGTAAACTGCGCAAAACTACTCTGCCCGGGCCTCGCCTGCTCATCTGAAATAATTAGTAAGAGGATCCCACCAAGGCAGAGAGGAGAGCGACAAACCCAGGGAACCAGGGTTTCAGCAGCACATGCCAGGCTAGGCCCTGGGGTTCCTATTTAGCTGCTTTCTCCCTCCTCTCTTCCACTATCCCAGCTTTCTCCATTGCCCAATTCACGGCCGGGTGAGCTTGGCCGACTGGAGAAATCTGGCCTTGATTCAGGTGCCTCGCAGGGATCTCTGGGGAAATGCAGCCCCAGTTGTGGGTGCTGAGCAGGAAAAGTCCGGTCCTGAGCTCTTTGGGAAATCTAGCACCACTTTTTCCCAGAGGAAACCCAGCCCAGCCCCCACGCCAGCAACTGAGCAGCTGTGTTTGCAGGCAGGCAGCAGCACATGCAGGTACCAGCCCTAGGGAGGGGGAGCTTTCTGCAAACACTGGCTCAGCTGGGGAGCCAGGCATTAGCAGGGTGTCTGCTGTGCTGTCTTCGAAACCCCCCACTGCTGAGTGGGGCACAGAGAGAGGGAATGGCCGATGGGAGTGGGGGGGGGGCGCAGCTGGTGGAGGAAGGGAAAGGCGATGGAGCAAGATGCCAAGGAAAGTGACAGGAAGCAGTGACAGCAAGGGGGCAGAGGCAGGGAGGGGGGAGAGATGATGCACGCAGGAGACAGCAGGCCAGAGAGGAGCAGGGCCCAGGCTGCCAGGCCTGTAATGTCCCCCCCGTTTCTGTCTGCGCAAGCTGCCCACAAGGCGGTGCTGGGAGGGGCTGCTTTCCTTGCCCCCAGTGACCCACTGGAGTCGTGGCCAGAGCGGCAGGCCAGTTGTGCCAGGGCCCTTTACCCCACACTGCATTGCTTGGAGTTTATTGTTTGCAACAGGACCCTTTGCCGGCTGCTTGTGCCTCCGCCCTCCTTGGGCTGGCTGGCATGGACCAGGGCCAGGAGGCTGAAAGCCCAGGCCTGAGTTTGCCCAGCAACCTTGCTTCCAGCTCCCAGCCAGGCCTTTCTAACATATGTTCTCAGAGCTGGAAACACACCAAAGAAGGGTGGGAGGGGAAGTTGGAATGTGCTGAGTTCCATGCTCAGCGCTGGGAGGGAGTGGGGCTTGTGGGTTACAGTGGGGGAGGGCGGGCTGCGGGGAGCAGGACTCTGGGCTCTCTGCCACTGACTTGCTCAGTGACCTTGGTGCGTCCCTTCCTATTGCTGCGCCTTGATTTCCCCTGTCAAATGGAGAGACTGGAATCCAGCCATATGTGCAGCAGCTGTAATGCTCTGCAAAGGTAAAGTGCTGTTCACATGGCGGGGGGGCAGAGAAATAAGATGGGAGGAGCTCGCTCCTCTCCTACATCTTCAACTGGGGTGCATTGCCTCTTGGCCTCACACGCCTTTTCTCCCCCGTCCCCTCCTGACTCTCTGACCCATAATTATTTAGCTCTTAGCTAGCATTGGGAGGGGATGCGAAGAAGGGGAGAAAGGAAAAACAATAGGGAAAATTGATAGATGAAGGCAAAAGAGCTAGTTGGATCGGGATATATTGGGATAAACAGATGGGTGTGCCTGGGGAAGGAAGGCAGCTGCAGGGTGTGAATGTATCGAGGGTATGTATGGAGAAGAAAGGAAAGATGGCTGGAGGGGGTGTGAATGCAGATTATAGAGGGGTGTGTATGGGGAAGGAAGGGAAGGCAGGTACTGGGGTGTGAATGGGGATGCAGAAGGATATGTATGGGGGAGGAAGGCGACAGGAGGGGTGTGACTGCAGATGGACAGAGGGGTGTGTCTGGCGAAGGGAGGAAAGGAGGCGGGAGGGGTGTGATGGATGGCTCAGGCTCCCGTCCCAATCTCTGATCCCATTGAGCACTGTCCGGGGGGCAGGGCCCCAGCTCAGGAAGGGGTCAGGGTTGGGCTGGCACGATGCTGCCCGGAGAGCGGCGATGCGAGCAGGAAACATCTGGTGGGGCGCTTACGCCGGCAGCGTCACCTCCCTGGCTGAGCATTAATCAGCCACCAGCTGCTGGCTGCACATCACAGGCCCCGCAAAGGCTGGTGCGGATTAGCCTGGCTGGGGGCAGGGATGCTTCTCCAAATGCTGCGGGGGCCCCTAGCAACACAATCCGCTCCAGCCTGCGCCCAGCTCGCTCGGCAGGCTCCCTGGAGAGCGGCAGACAAGGGCAGAGCTCGGTCCTGGGTACAAGAGCCCCGCGCCAGGGCAATGCCCTGCTGGCCAGCGCTGGAGGCGGGATGAGCTGCAGCTCCCACTCCGGGTGCATGGCCCACCTGGGGCAAGAGCGCAGACATTCCTGCTTCCTCCACAGCCCGAAGGCACAGGAGCGCAGCCCTAGAGCCCCTCTCTGCAGACTGGGAAGGGCAAAGGGGCTGCGAGTGGCAGGCCCAGCCAAAGGCTTTGCAAGGGTTGCATCCCAAGACAGGATTCTGGGAGCGGGGCCCCGGGCCTGGCCAGTGGATGGTGACTACTCAGCAGTGTGGGGCCCTGAAAGTGCAGGGCCCAAGGCATTTGCGGGGCTGGGAGCAATGGGGAGACCCAGTGTGATCCAAGCCCGGGGGCAGAACCAAGGACACCATTTATGGGGGTTGGGGGAGGCAGCATCCCCTCTCCTGAGTTTGAACCCTCTGGATTTCATATTTGAGGTCTGCTTAAAGCTGAATGCCCAGAGGCAGCTCTTAAATACAACAGCGTTTGAGCTGCCTGCAGCTGTGTCTTTGGGACAGGGAGTTTGTTAGAGGAAAAAGAGAAAGGCAGGGTAATTAAGACTAACAAAAGGAAGGGCATTCCAGTAACTGAAGAATTGTTCCATCATCATGAAAACATGAAAGATGGGGAGGGGGGAGGAATGAGTGTTGTGCTGCAGTGATCTACACTTGGATCACTGCTGTTAAATTTACAAATGTTTTTGAAAAGGGGGTGAACAGGGATGAATACAAAGCTGACTGCAAAGAGCTACAAAGGGATTTCACTAAATTGGGTGATTGGGCAACACAAGGGCCGATGGAATTCAGCGTTGATAAGTGCAAAGTAATGCACATGGAAAAATATAATCTTAACTATAGATACAAAATAGCTGTTACCGCTCAAGAAAGAGATCTTGGAATCACTGTGAATAGTTCCCTGAAAACATCTGCTTAACGTGGAGTGGCAGTTCAAAAACTGAAAAGCTAACAGGCTTTTGGCAATCATTAGGAAAGGAATAGATAAGACAACATACCATGTTGCCTCTATATAAAGTTATGGTATGCCCACATCTTGAATACTGTATGCAGATCTGGTCAACTCATCTAAAAAAAGATGTATTGTATTTGGGAAAAGTACAGAAACGGCAACCAAAATTATTAGGGGTAAGAAACCGCTTCCATGTGAGGAGAGAGTAACAGGACTGGAACTTTTCATCTTGGAAAAGAAATGACTAAAGGGTGGGGGGATATGTTAGATGTCTAGAAAATCAGGAACAGTGTAGAAAAATAGAATAAGGAAATGTTATTTATTCCTTCACTAACATAACACAAGACGCTGACCCAATTAAATTTATAGGCAGCAGATTTAAAACAAACAAAATAAATTATTTTTTTACAATCAACTTGTCTCTGCCAGGAGATGGTGGAAAAGCCCAAACTGGAAGGGTGCATCTACACAGTGGCGCTAGCTGAAATAAGCTTATTTTGAGAGAGTCTAATTTGAAATTTGGCGCTGTCTACACAGTGCCAAATTTCAAAGTAGACCTCTATTCTGACAAATCCCTTAATCCTTGTGGAATGAGGTTTACTGGGATGTCGGAATAGTAAGCCCGTTATTTCGATTGCATTTTGAAATAACAGGTGTGCTGTTAAGATGCAGAAAATGCTAGTTTGGGATACCGGATGTATCCTGAAACAGCACCACTGTCTGGACGTATCCTAACAGTGTTCCAACAAGAACAAAATAAGCTCAAGGAGGACAGGTCCGTCGATGGCTACTAGCCAGAGTGGGCAGGGATGGTGTCCCTCGCTTCTGTTTGCCAGAAGCTGGGAATGGGTGATAGAGGATGGATCATGATGAGTGCCTCTTCCGTTGATTCATTCTGAAGCACCTGGCATTGGCCATTGTTGGCAGACAGGACACTGGGCTAGAAGGACCATTGGTCTGACCTAGCCTGGCCGTTCTGATGTTCTTATATAGAACTGGAATGTATCTGCCCCCTGCTGTAACCCACTAGACCCCACTCCCCTTCCAGAGCTGATAGGAGTCCTGCCAGGGTCTAGCTCCCCAGAGTTAGTTACAAAGTAAGAACAGACATTAACATTTTCAGGCTAACTAGTGTCCCTTAAGTGACTTGCCACAAGCTGTTAGAACATGTTAATGTTAGAGTGGCGGGGGGGTGTCTAATATTTATTTATCTTTTTCTTTAATATAGGAATTAGATACAGTGCTCCTGTCAGCTAACTTGTCTGCCCAAAGCAGTAGAGTTTTCCAGTGCCTTGTAGCCCCTGCATAGATGGTGTGTGGGGGGGGGGGGGAGGGGGGAAGATGGGGTTGGTTCCTCCCTCCGCATTTGGTGCCTGGCTTGCAGGGAGCATGCTCAGTAACTCTGCTGAAGCCTCTGCCCTCAGTCCACCACCCATGCTTCCCATTGCCCCCCACACACGCCCTTCATGGCATGCACAAGTCGCCCCTCTCATCTGAAATGGCACCCCTGGGCAGCACAGAGGGAGCTGTTTGCAGCCTGCCCCATGGATCACCCTCCCGGCATGTGGGCTGGGAAACTGCCGAGCTTGGGGGGTGGATGGGAACTGCAGGGCTCTCCAGAGCCCCAGCCCAGGGAAAGGAACCAGGGGGCGGGGCGCAGCGGGGAGCTGCCAAGGGCTCCCTAATGCAGGGATCATCTACCGGGGATAACCGCTCTCTGGGCTGTTCACTCCTCCCCCTGATCCACCAGCCCCAGCCAGCACGAAACCACCCCCTCCCGCCACCTGCGGTCCGGCTGCAGCCGCAGCAGCACGTGGCGGGGAGCTGCCCTACCCCGCACCCCGCACCCTGCGGCACCTCCGGCTGCCAGCTGCTCAGGAACCGGCCAGCGGCTCCTGCAGGCGCCGGTCACCAGCTGCCCGGTGCAAGCTGCTGGGAACGCGGAGCTGCGTCGCGAGAGCACCCCCTGCAGGCTCCGCACCGCAGAGCCAGCCAGCCGGACCCCAGTGCCCAGCTTGGGCCCGTCCCGGGGCACTTGCCAGCACCGTGCGCCCCGAGGCATGGACCTGGCCCAGGGAGGAGCCTGACTGGGGATTTGCGCAGGTGCAAGCCAGGGCACCCCCTGCCGCACCTAGGGCTTCTCGCCGTGGCCGTGGGCTGGCGGCGCTACCCCCGCAGCTCCGGGCTGGGGCCTTGAACCGGGGACCGGGTCCTCATAGACTTTAAGGTCAGAAGGGACCATTATGATCATCTAGTCTGACCCCCTGCACAGTGCAGGCCACAGAATCTCAACCACCCCTCTTAGAATAATCCTCTCACCTAGATCTCAGATATTGAAGCATTCAAATACTTTGAAGGACCCAACATGCAGAGAGTCCTTCAGCTGTGATCTGTGCCCCATGCTACAGAGGAAGGCGAAAAACCTCCAGGGCCTCTGCCAATCTACCCTGGAGGAAAATTCCTTCCCGACCCCAAATATGGCGATCAGCTAAACCCTGAGCATGTGGGCAAGACTCACCAGCCAGACACCCAGAAAGTTCCCTATAGCAACTCCTATCATCCCTCCATTGACCTATTTCCAACTGATAATGAATGGTCAATTAGCTACCAAGATCATGTTATTTCATCCAACCATCCCCTTATCATAGAACTGGAAGAGACCCCAGAAGGTCGTCAAGTCCAGCCCCCCGCTCTAGGCAGGACCAATCCCATCTAAATCAACCCGGCCAGGGCTTTGTCAAGCCGAGACTTAAATACCTCTAGGGATGGAGACTCCACTACTTCCCTAGGTAACCCATTCCAATGCTTCACTACCCTTCTAGTAAAATAGTTTTTCCTAATATCCAATCTGGACCTCTCCCACCACAACTTGAGACCATTGCTCCTTGTTCTGCCATCTGTCACTACTGAGAACAGCCTCTCTCCATCCTCCTTGGAACCTCCCTTCAGGAAGTTGAAGGCTGCTCTCAAATCCCCCCTCACTCTTCGCTTCTGCAGACTAAACAGACCCAAGTCCCTCAGCCTCTCCTCATAGGTCATAAGCTCCAGCCCCCTAATCATTTTGGTCGCTCTCCGCTGGACCCTCTCCAATGCTTCCGCATCCTTTTTGTAGTGGGGGGCCCAGAACTGGACACAATACTCCAGATGTGGCCTCACCAAAGCCGAATAAAGGGGAATAATGACATCTCTGGATCTGCTGGCAATGCTCCTCTTAATGCAACCTAATATGCCATCAGCCTTCTTGGCTTCATGGACACCCTGTTGACTCATATCCAGCTCCTCATCCACTGTAACCCCCAGGTACTTTTCTGCAGAACTGCTACTTAGCTAGTTGGTTCCCAGCCTGTAACTATGCTTGGGATTCTTCCGTCCCAAGGGCAGGACTCTTGTTGGGACTCTACTCAGGTAGGGTCCTGCTTCGGCTTTTGTTGCCCCCTGCTTCCCAGCCGGGCCCCCGCCGAACAGGGCGGGAGTCGCAGCGCGCTTGGTGTTGTGTTGGGAGGCGCTCACTGAAGTGGGCTCCAGCGCTGCCTGCGATGGCCCCGGGCCCTCCAGATGGAGGAGGGGCGCTGGCTCTCCAAGCTCTGCTCCTCCTGAGCCAGCTGCGGGTCCACGGATCCATCCCGAGGGGAGGGGAGTCCAGGCCATCGGGAAGGAATCTTGCACCCCCCCCAGCCCTGCAGCTTATGGCAGCAAGGCCGTGCAGCCGGGTGGGAGCCAGCTCTGTGCCCCCCATGATGGCCCCCTCACAGGGTTAATAGAAGCAAAGATCTGGCTGTTTCTCTTCATTTGCATTGTGCTCACCAGCCTGGTGCTCCAGTGCTCTTGTGCCTCTGGCTGGCTGCAGGGTCCCTACAAGCCATTTCTACGCTCTTGGGGCCCAGAGGAGTCTGAGCCCCTGGCCCAAGCTCTAGGGAAGTTCACATCCCATTCCAAAGTGTGGGGCTGGTCCCCCAGCCCAGGCCCTGAACACCCCCAGCCTGTGGGGCATTTAGCTCTGGGCTTTGCAGCCAGAGGCAGCTTTAGGCCTTGCAGTGTGTGTCACTGGGCAGGTAAGTTACCGGGGCTGCATGCCAGCCTGGAGCTGCTTGTGGGGCTCACACAAAGCCTGTGTCGAGTTGTCAGCTTCAAAGCCCCAGGTGTGAGTGTCTCCACTGACCCCAAAGGGAGAACCACCAGCAGCTCACTGACCCCTTGGGAAACAGACCACAGGGTCCTAGCTCCCTCCTTTCCCTTCCCCGGGGAGCTGGGCTTGCAGCTCCTAGCTTACACCTCTGCGGCTCCTCCCTGTCTCCTGTCAGGTAATGCTGTTAGCTTTTTGTGTCAGCAAGGGCCTGATCCTAGCACCTGGGGTGAGCCAGAATCCAGCTCCCTACATCAGCCCAGCGTACCTAGCGAGGAGTCTGGGCCAGTAACTGACCGAGGACTGGGGGGGTTCTCCATCTCGGACAGTTTTGGAACCCCGGTCAGATGTTCGTCCCACCGCTCGGCTCTGGGAATGACTGGGGGCAGTTCCCTGGCCTGTGCTATGCTGGGGTCGGGCGAGATGATCTCTTTGGTCCCTCTGGCCCTGGACTCTGGGAAACCCCTACAGCTGGTCCCACAGCCTGGGCCCTGCATCCCTCTGCGGTGACCCCTGCTGGCCAGTGCAGGGAGCACGGCGGAGCAGGGAGCAGTGCAGGGAGCAGTGCCTTCTCACACAGCGGGGGCAACTGTCACAATGCGGGGCCCAGCGCTGGGACGTAGGTCGGCAGCATGAGGTGTGTTCCTGTGGCTTGAAGAGACACTCCTGCAGCGGGTGGGTACGGGGGAGTGTCTGTCCCTAGTTCCAGAACCCCCACCCCCTTGTACCCTGGGCCCCTGCCGCCACCTGTGGCCTGGTGCCCACTGAAATAAAGCTTGAGGGAGAGGGGGAGAGCTGAAGCTGGGGTAATGCTGCCCCCTCGTGGCTCAGTGTCACACACGCAAGGTGGAAGCCCCAGACGCAGCCTGGCCCCTGCTTTAGGAAAACCAGTTGTCTGGTCTCATGTTCGCAGAGATCCCCACGCTGGCGCTGGCACAATTTCCCTTTGGCCTCGCTGAGCGCCTCCTGCACTGGCAGGAACAGACTCTTCAGAGCATGTGGGCAAAGCTCAAGAGAAGCTGGTTCCATGGTGTGAAGCTGGGTAACGTTTTACAGCGTCTTCGTGCTTTAACCACCAGCTTTTGCCTCAGGATCCTTTTCAGGTCCCTGGCAGCCCAGAGGCAGTGTGGCCTAGTGGTTATAGGGCTCTGGAAACCTGCAGTCAGTTTCCTGGTCTGCTGCCTGCTCCCTGCGTGACCCTGGGCCTGTTGCTTAGGATATGTCTGCACCCAACAGCGCACTGGCAGCTGGCCCGGGTTGGCTCTTGGGCTAGCAAGTTGCACTGTGGATGCTTGGTTTGGAGCTGCATAGTTTGGGGAGGGGACTCAGACGCCTGGCCCCAAGCATCTCCTTGCAGTGCTAGAGCCAGCAGCCAAAGGCTGAGACACCTGATGCAGGACCAGCTCTGGTCAGGACTGACACCCTCAAGATTATACTGATGAACTCAATGGGCCTCCGTGCCTGTGGGGCTGATTCCCCCTGGGCACCATGGCAAAATAGCCGTGCTAGCTCCCAGGGCAAGGCACGGAGGATGGAGGGAAGTGGGAAAGGGATGGAACCATGGGTGGTGGGTGGGCAGTGTAGCTTTCCATGGCTCCAGTCTACCTGGGGCAAGGCCCCAGCTTGGGCTGCACAGCCCCCCCACCCCCACCCCTGCCACTGGGACTAGGGCTGCACCGCCAGTGCCCCTGATGCTCCAGGCCTGTGGCTGCACTGCTTACTCTCCTGGCAGCTGGGGAGAGAGCTGGGAGGCTGAAGCTGAGCTACCTTCTGGCT
Source organism: Pelodiscus sinensis (assembly GCF_052426305.1). Classification (NCBI taxonomy): domain Eukaryota; kingdom Metazoa; phylum Chordata; order Testudines; family Trionychidae; genus Pelodiscus; species Pelodiscus sinensis. Next base: position 16,052,183 of record NC_143078.1, on the reverse strand, counting down.
CTTCTGTCACTCTGGGCCACACCTTATCCACGGTGGGAGCCCCCCAGTCTGGGCTCCCCTTGTCTTTTCTTTGTTCCAAGGGTGCCAGGTCTATCCATCACCAAACTGGTGTTCAGTGAACCCACGATGGGTGGGCAGGGCTTGAACCCTCTACCTCTGGCTCCGACCTCCCTATGTTCTGGGCCCCCTTGTCCTTCCTTTGTTCCCAGGGTGTGAGCTCTGTTCCTCGGGAGCCTGGGGGTGGCTGTCTGTGGCGCCCGCTCTCCCAGCACTCCAGGGCTTGGGGCTCCAGCCCAAAGCGGCAGAGAGCCAGCCTCCCCGATCTCCCCAGCCAGCCCCGCTCCTCTCTCAGCAGGTCCCCCCCATCCATTGTCATCTGAGATCAAGTGTGTCCGGTATGTTTTTTGAAGCCATCTGGTAACACTATCTGCCACAGCCTTCCTGTGTGGCTGATTGTGATGCCGCATGGAATTTGGGAGACACTTCATGCTGTTGTGGGCACCAAGGCTGTAACATTGCAAGGAATCTGACCAGAGAAGCTGTGTGAGGTATCTGAAAATAATACAATTTGCCAAGTACAGGAATTGGCTTTGTCTGTTCGCATCTCCTTTGTACTGTGAGCTGTAGAATCACAGGGTAGCTCTGGGTTTCCAGCTGGTGCTATGTAGCTGGGTGACGCCCCCAGACAGATTGGCATCAGCACTGAGCCTGCTGCATGGTCCATCCCAGGCCAGAGGCTGTTCCAGAGGAGTCAGCAAGCCCGGTAGGGGTGTGTCTACGGACTCCAGGGTTGGCCACATGGGAAGCTTGTGTTTAGGGCGCAGGAAGTGCAGGCCTCACGGCAAAAGAATAGAAAGGCAGCCGCATCATCTCCATTCTGCCTTCACTCCTGCCTCCTGCCTCTGCAGCCATGTCTCTACAAGCCAAAGCGCTGAGCAAAGCACTTTTCGAAGCCAGGATGGTTCCAGGGGGACTTTCAAGCCAGCGGACTCACCGATACTGCTCAGATCCTGACAGGTGGACTTTGAAGCCTCTGTATGTACTTGGTTACGTTATCATTTATTCCTTGTAATAAACAAGGCTGCCAATGCGGGGCGAGGGGGGGTGATGCCCCAGGGCCCAGTGACTTAAAAGGGCCTGGGGATTCCAGCCACTGTTACCAGGGGCCCAGCAATTCTGTCAGCAGCCCTGCTAATAACCGCTGAGTTTTAGACACTAAAGGATTGCCTAGCAGTGTGGCATTGCCTAGCAGTGTGGCATTGCCTAGCAGTGTGGCATTCTGGGTAAGATCCATACCTATATTGACCCGCTGATGTATCTGGCCCTTTGGGGTCAGATGGACACTTTGTCCAGCGAACAGGGTTTTTAACTCACTTCCAGCTGTACTGGCCCTAGGTGCTGACCAGGAACCAGCCGTAAAGGTTGTGTGAGTCCTTCTGCTTTTAGCTTCTCAGTAGCCAGTGTGGGGCATAAGACGCACAGATTGCGGCTGGCGGAAGAGTTTAACGTTGGTGTTCACCACCAGACTTTGGGAGTATTGTCTCGCCTTTCTGCAGCCTGCCCATGGCTTTTCCAGGGAGGGCGGTGTGATGTAGTGGGGGTGCCTTGCTAGGGCTGTGGCAACCTCTGCTGTCTGGTCATTATTCAAAGGGGGCTCCTAACCTGTCTGACCAGCTACCCCCTATGGGGAGAAACAAAGGAAGGTGGATGCTGCCCTGGCTGGGGGGCAGGGCTGGAGGAGGGTTAGTTAGTTTCTGTCTGGGAGCATGGAGGAAGCAGCCTCAGCAACAGGCTGGGGGGTTTAGAAGCCGAGAGCCCCTCCCGCATATCAAGGGGGGCTGAGGCATCCTAGGCCTGCCCTGTAACCTGATGACATCCGTGCTGCGCTGTATCCTGGAGAAGCAATAAACCACCTCTATTCTACCGGCTGGTGGAGTCTGTTCGTGCCATTTCAGGGGTGCAGGAGGCGGGGGACCCCCAACGCGCCGTCACAGGCGGTCCCCCTTACTGGGTCGATTTCAACCCAGTCACATCACTCACGGGTGTAAAACATTGACAGCTGCAGTAGCAAAGCCAGCCTAACCCCTGTATAGCCAACACTAGATAGATGGAAGAATTCTGGGTTAGCTGCTGTCTCTCAGGGAGGTAGATTCCCTACACCAATGGCAGAAGCCATCTTGTTGATGGCTATGGTTACACCAGAGATGGGCAATAATTTTTGACCGGGGGCCATTTCTGAAATTTTTTAAGTGGCCCCAGGCCGTCCCAGAAAGGGCGGGGCCTCAGGAAGAAGGGGCGGAGCCGTGAGAGCAGGGGACTGGACTCGATAACCTCTCGAGGTCCCTTCCAGTTCTAGTGTGCTAGGAGTCTGTGTGGCCCCCAACTGAGAAGCAGGGGGGAAAAGACACCCCCCTCAAGCTCCAGTCCAGTGCCATGGCGTGGGATTAGGTTCAGGGCTTAGCAGGCCTGGATTCATTCTTCTGGGGGCCCAGGCCTTGTAGATTTTGTGGGGCATCCCTGGGCCTTGGGGTGTGGCCACAAATGAGCGGTTCCTTGTGTGGGTGGGGGCTGCCAGGGAGTGGGCGGGAGGGGCGGTGCAGGTCTGGAGCAGAGGGGGTGAGGGTGCTGAGTCTGGGCAGGATGGAAAGTGCAGGGGTGGGCTGGGGTGAGGCTGCAGGGTCTGGGAAGGAGGGGCAGGAGACTGGGGCCCAGTTGGGGGGCTCAGGTGGCTCCATGTGGGTCTGTGTGCGATTCCCAGCCAATGGGAGTGATGGGGGGCAGTGCGGGCAGGGAGCGCTTCCCAGCAGCTCATAGAGCCACGTCCTCCCCCGGGCAGGCAGAACCTGTGGGCTGGATCCGGGCCCAGCTTGCCCTGCGAGGCTCAGGGCTCCGTCCCCCACAGCGGGAGCCAGAGCTGGTGCTGCAGCCACAATGCTAACGCTAATGCTGGCTTATGCTGCTGGCGGGGAGGCTCCCAGGAGCCCCGGGGGCTAGCTCAAGGCAAGCCATGGGGCTGTAGGTCACCCACCTCTGCTCTGGATGGGGCTGGGTCCTGCCATGCAGTGCACCTTCAAGAGATGGGGGGGGAGGAAGAAACATCTAGCGCTCCAAGCAAGGATGCTGGAGGAGGCGGTGGAGGGGTCTCAGCTCCAGCCCTCCAGGCCAGAGGTGTGCCTGGCAGGATGCTGGCTGGGCTCAGGAGGTGCCTGGCAGTGGATCTGGGGCCGGGCTCGGCAGAGGAAATGATGGGGAGATGATGTAGTGCCTGCCTTGGGAATAAGATGGCTGCAGGGTGGGTGACCGGCCCCTTTAAAGGGAGATGAGCCAGTGCCTTCTGTGCTGTAATTAAATAGATTCCTCTACACTGGGTCCTCAGTTGCCCTAGGGCAAGGGAGACAACCCCCCTCCCCGCTAGCTTGGTTTGCACCCTGTGGTGAGTTCTCCTGGGGTACAGCCTGGAACCGGGGTACCCCTGAGCCCTCTGGCACACCAACCTGGGCTCCCTCTGCTCACAGTCCTGCACTCCCACAAACATTCGCACAGGCAGGGGCACACCCCACTGCAGTTCCAGGAGGGCTTCTCCCCAGCTCCCTGCCCCAGGATCCCAGAGTTGTACCCTCTCACCCTGGCCAAAAGTCTGACCAGAGCAGGGGT